>NC_088796.1:52933916-53236946 GCF_011386835.1 Chrysemys picta bellii | reverse complement strand
GAGGGCACTTCCCAACCACAGTACAGTACAGTACTGTACGGTACATAATGCCTTTTGTCTGCCCAACAAAAATTTCCTTGGAACCTAACCCGCGCATTTACATTAAATCTTATGGAAAAATTGGATTAATTTAACATGGTTTCACTTAAAGTTGCATTTTTCAGGACATAACTACGTTAAGTGAGGAGTTACTGTATCAGGACTAGGTAGACTGAAGCTTTTTAATATCCCATAATTTGTAGCCATATAAAAGGCAATAAGATAAGATGAGCTGTAGTTTTGTTTCATGTTGTAACCAAATAATTGCCTTGTAATGGCAATATTATTTCTTGTTTGGAAGAGATAGGATGGGTGATCACTGGGGACCAAGAAAGACCAGGTAAGATCCTTTGACCAGTACCGTCTATTCCTTTAATTTTCCTTTTCTTGTCATCCTGATTTTCATTTTGTCTTCTCTTCAAGTAAATAACTGTAAAGAATTCTGGTATACAGTGATTTCAGTAAAACATGGTCCTTGTAGTACATTTGTGTTCTGAGAAGACCCTTATAATCATGGTGGACACCCACTGAGACAGTTCAAAAATAGTACAGCTAGTACTGGAGATGAATGAAAAGTAGAACTGAATTTCATCTGTGTACTGCCGGCATTTGAAAACCTTGAAGAGGAATAGTAGTATGCCATAGTGAATGGTATCAGATATCATTGAGACAGGACTGGATTTAGGGGCATGCAACCCAGCCTGGAGTGCCAGGGTTGTGGGGGAGGCAAAAGGGAAAATAGAATGCTTGAAATAAAATGTTTCAGGTATTCCGTATGTGGATTAATTTTTCACTAACCTCCTAGAATGCTCTGGACTTTTTTAGAATCTTGTGAAACCTTCAGGTTTCCTGAGAACTATATTTTCCTTGAACCTCATATGCAATGATGTGAAGTGAAGTGAGAACCCAGCTGCAATATTGTGAACCTTGTTTTATAGTGTAATTGTGAAAGTGTATTTGTGTTTTAAGACTTGAAAAGTGTAAGTAGCTACTAACAAAGGACACATTTAATGAGACACCAGGGATATCTATCGAACCACTGTATATGCAACAATATAAAAGAAATACTGTTACCTCTTTTGCCATGCTTGACATGTAATGTTTGATGACTTTCTAAGACTGCAGAACATAGACTTCTGCTCTCCCTGTTATTGTCTGTTTTCCCCCATAGAAAATAAAAGATCCCCCTGAAGAAACCTTCAGGAGCTCAGTATAGGAAGCAAAAAGCTCATTTGCAATCTAGTTTGCAGCAAGGGAAAAATTCGATAGGAAAATATCTGAAACAAAACAACATAGCCCGGGCTTTAGGCAGCATCAATTGTCCCAGTGCAGAAGAGATTGAGGAACGAAGCATAAATGATTGAAGTCTTGCTACTAAGGAATTAGCAGATTTACCTGAAATAAGAAATGGAAATAGGAGGAAAGTGATGTAGAATTGTCTAGTTTTCCTGGTGGCATAAAGGCGAGTGATGATAATGAAGAATATGGCTCACATGAAAAGGATGATAAAGAGAGTGATGATAAAGAAGAATCAGCCTTGTATGATGACAGAAACAGCAATGGGAAAAATTGCACACCACAAATCGATACATCAGCTCCTGCTTTATGGCTATAGTTCCTAAACTTTGCTGATATTGATCGTACAATTTTGAATGGATTGGGCAAAATTGAGGATATAAGGGAGGTTTTTTTTGGCCTGCTTGTTGACACTGCTCGAGTGTCCATCGAAGAAAGGTTTGGACAAATCAAGCACCACAAAAAGACCTGGGAGTTTTTTGTACGACCTTAGTAAACAGACAGGGAAACATTCTTGAACAATTGTATGGACCTTCACTGGACACTGACACATGGGGAATGTTCGGACATCAATGATAAAGACATCTATGTTGAATTTAAAAATATCCATCAAATTTTACAACACAGGAACCACTCTCCACTGCAAGTTCTCCAATTAATTCGTGACGCAGTGCTGAAGGACACTTTTCCTATGTGTGGATAGCTTTGAGAATTTTGCTCATGCTGATGTTCAAAGTTGTGAGTGGTGAGCACAGCTTTTCAAAGCTCAGGATCTTTAAAACATATCTTAGATCAATGATGGCTGATGAGAGGCTGACATTGCTTGCTATTTTATTACTTGAAAATGCCATTGGCCAGTCTTTGGATCTCTCTGAAACTGTGCTTCAGTGCAAAGGTGAGAAGGGCAAAGGTGAGAAAAGCGACCTTTTGAACTAAAGGACTAGGGTTAACATTCTAAAGCTGTCACCTACTGTAACACTATTTAATACTGGTCCACCCAATGTTGGTGCACAGTTCAATTTCTTGATGTTATTACATTTCAGTTATTCTTAAAATTAAGAGTTTCTGTAAACTTAGAAGAAATGATTTTTTTTTATTTGGTTATCTATGGCATGAATAAATACAGATTTACAGATCCTAGCATGCAAATTTATCATCTTATATGACAGGGATGAATCATGAATGCAAACTGTGCATCAAATTTGTGAAATGGGCTACAAATGCAATAAAAAATAAAAGGGAGGCAGACAGAATAAGTCTAAACAAAAAGGCCTACTGATACAACTCAAGGACTGTGTTAAGACCATCTTGGTAAACAAGAAAAGTGTGGAACCAGAAATCAGTGAACCAAAATTGGTGTGTCAATTGGTGGACAAAATAATGAGGAGATAGGCTATTCCATCCCTCACTCCCTTTTGGAGTCCTTAGAGAAAGACTTTGGGGAGGAAAAACTGGCTACTGGAGCAAGTTGCACCACCAGGGATGTCACCGCCACCATCTCCTGGGATCCCGAATCTTCTTCATCCTAATCCTGATAATGTCCTGACTGGACCGGGCCAGAGAGAGGAAGCCAGATGATACCTAATACCTCCACCTTCACCAGCTGAATCCTATATACAATCAGGAACGTGAGACTCATTCGCTCATTCTCTCTCTCTCACCTTCCATCGTCTGCCCCATGTGTCTTTTCTTTCCCTGCTTTATTCCACCTCTTTCCTATCTCTCGCCTTTTTCCTTCTGTTCAATAAGAGTCTGTTTTAGCTGGCAAAACTGTATCTTTTGCAACATTGCTCTAAGCCTGTGACTAGAAAGAGGCAATTAAAAGCAATGTGCTAAACAGACCAATGCTGGTACAAATATGCCAGGTCTCAGAGTGGCTGATCACACCATGTGCTGTGTGTGCATTTTTCCAGAAGTGGGGTTGCAATTGAGACTCAACACTAGAGACAGAAGCTGCATTTTCTGTCTTTGCTGTTCTTTTCCACTTTTGTGTGTGCTTCTCTTGTTTAGTCTTCTTATGAAACACAATTGGATATTTACAACAACAGCTCCAGACCATCTTAACTAACATCTGTTTTCCTCAGAGTCAGTTATTACCATTGTTAATACCATCTAAAAGACTGCCAAACAAAGGGGTTTTTTCTTCAAAAATCTCTCTTCAACTAAAAGGAAAGGGAATAAGGGATGTTGTTAAAATGAAAGCTTTACTTACTACCTTACATTACAAATGCTTTAATGTTTTTTTTTTCTTTTCTATATCTTTAATAAAGGGTTTAAAGGTTTTTAATGGTGTGTTTTGCCATGGTATTAAGCACACTGAGGTCTCTGTATATCAAACCTTGAACCTTGTTTGAAACTGTTTAATGTTTGACAATGATTGGGTTATGTTAACACATTTGGCCCACTTTTCCAGCTAAATACAATAGATTCTGGCTGATCCTACAAGAGGGGTGAGGGGTAGATCCCAGTTTCTAATCTCAGGAAAATCCAGCTGGGAAATCCAAAACAAAGGGCTTGAAAGCAGTAAAAAGCTAAGCCTCTGATGAGATGGAGCGAGAGACAGGGTCTGCAGAGAAGCAAACTGAACATATTTTTTTCTTAGGCAATAAACCTCCCCTATCTTCCGAAAAGACAAGTGAGCCAACTTTCTATAGACTGGAAGGGTAGGCAAGTTAAAGAAAGGGGACACTTGGGGGGATAAAGAACTTGAGAAAATTAACCTTCTGTTATGGGATAAAATAATCTTTCTAAATTTTATCCAACTCCAAGAACAAAGGCCAAAGCGTGATATATTTTTGGTTTCATTTTTAGAAGAAATTTGTTCCTAATTCTAAATAGGAATTTGGTTCAAATAAAACAATTATAGAAATATTACAAAGGCAGATTTATACCTAGAGAAATGTGTGATAAACAGCAGAACCTCAAAAAAACAAACTTGCATTTGCCGACTTTTGTAGACAAGATAGGTGTGAGAAAGGGAAAGATGGAAGGAAGACAAAAGGCATTTGGAAAGTTTGAGCTGTACACTGACCATATTTCTTATTGCATACCTTAGATCGGATTGTACATGTGCCCAAGAGCATTTGGTGCATGTTAATCAGTCAGAATAAATTAATCATAGCAGCATATTATTTAAGCAGGAACTGCTTAAAGTTATAAAAACTTAAAATCTAGTTTATCACTGCAATTGTCTTCACAGGTAGATATACAGGAGGATAATATTAAAGCAGCAACTAAAACAGAAAGATAAGCCATGTACTATCTCTGAAGAGATGTATTTTAAAAAATAAATACATTAAATGTAACTCAACTATCAAAAAAATACAATGCGTTAAGATTCAAGGGGAAAATACCTGCAGATAAAGAGCAGCTAACATAGTGTAAAAAACAAAATATTAAACAATGGCAAATATAAAGAAGCCATCCTTTAATATATACACATATTTAAATGCCATTATATAAGTTTAAAATATTAGCTTTTAAAACTCAGATATTAATTTCAAGGCTTCCACTTTATATCTGTATTGTATATCACATACACCTACATATTTAAGAGCACAGATATTTATACACAATCACACAGAAACATACATTTCATATTTATTTTGCACATGTGCCTATTTCTACTTAGATATGCCTATATTACTCGTTGGGGGATTCTGCAGGACTGCGCGTCTGCAGAAAACAGCACCACCTCCGCGCAGAATTCCTGTGCTTCCATGCAGAAAATGGCAGGGAAGCAAAAGGAAGTCGCATGGGGGTGGGAGGGGGACAACTATGGACACAGTTCTTGTCAGGGGGATTGCTCCCCCCCCAAGCAGAGGTGAGGAATGGGGGGACACATGAGGCTACTTGCCACTGCGCCCCACTACTCATTTCTGCCAGGCAGAGCTGCCCAGCTGAAGAAGGCTGCATCTGGGCTCTGCTGACTCTGCAGCTGAATGTCACCTCCTGGGTCCTAGTGCCAGTTGTGTTAGCTTATATATGCTGGAAGTCTTCCTGTTTTCTGTGCAACAGTGCATGCCCGTGGTGGGGCTGGGTAAGGAGGGGGTAGGGGAAAATGAGGGAAGGGGAGGTGAGGGTTAGGGGGAAGATGCAGTGGGGAAGAAAGCGTGTGGAATAGGGTGGGGGAGGGGAATGTGGGAGTGAAGGCAGGGGGATGGAGAAGAAAAGGGGATAGGGGAATTGTGTGGGGAAGCGGAAGCCCGGCATACAGCATCCCTTCAGCTGCACCTGGGGCTCTCCCATTAAGCAGGCTCATTGAACCCTCACCTTAACAAGCCCTAGCCCCATAAACCTGGACCCCTCTGATGAGCCCCCCACACCCAGACCCCCATCCCACTGATCCCCAACCAGCTGCACCTGGACCCCCCACCTCATCAAGCCCCACTCCCCCAGCACTCAGAACCCCACACTGACCCCCCCAACCAGATCCCACTGCCGAGCCCCATCTCCCCACACCACCACACTACCCCGTTGAGCCAACCACCTTCACCTGGATCCCCTGCAGAGTCCCATTGCCCCTGCACCCAGAACCCCCAATGAGCCCATGTGCATCCAGATCTCTCACTGAGCTACCCCACACAGAAGCCTCCCAGATTGCCCCACACAGAAACCTCTCACCCCACACCTGGATTCCCCCACAGTAAGCCCTTCCACACTTGGATCCTGCTGGGCTGAGCCTGCCCACCCACACCTGGTGCACTGGCACAGAGGGGTGTTTCTGGGGCAGGCCCAATCCTTGCACTGTGTCAGGGTCAGGTGCAGCCTCACTGCTGAGTCCCTGTACTGAGAGAGATGGAGTCTTCAGGGTGATCTCCCACCTCAATGCAGCCAGTGGCCTGTGCTCCCCACTGCTACGCTGGAGCCACATTTATTTATTGAAAATAAAATTTGCAGAATTTTAAAATATTGTGCACATAATTTTTATTTTTTTGGTGCACATTTCCCTCAGGAGTAATACTATATATATGGAGGTAGATATCAAATATATATATATATATATATATATATATATATATATATATATATATATATATATATATATATACACACACACACAATGTGACTGTGTAGAAACATATGCTACCATTAAGTACATAGGCACATGTGGTACCATGAAGTCCATAGGCACATGTGGCATGTATATATAAAATGCCATATCTATTATATGTATTTCTGTGTGAGGATGTATAAACACATTCACACAGACATATAAGACAAACATTCACACCTTCTAAATGTTAATTTAGCTGGTAATCTCAAAATGACAGACTATATAGGCGGAAGAATTTGTAAATGTTTATAAATTCACATTTTCAAAATACCAAAAAATATGTGAAAAAAAAACTACAAAAGTTAACTTGACCTATTGTGCATGTTCATAAAATACGCCTGTATGAGGCCACCTCAGATTTAAGACACCTTTCACAGCTAGGGATCTATTGAATGAAATTCCTTTTCTCTTGTAGAATAGCCTTTGTAAATTCAGCAGAGACCACAGCAAGCTAATCTCCACTGCAGCTATTCTGTGGCAAGGCTTTCAAGTACTAGATAGGTAATCTAGAATGATTCATGCCCCAGTGCTTCTGAACATTCCTTTTGTGATAAATGTGCAGGGAAGAGGTTGATGCTCTGTTGTGATAATAAAGTTTCTGGACTGGTTTTACAAATCTGTTACTTTAACCAAGGAAATGTTGTAATGCTGAATTGCCAGGTAACATCGCAATCAAATTAGACTTCCTGGCACCGAAATTCAGTGTTTTCCAGTAAGATGTGCAGTGATGTATGGAAAGTGAAAAACAAATTAAGTTATTTATATATTTTAATTGATATTAACTATTGTGATATGGCGCTTTCTCTATAAATCTTTTTAAATGAATTTCTTTGTATAGTTTTAGTAGAAAGCAGTGTTGCAGAGCTGATGAAAGCAAAGTATTTCAGGAATAGCTGACAGACGCTAAGAGTAACATGCTGACTGCTGACCCACTAGAACTATCAATGAAATCTAAGAAACGCAGAGCTATAAATATGATCAGTAGACGGTGATACATAAATATTTAAATATCTTCCAATCCTCTGAACACATTGATAGGCAAAGGTGCATATACCAATATATACTGTATTAAATCTTTTAATATGTCCCTTGTCTCTCCGGGGTGATTTTGATAACTTTCTACGCCTGTGGGCAACAGGGCCTTGTCGGAAAGAGTGTCCATTCATGGAATATGAATACAAAGAGGGTTGGATGGCAGAAGACAGGGCATGAAGGAGCATTCCCCCTACATTGATGGTCCTGGTATGAGTTCAAGAGAAGGAGGTACTGGGGCTTGTAGATTCAAGGTGATGCAAGTTGCCCTAGTGGGTGAGATGATCAACCCAGAAAAGATTGTGCTTTCAGTGTATACATGGAGACTTAAAGTCTTGCTCCAATATACAACTGGAACTGACAGTAGGCACTGACACTGATTCAATTACAGTATTGCTAGCAGATAAATTAGTGCACCCAGTGATAATAGGCCAAGATTGTCCCTCCTTTCAGCAACTCATTAACAAACTGACCACCACCACAGTTAAACCCCATGACAAGCCATGCCCTATGGATACCATGGACCTAGAGCAGACTCCCACCACTTCATCACCCTTGTTGCTCACACTTCTAAACTTAATCCAGAGACTCTCGCATTTTTCTGCAGTTTCATACAAGAGCTCTGAGCAATCATACTGTTCTCTTACATACAATGCAACTCCCCCACTTTCTCTGCCCTGCCTTGCCTGTCCTTCCTGAACAGTCTATATCCATCCATGACAGTACTCCAATCAAGTGAGTCATCTCACCAAGTCTCTGTTATTCCAATCACATCATAGTTCCTTGACTGTGCCTGGACTTGCAGTTCTCCCTGCTTGTTTCCCAGGCTTCTTGCATTTGTGTATAGGCACTTAAGTTAACTCGCTGATCATCCCACTTTCTCAGTCTGAGACAGAAGTCCTCCCCTCTTGCACTCTCCTACTCGTACTTCCTCATGGTATCCCATTTCCCCACTTATCTCAGGACTTTGGTCTCCTTCCCCCAGTGAACCTAGTTTAAAGCCCTCCTCACTAGGTTAGCCAGCCTGCTTGTGAAGATGCTCTTCCCTCTCTTCGTTAGGTGGAGCCCATCTCTCCCTAGCACTCCTTCTTGGAACACCATTCCATGGTAAAAGAATCCAAAGCCTTGTCTCTGACACTACCTGTGTAGCCATTCATTGACTTCCACAATTCGACGGTCTCTACCCAGGCCTTTTCCTTCCTCAGGGAGGATGGACGAAACCACCACTTGCGCCTCAAACTCCTTTATCCTTCCAAGGTCATTCTTGGCAGTATCATTGGTACCCACATGGAGAAACAGGAAGGGGTAGCGATCCGAGGGCTTAATGAGTCTCGGCAGTCTCTCCATCACATCAAGAATCCTAGCTCCTGGCAAGCAGCAGACCTCTCGGTTTTCCCGGTCGGGGCGGCAGATAGATGATTCAGTCACCCTGAGGAGGGAGTCCCCAACCACCACTCACCCACCTCCTTCTCTTAGGAGTGGTGGTCATGGAACCCCCATCCCTATGACAGTGCATCTCATGCCTTCCAGTCAGTGGAGTCTCCTTCTGCTCCCTTCCCTCAGATGTATCATCTAGTCCACTCTCCGCATTAGTACCCGTGGAGAGAACATGAAAACGGTTGCTCACCTGTATCTGCATTGCTGGTACATGGATGCTCCTCTTTCTTCTTCTGGAGGTCACATGCTGCCAAATTTCTTCACCATCCTTCTGTCCCCGCTGCGCAGCCTGCTCTGATTCCTGAGGAAAGAGCGGAGGGAAGGAAGGATCTTTCCCAATAATACTGATCTGAAGGTGCTTCCCTCTCTCACAGAGTAATTTTATTTGTATTAATACCCTTTATTTTTGTTTATGGACTACCCTGGAAGGAGAGAGGCTTGGAAGTGACCTGGCTGAAGGGTCAAGTCACAGGGGGAGGTGGCATGCCACTACAGAAGCAGAGCAGCTGGTGGCTGTTACAAGAAAACTGGACTTGACACAACCACAGTCATTTTGTGTACTTGGCCACCATAAGTTGGAAGCAAAAACACCACATAGAATTTGGCCTTGCTTAGGCAGACAGAACAGCTGCACTGTTACTAACAAGGACAAATTCATAAAAGCGGAGGAGGAATGTAAATAGCTGACCTTGGTCTAAGTGCCTGTGCTTATAAGTTTCTTTCTAGATGTTGCTGTGCTAATAAGTTAAAATTATAAATTCTTTGCAGTTGCTAAAAAAAACCCCAGCCTATTAAAAATTACTGTTATGCTCTTATTTAAATTACCTAAAAATAATTTAAAAATATACTTTAAAAACCTTTAAGTTTTCTATAAGCAAAAATCCCCAGCAGCTAGAAGAAAGACACCAGAAACCTGCTGCTGCCACCATTTGCCACCACCTCAGATTTCGAGTAACTATATGTTGAGGTGCTCTAGACTATTGCTATTTTAAGTGTGTGCTTTGCACTAAATAAAAACAAGGATTTTTGAGTGAAAGCACTCGTGTGTGTACCAATCATTTATCAGATGGAGGTAGTGTGTCCCCCACTAATTTCTTTCCTGACACTGCCTAAAAAACAAACAAAAAAATAGTTACCATAGCTTTGGGTTCAAATAACTCTGGGTAACAGCTGCAGCCCCCTGAGAGACAGCTGCCATACTATGCTCGACAACAAGGAGGTGCCAAGCAGTGAGCTGATCCCTTCACAGGGACATAATTTCCACCAGGGTATATGGCTGGCACAGGATACATTCCTTCTCCCATCAAGCTGATATTGGGAGGCTGATATGACTCTGATTCACAATTTGTTTCCCAGGTTGCTCATGGGGCAGTGCACCACATGCCGCCCCATATACAGGGACAGAACAGAAGCAATTCAGCCCTTTGCATTTAGACTTTAATAAAATAATGGGGGGGGGGGGAGAAACTTTGATGTAATTTTGCAAAATATTTTAAACTTTTTTCAATCAGCTTATTTAGATAGGCATATATTGTCATTTGAAATATATTGTTTGCTTACATTTTTAAAAATACAGTGCCACCCATTTACAGAGATCCAATATTTTAAATGGACATTATTTCAGAATTGGTACTTACTGTGCCGTTAGAGGGTATTGAAAGGCACCATTTTTTTTGTCACAATGGTGGAACAATTATTACCATATGAGATGTAAAACTATATAATGTATAACAGCAAAAATTATTGGCCAGATTTTTAAACTTATCATCCAGTTTCATAACCTCATATCTGAGACTGGCATTAATTGCAGATACAAAAATTCCCATCACAACATATAAATCAGATGCTTACATATCTTATATGTTATTATTTGTAGCTACAATTCGTTGATTTCATTTTTTGTACCTGCATAAATTTAGGTGCCAGAATCAGCCCCTTTACATATTTGGTTCTAAAAGTCTGCTTTTTCCCCAGTGTGGGAGTTGTGGTTGTGATTTCTTTAAATTTAATTTTACTTTTTTTTTTTTTTTTTAGAGAAACCCAAACAGTCATGGTGCTGGGTTTTTATTCAGTTGCACTTCCACTTCATTGGGATGTTAAGTGATCATCCTAAACTAGGGTGACCAGATTTCCTGATTTTATAGGGACAGTCCCAATACTTGGGGCATTTTTTTTTAAATGGGCTCCTATTACCACCCACCCCCTGTCCCGATTTTTCACACTTGCTATCTGGTCACCCTATCCTAACACTGGGCTAAGAAATCAACTAAGCAACAATAGAATTTTATTCTAAGGAAAAAAACATAAAATGACACTGACTTTATTGAAGAAATAAATGAAATCAACAGAGAAAGCTCCATCAAGGAATTGTCCTTTATGATATTAAGTTTTGGTAGAGTACATCTAGCTATACTGAAGAGTTTTAAAAAAAAATTATCCCAGGTGAAAATAGCAAGAGGTGACTATAATTGTGTATTCCTTAACTAACAATTTCCATTCAGACTACATCTTTTTTCTAGGTATAGTATCTACTCCTCTGACTCAAACCTGTAAAGAGATTAAGCCATGAAAAAGGGAAAATGTAAAATAATACACCTGTATGACTCTTTATTGTACCTCAAAAAGTTATTACACTTTAATGTAATGTTCATTTAATTTAAAAGTTCCAAGTAACATATTTCAAATATATTAAGAATATATACTTAACAAATTTAATTACAGTGGACCCCCTGTTACAGTAAAATCATTTATTTCATGAAAGAATCTCACTCTAAGCAAAGGCTTGTTATATGCGGAATTCAAATTTCCTCACTGCAATACTTCTATTCTAAATCATCATAGATGAGTTTCCACTATTAGAATGTTCCATGGGATTTGAACATTAATTTAATTTTTTATTTGCAATATGTGGATGCAAGTCATGTTGTAAAATTATTTTAAGATTTCTTCTTGAAGCCAGTGGTAGAAAGTATCTGATATTTTTGATGATTGACGTATATTACCAGAAAATCCTAGAAAGGAAAAACAAACCCCCTTCCAGTTTTGTGTATCTATCCAGAAAGTGGTGTATGTAGGAACAATTGTCTTAATATTGAATGAAAGAAGGCTAACAGAATATCCCCACGTGTAGAAACATCTGTAGAAAGGGACGTGAGTTATGATTGCAAACTCTCAGGATCTCCTCACAAAAGTTTTCTCTAATCATTCTATCAAGGCAGAAGGGATACAGAGGTGCAAGACTTGTAACTCTCTCTAGAATGAACAGGAGGAGGACCTGTCTCCAAAACCACAGGTCTCTAAGATCTTAAATATGGGGTCATCACCATGGAAGACTGCATTAGCTTTGAGATCTTGATCACTCTGGTTCCCATGGACACTGTTGGCCCCAGAATCCACCTTAAAAGGGGAGATGGGGGCCACAGATAAGGTAATGTAACTTGCACCCACATTACCATTTCTAAATAATCACCACAATTTGTATAATCACTTGCACCTCCCAGTCCTGCTGTCAACTAACCTCCTCCCTCCTGACCCATCCATTTGCCACCACCTCCCCTTATTTGACTCACAGATCCACAAGGAGACAGCCATGCATCTGAGAAAGAAATTAGGAGAATGATGCCTTGGAGGTGACTGACATCACCCCCTCTCCCAGAGCTTTACAGAAGAGGGGAGGGTCTCCATGCATTATCTAGGTTATATTTTTATTTGGATATTTAGTTAAGCTAAAAGGGATACATACCCATGTGGTCTAGGCAACTTAAATACATATACAAATAACTCCAGGTTATTAGTACTTATGTATCTCACAAAAGCTTTTCAGAGATGAGTCTCTCAAGGCTGAGAGCGAGATGGAAAACAGCATCTGTGTTTTAGTAATAATTGTCCATGTATTGTCCTTTCAGAAATCTGTTTGACGCCTGTGAGTAAACCCCTGTTTCTTTCCTTTCAGCTATCTTGACCCAGACAGTTTTTCAAAAGTCTGTTATGAAAATGCTTTTCTTTATGTTTAACTTTGACTAGGATTCATTCCTCTTGCTTATGTTTACTTGGTTTAAATATACTGGATACAGAGTACAGAGATCTTGCATGCATTCTTCGGTAACCCAAACACCACCCCACCTTCTTAGAGTCTGGTGTAGTAAAACAATATCATAGTTCAAATATCAGCTTAAATCAAATTTTCCCCCAAGTCTACAGGTTGTTCAGCCCCTTGCGAGGCTCAACAGTATTTTCAAAACCCGGGTAATTCTCAAACCTCTTTAGGCTTCTGCTCTATCCCGGCATTACCAGGCCCCTTCCCCTGACTCAGAGTCGTCTGCAGGATCCTATCTTTTCCCTGCAGGACTCTCTGTCCCTAACTGAGTGCTATGTTGACCTTGTATCCAAGGACCAAGTGATATCACCTGATCCCTGGACTTGATTGGCTCACCTGGAAGGCACTAATTAGTCACAGATGGGGCTAAGCCAACTCACTTAAAGGGGAATCCCACAGTGTGACACTCCAATGAGTCCTGGTCTAACTTGTGTTAAGTAAAGCTATTGCTTTGTGGATTTTTATTTTGCACAGCAGACACATTAATATAGGCATATTTAGCACAGCAGTTTGTATCTCTTTGATCAACCATCCCCATTCTGAACTACACTGGAAGCTTATCTTCAGGGACAAAGCATTCTTCATTTTATGGGTTTAACTTCGTTGCCTTTGTAAGGGTCCTCAGTAAGACATTAGAAGGAAAAGAGACCTACTTATACCAAGATTATGACCTTAACATTACTGGGGAAGGGAAGGCTGGAGGTGAGATTTTGCCAGGGAAACAATGGAATAATAAATGCCAAGAGAGAACTTTACACACCCAATGGCCCAATGGCCATCTGTTGTCCATGGGGGCTCTAACTTTGCATTTTAAATCTTAATTGAAAATTTTACAGTGTTACTTTTTATTTAATTTTGTAATAAAATCACAACTACTGTATTACATAAGGCATCTTATTCATAGGTTAGAAAGTCCTTAGTGTTTACCATTAGATGCCTAAATCATTTTTTTAATCTCATTTTCATTATTCTGCTTTCTGTCGACTGTTTGAAGTTCTTTCCTCTTTCTCAGAGGCCAAATTTCCATCTGGCTCCAAATTACCCTCTGTGCAGACATCCAATCAGAAGCACAAACCCCATATGTGCATGTGAGCAGATCTGGAAGATAGGAGTGAAAATGCCCAGGGCAAACAAATCAGTGACCACAGAATTAACAGCCACTTCTGAAAATTTGACCCTTATTGTCTTTTATTTTCAAGAAGAAAGCCCTTCTGGTGCTCTAATTGCACATAACTCCCTTTTCTCATCTCTTTCATGCTGTGGCATTCAGCTGATGCAGGGACCCATACTGAAAAATAAAATAAAAATATCCTATTCCAAATGAGGCCAAGTCCCATATTCCCATGTTAGTTTTTACAGTAGTCTCAGCTGTTCTGTTTGCTCCCACCTTGGCAGGAGTATAAATTTCCCCAAAGGCTTGAAGGCACACATTTTTAGACTCTTCATTTCAAGAGTAAAGTCTGAATGACTTATTTTTCTAGCTTTCAATGAAAGGTGAGCATAATGGGTAGAAGACAGCAAGCTCACGTACTAGAGCTAATAAGCATTGTGAGGCTCATTTGTAGAGTCTGAATCTCAAGCGAACAGCTGGCTGCATCTCTGGAGAATGTTCCAATCTCCTGTTCTCATCAGTAATAAGCTGCTTATCAGGTTCAACTTCAGTTGCTCCTCTAAAACTTGGAACTCATTGTTTTGAACACTCTCAGTCTTTGCCTCAGGTTAAAGTTATGAATCTTGTTTAATCAATAGCTTACAGTTCTCCCAGGGGTGTCTCTGTTTTAGCTGCAGTGCCTACAATATTTGAAGCCCTAGTTTGAAGAGATGAACATTTTCTACAAAAATATAACTGAAAAAATGAACACATAGGGAACCATGTTAGTAGTGCTAGTTTTAGAGACAGCTTAAAGTTATCAAGCATACTAAATTAATTAGTAAATTAGTACAAATCTCATAAACTGGATTCATGGGCATGTTTACATACCAATTCCATGCACTGAATATCATAATTTGTCTCTGCCATCCACTGACAGGTATTGGTCTGCTGTGTTCAGATTTGCCTGACCGTAATGTTTCTCAGATTGTTTACATAGTTTTCTTGTATTTTGGCATTGTTGCTGTTTCAGTGTGAGTTTAAGTTAGTTACCATAAAGAAGTCTGATAATAGGTAGAAACACTTGTAAAGTTTTTACCAAGGCTGGCTATAGTGCAGATGCTGAAGCACAGCATCTGAAAATAAGCATGGCTGAACACAAATTGGTTGGAAGAAAATAAAATTAGGAGCCATATAGTCTTAAAAAGAAAAGCATTGATGATGGGGGTATTTCTCTTGTCACCTATTACTTACGATTTACTGTAGATGTTAACCTCCCCCCGCTTTTAATGCTCCTTTCTTAGATATATTCTGACAAAAGTGAACCTCCTTAATTTGCTACTGTAAATAAGTGCTTCTTTTCTAACTTAACTTTCTAACTTCTTTTCTAGCTTAAACAAACTAAGAACTTCACGTCAACAGAAATTCCCTTCAGGTATTTCTTTGCTGCTTCTGGGAAGAAGGGGCTAACGTTTGTGATTATTTTCAAATATGAAGGAAACACAAATAGGTATCCAGGTTGTCTATAGTCTGACTGGCAACAATTGGAAATAAAAGCAGGTTTACTTTCCTCTCCCGTTTCCTCCACCACACTTGCACATAAGGAGCTATTGTGCTAGCATGTTACTGCAGTACCTCTATTACAACATCAGCATTTATTCTGGTTTAAACTCCACTATTGGTGTTAATAATTAGATGCCTCTCTCTCCCCTTCCCCCGTGCCGTCCCCCCCCCCCCCCACACACACACACACTAACTAAATCATTCCACATCAGGGAAGCAGATATACTCAACGATTCCCATGATAATTTTTAAGAGGCTGGTGTTATAAGGAAAGCATTTCCCCCCTCCCAAAAAAGTTAAAGAATAAAGGCATTACTAAATTTCAAAGTTACTTTTTTGACAGAAAAGGGATAAATTTAGTATTCTGGTCCAATTACATTGATTTTGAAGTTTAGTTTTCAGAAATGATGAAAACTGTGAACCTCAGACACTTGCACCAGTTCCTTTGTTAATAAGGCAATCACAAAACTTGTTTGTTTGCCTTTATGTAAGTATTTCTCATGTCAAAACATCATCATAAAATGAATATTCATTATTATATTGATGCTTCTTTCAGAATAAAAGGCATGGTTATTACAAGTGATTATTTCAAGCTGGAGAACCAAGAAGGACCTGATGAAAGCTATCTATATTATTAAATATATGTTTTGTATCCACATTATCACTTTGGATGAAGCTCCAGCTGAACTTCAATTATTCCAAGTATACTTGATCTATAAATCTGTTGATCTGTTTAGGACTCGAGCCTTGCAAACCTTCACATAAGTTAAATGCTAGCCCAAACTTTCCTCCATTATTATCTGTGCTAATCTTTTTTTGAAATGTGGAAAGGTTAAAATCAGTTTCTATATTTACTAATTCCATCTGAGATTGAAAGTGAACATACTGAAGGGAGCTATTCTTACTTAAGTTGCTTTACAGTATGGCCAACTTGCTATGTTTTTGTGACCGGTAGGATTTTATAAGGGGCTGGAGCAAGTCTCACTATGATGTGAGACACTTCAGATCTCTAGTGACGGGAAATCCCTCTGATTGGCTGCCTAACCTGCTTGACTTCTCCTGTGACTGAACAACTAATCCAATTGATACAGGAAGAGCCAGTGTTTTTGTTGCTGTTGATGGATAAAATATTTTCATATGTAATGGTGACCAACAAGAGTCGGTGCCTGAGGTAATACATTATTACAGTAGTTTTGCAAATCTAGTATTACAGGTCAGAAATGAGAGACAAGGAGAATATGGTAATATCTTTTATTGCACCAACTTCTGTTGGTAAGTGAAACAAGCTTGTCCAACAAAAGATTATCTCATCCACCTTGTCTCTCTAATATTCTGGGGCCAGCACAGCTACAAAAACACTGCATAGGTCAGGAATGAGGCAGATCAAGAGGAACTGTTGTGAAATAGAAGAAATTGTCTTCACTGTAACAGTTAGTGTTATCACTCCCACCTGGAACTTAGATGAGAATCAAATTCAAAGTTGTTTTTTTTTTTTTTTTTAAGGGAAGAAAGGCTACATTCTGAACTGGGGCAGGAAAAATATCAGTGTAACATAACTTGTAGAATATTTTAATCCAAGGATTTGAACTTGTTTGGATCGCCATACCTGGGAAGGTATGGCATTATCTTAATTATACAGATGGGGAAACTGAGACATGGGCCAGCTGTCTACATTTTAAAAGTAACTGCTAATTTCTGGTGCCTAAGTCTCTGTGGGCCCAACCTGAGGCACATAGAATGGACCAAGAATTAGTTAATACTTAAAGATTTAGACTTAAATGACTTGTCCAAAACCATAGAGAAAGCCAGAGTTGAAACAAGGATTAGAACCCCAGTCTCCTGACTCCCAATGAGGTGTTTTAACCTGTAGAAAATGGTACCTCATTTTTGCATCATATATTATTACCAACAAAATCAAACATTCATCCCATCCTCTTATTCTACACTGAACAATCAGAACATGCCTATCTCTTAAGCTATACCGGAAGTGCAGGGCATTTACACTCCTCGGTACCCCAGAAGAAAGGGCTTGAAAGGAGGAGCTCTGAGTCAATTCATGAGTTAGGGTCCCCCTTCTCAAAATGGAGCAAAGCTGGTGAAGGAGGCGGAAAGTGTGAAATCCTGGCCCCATTGAAGTCAATTGGAGTTTTACTATTGACTTCAGTGGAGCCAGCATCTCATCATCTGATTACATATATATTTCACAGCCCAAAACAAAATGTTTGGTATATTCAAACTCTTTCTGTAAGTGCGATCAGATGGCAACCAACCCAGGCAAATAGTTTTTGCATGCATAGCTGGAGCAACATATTGTGGCATCTGGAAAACTGTGAAGGCATTCAGTTAATTTGTGTTAAGTCCTTTATTTGGTTTAAACAGCAATGATATATAGGGAAAGTCTCTTGGAAAGCTAGAATTTTGAATGGAAAGTTAATTACAGTGCCATTCTTTAATGGTATCTTTTTTCCCAATCTGTACAAATGAATGCCCTGAATGTAATGACAGTAACATTCTGTTCAGTTAGGAACTGTTGTTGACATCCTTCACTAAATGAAGGTGTCTATCTCCAGCAAATGAGGACACAGTAAAATATAAAATACTTATTTTTGCAAATGATATTCAGTATATAAATTGTTATTGCCTTTGCAGATGAACGGGAAGTACTTATCAAATGCCAAGCTTCATGCAATCTGTAACATAAGGTTTCGGAAATGCCAAAAAATTAACTCGCATTGCCTCATAGCTTGTCCACTTCATTTCAAACCCAGATCTTAGCTTGGAGTGGCTGATGTAAGTCAATACCTTGACAGATAGATGGCATTTGTTCAATTTAAATGACACTCATCATGCTGACTTTTGTTCTAAAGCTTTACAAGGTTAATTGAGCGGATATGAAGAATAAGCTAGGCTAAAATTGCCTTTGCTCTAACTCAGAAGTGCTAATCCTCTGGACTTAATTTAAGACTCCTCCATTTTGTGCATTAGACTGAATCATATAGGCAGTTTAAAGAAAAAATGCTAATAAAAGACAACTTAATTTTTAAATGTACTTGCAGAAGGGAATTTTAATAAAGTAAAGTTTAGTGGATTCCAATCCTAGCAACAGGAATAAAGCTTTTTCCATCTAAACTATTTATGCTACCATGTGAGAGAATATGAAGGGAGCATATCTGTGCTTTTATAATGTAAATGTTTGCTTATAACCTTCAAAACTATTCCATACAAAGTATGTTAGATTTTTTGAATATATGGTGCCCTTCACTTTTATTTGGATAGTAATATATTCCAGAAGACTGGTTTTTTGATGCAAACTAATTAAGAATACATTCATTGTATGTTATATTAAGTAAGTAATTACTTGGTAGATTGGAACATTTCTGTAGAGTATTATGCTTAATTTAGTCAAGCAACAGACTGTGTTGGAATAAATGAGCAAAGTTTAAAGCTAACTAAGAATATTTTTTCATTTTCTGTTTCCAAAAATACATAAAAAAGTACACTATTTCTTTCTCACTTGGACCTACTTAAGGATAAAGACAGCATGTGATAGAGTGCTAGAAGCTAACACCTATTGCATTCCGGGGATGGGCGGGCACAAGCCCACCCACATCTGAAAACCCCTCCTGCAGATGAAGGGGAGGAGCTACTAAACCAAGGACTCAGATAAATGTGGAGGACAACAAATGATGAAATGAGAAAAGGTGTGAGGGTTACAGGGTCAAAATCAGGGATCCAGAAGGAACACCAAGCAGAGAACCCTGCACAGCGCCCACTGCTCCACAAAGGTGTTTAGGGAGCTGCTGGATGTTGCCAAGAGGAACTCTGCCCAAACATGTGATTGGAGGGAGAAATGGAAATAGGCCCCACAGTCACAGAACACCTCCCTGTCCAGCATCCTCCTCCTGGTTTTATAGATGGCCACTTTGGCGAATACCAGAAGGAGGTTGTGCATAAATTAGGCGGTGTGGGGGAAAGTGCAGCCAGAACCTTGAGAAGGTTCTGGAGGTGCTAGAAAAGGGGCTGCAACATGGCAAACTCGAGATAAATGTGTGCCAGGGTCTCTCTCATGTCACAGAAGGGGCAGATGTCAGGGAGAGGGGTGAACTGTGACAGGTACATGCTCGTGCTCACAGCTCCATGAAGAAGCTACCAGCTGATATCCCCGGTGGGCCCATGAATCAAAATGGATTACAGGCTGGCCCACTGGGGTTCCTCACACTCCACATAGGGTGACCAGATATCCTGATTTTATAGGGACAGTCCTAATTTTTGGGTCTTTTTCTTATATAGGCTCCTATTACCCTCTACCCCCTGTCCCAATTTTTCACATTTACTGTCTGGTCACCCTAACTCCACAGGTGGTAAGAGGTCCAGCCACTTGATGTCAGGGCAGGAAACAAAAGTGTGAAGCATAAGCACATACAGCGCTAAAAACTTACAAGTGAGCCAGCATTTTGATGACTTGGACACCAATCCGTTGCCCTAGAGAAGGCTGAGTGGGAATATGCAGCTAAGTAGTTGAGCAGGCTGGGAGGGTTGATGAACTAATTAGCCATCATCTGAGGGGTATAAAAAGACAGGAAGGAAGTGAGGAGGGAGGACTAGGCCTAGCTGAGCCCAGTATGTCCTGGGATCCCAAGGAAGTGAGATTTCTGTTCCTCCAACTCTCTTGGGGAAATGTCCCAAGGGCCAGAAACCATAAATACTTTGCTGTGTGAGCTTGTACTGCAGATGAGTGATTTTTTTTATATTTCCATCACCAAAGTTGCCACTGACTGGAGAGGCAAAAGTTTCTGGAGCATTATAGGATGGAGTGCACCCAATTACACAGTATCACCAAGGTGGCATAAAGCACATTGTTGAATACAAATAATCGTTGTGATACAAAACATGTTCAAATAAACTTAATTTTGCATGGGAATCAGGGTTATAATCTTACCACAAGGGTGCCCAGATTTACAATATGAACCTTTACTACATTTGGTAGAATACACATGCAATCAGAGTAGGATCAAACCACTCATTTCTAGTATGACAAGGAATACCCTTTTTTGTAGCAGTTATTCTAAGTCACAGAGGTGTTTGCCCTTCCCAGATGGCTTCCGGGTTAGCATCATTTTCCAAATGGACTGTGTGTATATAGCATGACAACAGAACATAAATAATCCATTTTCTGTTCAAAGACCTTCTTGATTTCATTTTTCACTGAACAATCTATGTAATTAAGAACAAAAATCGATGAGTTTGGTCTGGACATACTTTCAGTGTGAATTAAATTTGGTATTTATTGTATCAAGCCATAATGAACCCTGATGTTTCACTGAAAATGTGATCCTGCCAGGCTCTACTGGTACAGTTCCTACCATAGTCAATACTCAATGACATCATCCACTTAGATGAGTTCAGCTGCCCTCCCTGTGCAGCTGATTTGCAGTTCAACAGCGCCAACCCTGTCCTGTCTCGATCCCCGCAAATCCACACCTCAGCCTGTCCCTGGGATATCTCCTTCTGAATGACTCAAATGTTGCACGGACAAAAGAGAACTGATCTTTCCTCCAAATCTCTCTCCATTTCCCCCTTTCTTTTGGCACAGTTAACACCACCATCCTAACAGTCACTCAGGTCATAGTCCAAAGGACATATTTGATTCCTTCCTCCCTTTTCCCCTACCCAAGACAATCTAATGTCAAATCCTACTGTTTCTTCCTCCACAGCATTTCTAGTATGTGACCATCTCTTTTTTGTCCACCTTGCTAAAACTCTCACTTTGTCCTCATCATCTCCTATCTTGCTAATGTGACCTCTTGCTTTCTGGTTTCTGTGACACTCACACTGTTCTTCCTTTAGTCTCTATGTAAAATGCAGCTACAAATGTTATCCTCTTTCTTAACCACATTGTTCCACTTTTAGAAGCCATGCACTGGTTTCCCCTTCTTTACCACAACAAGTTTAAGCTTGTTGGGCTTGCTGTCAGTCCTGCCAATGGCATCAGTCTTCATGCCCCCCTTCAACTACTTCTTCCACAACCAGTTCATTTTTTTTTCTGTGCCATGCTTCCTGAGATGGTTCACTGGGCCACTTTTCCCTGATCCCCATACAAAACTCACCAAGAGACAGCCTTTTGCTTTGACACTTACAAGAAATAAGCCAACGTCAACACTTAATTCTTCTTTTATTTTTGCTCACAGTAATAAACCAAGCTAACAAGAAAACAACCCACCAGTCCTCACAGGGATCTAACGAGAGATGCCAGTTGTCACCCTGACACATATGTATATTTCCCTTTCCCATGTTATTTGAGAGCCAGTAGTCACTGTCCCTCCAACAATATTACAGCAGAAGCCTTTTGCTACTTTGGGGCACTGAAAGAGACAGGCTTGTTCCAACCTGCCCCCAAGGCCCATGCTCAGCATCTTCATGTGCTGAGCAAGTATTCAGTAATAGCAGGAGAATTAAACATGGTAATTGTGTGGTACAGTCTGGGATATTTCAGGCCTAGATACCAGCAAAGGCCAGTCCAGCATCAGCAGCAGTTCAGTCCTGGGGTTGCTGGCAACGAATAAAGAAAACAGGTGTGCCACTCATTTTCCTGATTATGCTGACCTTCTCCAGTTACCATCTTCAGAAGGCCAGTGAAGGTTGGCTTGCTTCCTCTAAATGTGTAAAGTAAGTGAACTGGAGAGTAAAATATGTGACAGGGAAGGGAAGTTTAAGGCCACAGTTTGCTTCCTTTCCATAAGATGCTTCCTTCCTCATTCAGAAACCATTTGCTGGAAAATATGAAGAGCTTCCCTAGACACAGGGGATACTTATGCAAAGTCAACTGCAGGATCAGTGCCTTAGATGGCTAAGATGTGTGAATGTATTAGTGTCATCTCTTGTCCTTGCTATATATTGTACTGAAAATTCTCAGCACCATATTTTCACAAGGACATATAGGACAACTGAACAGACTTAACATCCCTAAAAATAACTGGATAGGTGAACTCATTTTGTTTTTCCTTTAGAGGAATCTGCACTATTTATGCTTCTGATTATTTACCTCTGAGCGAATGTCAGAGTTCTTCAGCATTTAGTACCTACCCGTATGTTAGTATGTCCAACTAAAATAGTTGGTTTTGATTTTATATAGCTATTTTCCAGTTAATAAAACAAAATAACTTGAGTGTAAAAGGGCTATATTACTGTACCATGAATTATTTAATAATTTTACCATGTATAGCAACAAATGATTTTGCAATACTGTCAAAAATCTTATTTTGAAATGGTGTTGGTATAATCAGTGGGCTTTTTTTTTAAATAAAAACACTTGCATCATAACTTGTTTATGTTGCACTGGCTTTCTATTCATTAGAGATAATAACAATGATAAAGTTCAGAGAGATTGTAAAACCAAAATTAAAAAGGTTCTGAACCTTTTTTTCACCTACAACTTTTGGTAATTGGTATTTTGGTGTAACCCACTTGATCATTTATAGTTCAGAGCTCAGAAATACTAAAGATATCAGGCTAGCATTAAGAATTCTGCTTTGGAGTATATTGCATTGGAAGGTGGTAGGTTTTGGCATTGTAGGTTGGCATTTTCAAAAGAGCTCAACCATGGACTACAATGGAAGCACAGTTAAGCAGCTTTTGAGCACATTACAAAATCCTACCCATATTTTGGTCAGTTGACCCTTCCAAGGGTGCTTAGGGAGACCGAATAAGATTTCACTCACCAGCTTAGGCTCTGTTAAATTAGCCTGTGAGCTACAAAGCCAGAGAAAACTACAGGGTTTGTATCCAATAGCCTCAGTAAAAGTTCTATTATAAGCACTACATCCAAGTCCCATACTTCAAGGGACAATACAGGCATTATTCATTGATGAAATACTGCTGCCTCCAGCAGAGAGTACCTTCAGAAATTATATTGCAGCATAAGCTAAACTGCCCTTTTCTGAAACTAATAAAATGATCTTACATAGAAGATCCATATATGATAGTTCCAGTAATGACAAGAAACAAATTGTGTCAATGAGCAATTTGGAGATAGAGAGACTAAGAAAGTATCTGAAACTGAACCTACAGTATCCCTCAGAATTGCAGATGCTGTTATGGAGATTTGACATCTGTAAGGTGATAAGCATTTCCTTGAAGATGCTAAGCACCCTCACCTCTCAGGATATATTCTGTACACTGAATTTAAGATAAAAGTTCCATAGAGATTCAAATATTTTGTATCTGCAAGTACTCAATAGAGGATGAGTGAAATATCCTTTAGAATTCTCCAAAACATATCAGATGAAAAAAAGTCCTATAATGCCCAAGTATTTAAGTAGCTTAGGCCCTGTAGCAGGGTGCTTATCCAACTCCTGCCCTGAAGGACCTAAAACAGCCCTGGGGAAAGGTTGTGGCTGGGAGCTCTAAAAGCTGGGCTGATTGGGGAAATAGCCACAGCTGGGCCATGCCCCAATCAGGCCACAGCTGGCCTGTATAAAAAGGCTGGGAGCCAGGAGCCTAAGGAGTCTTTCTCTGCACTCAGAGGGAGAAGGGCCTGACTGCAGTGAGCTAGAGACAGTACCTGAGTGGAGCAGCGCTGGGGAAAGGCTGAGGTGTTCCAGTCTGGAAAGCCCCAGGCTGTGGCCTAGTAGAAGGCCAAGGGGTACTGGGGGTTGCAGAGGGCAGCCCAGGGCTAGGCCAAGGCAGCAAGTCCAAATGCAACCTTATCTATGATGAGTGGCCTATACTGCAGCCTGCCCCAGGAAGTGGGGGATAGTTGGTGACTGGCAGTGACCTTATTCTGAGGTGAGGTAGGGAGAGTGGGTGGGGGTTCCCTGGGGAGGGGAGACCCTAGTACTGAGGGGTGTACTGCTAGGGGGCAGCACCCCAGATAAAAGGGCACTGGGGTCCAGGAAGGACATTGGGGGGGGCAGAGGCCAGGTGGACCACTGGCCTACAGAGGGCACTCCAGGATGCTGGAAGAGCTAATTCCCAGAGACAACCAGCAGGAGGTGCTGCAGGGGTGAGTCTGTTCCCTTACAGGCCCCCAATTCAAAGAACTACACGTTATGACTACACAGTGTTTGAAGTTAGTCTCATGCTAGATATTTGCTGATTTGGTGATATTAATTGTGTTCACAGGAGAATAAGAAAGTCATAATCAGGCCTCCTGTTGCCTTCCTTAGTTGCATACAGTCCACAAAAAAGTGTGACTGGAATGAAATCTCATAATCAGGAAGATCATTGGATAAGTGTCTCTAAAAGTTCAGATAATCTGAACTACACTCTTTGAAGCTCACTCATTAGTACATAAAATATTTGGTTAAAGGAAAAAAATGTTCAGTTGTAGCTGTATAGCACTAAACTAAGTTATGTACAAATTATGCTTGTAAGGACCCAATCCTTAAAACTCTGCCTCAAGTGAATAATCTTTGCTTGCTTGAGTAGCTGGAATAAAAAGTTTGTAGAATCAGACTCAGTTACTTCTTACTTAGACATATCAGTTGTTGTGTGATATTTACAAAACTGTGCCAACATTATAGAACAGAATAATTGAAGAAAATTTAAGAATGCTAGGATTTTATCATTTTCCAATTAAATTCTGATACAACATTTCAGTAGGAATGTTATCTATGTCCACACAGCAACATTTGTTAGGCCTCCAAGTGAAAAAATGTTCTCACTTATGCCCATGCTTAACTTTATGTATTGCAGTCAATGGTAGTTAAGTACATAATTGCTTTCCTGAATTGGACTTTTGAGTACTTTGTTGTTCAACTGGTAAAAATGCACTTATATTCAAAAAGCTCTAAGCACATGTACAAAAATCACACCAAACAAGGCAACAGTATCAAATTGTCGGAGAAAAACTGAGTTCTCTGCTTCCACAAAAGTAAAGGGAAGTATGAAGTTCCAGCAAGATACATAGTCCAAATATTATTTAGGTTTGTTGCTTTTTATAGGTAAAATCACTGGGCTCAATTGCAATTAATTAATCAAACTTTTAGTGAAAGATTAACATAGCACAATACAGAAAGGAAGGCTCTTATTTACCAAAATGATTTGAAGACTGGAGAAGCAACTCTATTCATTTCTAACTCACTCCCAGGAACTCTGCTTCAGCATCTCTAATAAATATACTAAAGACATCAGTCCTTATTAAAGAAAAAGCACAATTACTAATTCCTAATGCGCTAAAACATCTCAGTGGGTTATCTATTGACCATCAAACATTCATTGACCATCAAACACATTTGCAATAACATGAATTCATCACCAATTGCAAGTAGTCCCTTTCTGGACATGTCCCCCATGGGTCAACAGGGTAAAATATTATATAAATTGCACAATTTGATCACATGCTAAATTTAACCAAAGTACAGAATCCCTAGAATTATAGATAAAAACATTTTGGTTCATGCACAAAGTATCCTGGGGATTTTATGTGCAGAGAATCATGGGGAGTTTGCTCACATAGCCAATCTAGCTTGAGAGCGTTCTGCACCCTTCCTGCTTTAAGGAAGTGGAGCTTAATGGATAGACTCCTGGATTCTATCCCAGGGCTGACCACCAACCTGCTAAATGATCCTGGGCAACTCTGTGGCTCAGTTTCCCAACCTGTAAAATGGCAACAATGATCCTTTAAAAAGCACTTTGAAATCTATGGATGAAAACAACTGTAGAAGAGCTAGTTATTATTATCATTATGATACATGGAGCTTTGTTTCTTCAGCCCATCTGTAATGATTATTGAAAACAGACTGCTTTATCTAAACTCTTCTGTAAAAATTAATATTTTTTATTTTTTATAAAATTGCAATAGAAGTGATCATAAAAACAAATGATAGTAATGCCTGTGAAATACCATTGTTTATCGCTGGTATTAATTCTTAAACCAATGAGCCCAGAGGGAACAATTGCTATGTCTAATTCCTTTACTGTACAAAATGCAAATAAGAAACTTGACATTTTAATACAATATGATGCCCTTCATGAGTAGGTTGGGATCAGTCCTTTGAAGCCTTTTTATCAGCAGCATAGACAAATTAAGCTGTATTTCAAGGCCTAACATTCATTACATATGACTGGTGGTTATATGACGTCACTGTGGTTCTTAATGTCGGAATAATGTATTGCAGAGAACACAAGCAAGCAGAAAAGTTGAAAATGTCCATTCCATTTTTAAATGGATAATAATGTATAGAGGTTGAACACCGAGATGAATGAATAGCATAGCTTTAGCTAATTAGTCTTATCTTTAATATACTGAACCACAGTATTAGGCATGACATTTCTACTTTTGTGTCTTAATAAAATAAACATTCCTACACAGACTACCACTGATACACAATGATAATGCTAATAATCCATCTGGGTGCTAACTGATCCAGATCCATCAAATTCTTATACCCCCAAATCCTTTGCCACAATCCGAGCCCTCCAAAAACAATTTTTTCCTTTGTCATTTCCTATTCCAGACCCTACTTCTACCTTCTAAGATGCCAAGATAGATCACTGTCTTATTCCTTCCTTATGATGGGATGGAGCTATCTTCTACTGTACTGTGAAGTGGGCTTGGAGCCATGATATCCCCCATAATTATAATACTTAAGAAGAGGCCCTACCCAACCAAAATGTGCTGATGAGATTCTTTTGGTTTAAATACCAGATTCCTAGTTGCACCTTGCTAGGCTCAAAGACATAAAAACGGGACACGCTTCTTGCAAGGACACGAGTAAGGGTTTGGTGATTGGAAGCTAGACCAATGGGCTCTGGAGACATATGAGATGTTCTCTGTTTATAGCGTGTTCATATTGTTTTGCTTGAAATTTAAAACTGTATGAAGGGAACGTGACCAGAGTCATAGCTCATTTAATGTTATTTTGATTGCACCAAATAAACTTGAAATCCTATTTAACTTGTGAATCCTGCTGAGTTTGTTTCCACCTGCATGTTCTTACTGGATTCCCACTCCTGAATCAGTGATTCTGGTACTAGTAAAGTATCCCAACCCATTAACTAGTTATTGCACTACCACTGTTATTCTGAGGATAGAAGGTTGTATGGAAGTTTCTTCCTGCTTTAAGCCTGCTATGCATTCTGTTATATCATGAAAGTGAAGAATAAATACACACATGGTGAAAGGGTAACAAGCTGGTGTGTGTCTGTGGTTAAGAGTTCAAGAAACAAGACAGGGAGTGCAATACACTACCAAATGAGAGCGCCACTCTGTGATACCCCACACCCCTGAAAAAGATGCCTACGACGTGTTCTCAGGCCTGGTTTATTGGGGTGTGACTGGTGTAATACTCAAAGTAGAGCGGGTGCATGTATATTGTCGTCTGACTCCACCAACTGATCAGTCAAAACATAATCCTCCCACTTGACAAGATAATGAGCTTTCCTTCACACACTTTGGAGTCTAAGATCTGCTTCACCCTGAACCGTGATGGATGGCGGTGGTGGCTAAACTCATTAATATGCTTTTTTCCATCAAAGAAACATGGAATACTTCAGTGTCTTGGGCAGTTGAAATTTGAAGGTTACAATGTTGATCTGCTGGGTGACCCAAAATGGGCCCAGGTATTGCTAATCCAGCATTCGTAAGATAGGGAAGATAAAAAATGCCTCTTGGAAAGCTATAGTTTATCTCGGATCATGATGTGAGGAGTTCCCTGCCAACAGAGATTGGAGTAGCATTCATTATTCCTGTTGGTCAATTCCAGGTGGGAGGGATAGCTCAGTGGTTTGAGCATTGGCCTGCTAAACCCAGGGTTGTGAGTTCAATCCTTGAGGAGGCCACTTAGGAATCTGGGGCAAAATCAATACTTAGACCTCCTAGTGAAGGCAGGGGGGCTGGACTCAATGACCTTTCAGGGTCCATTCCAGCTCTACGAGATAGTTATATCTTCATATATAATATAACTCCTTCTAGACATAGTGAAAGTGTTCAGCCAGGCTGGAGGCTGTGGGTCCTTGTGGCATGGATAGGTGAAACCAGGAGCAGAATCTGTAGTTAGCTTAAAAAGGACTGTGGTCTGTTGATCTGTGGTCAGAATTGTTGTACATGAATTTGGTAAAAGGGATGGGAAAATCCCAGCCATTCTGGTGGTAATTGATAAAGCAACAGTGGTATTGCTCAAGAATGTTGTTTTCTCCTTCCGTCAATCTGTTAGACTATGGGTGATAAACTGAGAAGACATGCAGATCAACATTGTGGAGCTTTAACAAGTCTCACCAGAAATGTGAAATGAAATGCAATCCTTAAATCAGAGGAAGCATTAGATGGTAGACTGTGGAGTTTGAGTACATGGTTGAAAAACAGTTGGGCTGTTACCTCCACTATGGGAACTTGAAGACATGGCACAAATGGGACATTTTTGTAATTAGGTTGACAATGACTAGCACATTCATGTGGCCCTTGAAATTGAGACAGTTACTGTTAAGGTCCATGGAAATTGTTTCTACTACCAACTCCATCTCAACTCTGGTCATCCAAGTACCCAGGGGTTTCATATGGGCAGTCTTTGTTTGAGCACATGGGTCACAGGAGTTTATGTAGGACTCTACATGAACAAATTCTGTTTTGACTACTTGAAATTTTGAGACCAGCTTCAATGTTTTCCAGTGACTGAAATGGCCAGTCAGGGGAGAACTGTCACTTAGAGTATTGCTAAGTCTGGTTGACTGTCAGTGACAGAGATTCCATCTTTAAAGAGGAGGATCCCATTCTTGAGTGAGAATTTCAAGATGGGGCTAAGTCTGTACCAGCTGACATACATTTTGCTGTAAATGGATCAAGGGGTAGGAGGGACTTCTTGAGAGACAGCAAGTTGTTCACCACTAGGTTGGTGAAATGACAGTGTTTCAAGACTGACAAGTTCTGTAGTCCCATCTTCTTTGTCCTGGTACTCACTCCTTTGGGACTAAGTGTGAGGTTTACTGTTCCTGGTACTGGGCAATTAATTGGAGTGAAGTCAAACCTGTGGGGTCTGGGGCGGGGGGAAGGACTCTAGGTTCTTGTGATCCTTGTATATTTGGACTAGGAAAAGTATCCTTCCCATTGATGGCAACATTTTTCAAAAGTGGCCTTGATGGCTAGCAGTTGTTTGTCACAGATTTCATAGTTTTGTTGCATGGGCATCAGTTTCTGAGAATAAAATGCATTAGGATGGAGCAAACCCTGGGGCCCTTGCTGTGGTGACAAAACTGCTCTGATCGTATAATCAGAGGCATCTGCTTGACAAAAAAGGGTATTGCCAGGCCCAGATGTACGAAGATGGGCACTGTTTAAATGCTTCCTTATACTGATCAGAAGTGGACTGGGCTTCTGGTATTCTTCTGGAGAATCTGGGTAACTGGGGTCACCACTTTTGAAGAGTTTGCAGTAAAAGATGGGAAACCCGAGGTAACTTATCTATCCTGTCAGGGAAAATGACATAACTAAGAATGTGAGACAATGGTGGTCAAACTCACACTTTTTGGGTTTCCTATACAGGACATTTGCTCTGAGGTTTTTTAGTACTAGGTAAATGTGTTGGTCACGAGGAGTTGATTTTCTGAGAAGCTGAGTATGTCAACCAGGTAGATTATCACATTCTGGTCTAAAACATCCCTAAGAATATCACTGGCAAAATGCTGGTACATGGCAGGGCACTGGAGAGAGACAGAAATGCACAACTGTGTACTCAAAACGGCCATAACCGGTGCAAAACACGATTTTCCATTAGTTTCCCTCCCTATTGCAAGCTAGCTTGCAAGACTGAATTGGCGAATACCTTGGCGGAACTGACCCTAACAGCCCATTTGTCAAAGGTGAGGGTTATTGTTTTCTGTAGTGATTTTGTTCAGTGCATGACAGTCTACAAAAAGATACAAGGAACCACCTTTCTCTTTAATGAACAAAATCAGGGCTCTAGGAGATATGGATGGACAAATTAAATTGTTTGCAAATTATGTCAAAGTAGTCTCTTAAAGCCTGGAGTTCTGGTTCTGATAAAGAATAAATCCATTTGAATTGAATTTTGGCCCCTGGCTGGAGGCTAGTGGTGTAGTCATAGAGTCTATGTGGGGGTAAGATGTCAGCATTTCTTTTGTCAAAGACATCAACAAAATCTTGCAGGAATTAACAAGCCGTTGCCTCCCTTGAAGCTGATCACCAATGGCAGTGACCTTTACCATGCCTCTTCTTATTTTCTTGGCACCTGAGTCAGCTAGCCACAGTTGTCAGCAGTAGCTCAACTCAAATCATCTCTCTTGTGTCTTCCAAGAGATATTTGCACTCTTGGAGCCAGGGAATACTGCATGGCTGAGAAGCGTAGTGGTTTTATTAAATTAAACAGCAGAGTTTCCTCATGGTCTTCGGTTTTGACCTGGAGCAATGTGTTTTCAAGGGAGACTAGTCCTGAGGACAGCATGCTACCATCAATCAACTCCACTAGGTCTTGAGTGAGCTTCTTCCACATTGCAGTTGGTTAGCTTTGGTGACCCTACATTCATAGAACTACTAGAAGAACCTCAGGTGCAGTTGGGATGCAGAAGAGGAGCAAGATCTGCATATGGGGAGGGTGACTGTTTGTGGCTTCCAAGATACACCTTGGCAGAAGTGGGGGCTTGAGTGTAGGACTCAATTCCATGGTTACATTGAGTCAGAATGCCTTTAAAGGGGCTGGCCATGGTCATTTCCTGGATTTGCAGAGGGCCTGGATTTAAGGGGACACTCAGTAGCCAAGTGGCCTTGTCCACCACAATATAGGCAAAGGCCATTCTTCTGCAGATGCTCCTTTTCCTGATCCATGAGGTGCCTTCATGTTGCATCTGTCTGCATAGGATCTGGCTTTAGAATAGCCCATAGGGATGGCCAAAATGGAGCAGAGCTAGGCTATGGTTGCAGGTATATCCTCCTCTTTTCTTGGTGTCTCTGAGATAGACGGTCGATCTGGATGCACAATTTGATACAAGTTTAGAATAGTGGGTGGTTCTACCCAAACCAATTAATATTTTACATAATTGTTCAGACCCTGCCAGAAATGGCAATCTGGGCTGCCTTATTCCAGGCCATATTGGCAACCAGATGCTGAAAATGAGCAGCATATGTCAAGATGGGCTAATGGCCTTGCCTGAGGAATTGCACAATGGCTTTAACAGTATGAATGCAATTAGGAAAACTGAATATTACTGAAAAGATGAGGATTAATTCATCAATATTAGCAAGAATTGGGCTTGCTTGTTCCAAAACAGAGGCCCAGTCTAGGAATTCACTGGTCAATAAAACTGATAAGCCTCACCGTGGTCTGGTCATCAAGATACATCATGAGATGCATCAAGAACAAAAGGCAGAACTTCTGACAGTTCCCATCAAATCTTTCCAGCAGTGGAATCTTGAGGGAGGCCATGTTCCAGAAGGACTGTATCTGGCAGTACTAGAGGCACTGGAGCTGCCAGGATTTGTGAGTGAAGAGAGGCATTCTCCAGATGAAGCTGGACAAGTTGACCATGAAGGTTGTGGACCAGCTTTGTCATCTCAGTGACGAACATGCCGGAGTTCATCTCAAGCCCATAGGAGAAGTCTGCTCAAACTCTCAGGACAGCTGAGTGACTGGCCTTGGCTTGGACTGGAGCAGGTTCAGGCATGAGCTGGAGCAGGCAAAAGCTCAGGCTGGAGCTGGAGCAGGGGCAGTCTGTCAGACCTACTAGGTAACATCCCCAACAAGGTAGTGATATTGAGCAGACTGAAGTGGCTGCTTTCATTAGGAGCTGACAGACCTGCCTTGTGGTCACCTGGTAGACCCTTGCTTGTAGGTTGGCTGTACCCTTAAGACTTGCAGGCAATTACTTCAAATGACTCATCAGGCTTTGCCAAGCCTCAGAGCACATCCGGTGTGAATTAAATATTTCCAGAAGTCTTAGTGGAGTCAGACTGAGATAATACAAAGTGGTAGGCTGCCTTTCCTTTTAATGTGAGCCACATTCTTCTTTATCATCACTCTCCTTTATGCCGCCTGGAAAACTGGACAATTCTCCATCACTTTCCTCACATTTCCGTTCTTTAGTTTTAGGTTAATCTACTAATTCCTTAGTAATAGGACGTCCATCGTTTACACTTCGCTCCTCAGGTTTTTCTGCCCTGGGATGATCACTACTGCCTAAAGCCCAGTCTATGTTGTTCAGTTTCAGATACTTTGCCATCACATTTGCTCCTTGCTGCAACTAGATTGCAACTGAGCTTTTCACTTCCTATACTGAGCTCCTGAAGGTTTCTTCAGGGGCATCTATTATTTTCTATGGAGGAAAAAAAGAGCAAAAGTTTGTTCTGCAGTCTTCTAAAGTCATCAAATATTGTGTGTTAAGCATGGCAAAAGCAGTAACAATATTTCTTGTATATTGTTGCTTAGATAGCATCTCATTAGATATGTCCTTTATTAGTCTCTACTTACTCCAAGTCTTAAAACACAAGTACACTTTCACAATTACACAATAAAACAAGGTTTACAATATTGCAGCTCGACTCTCACTTCACTTCCCTTGGTTCTTATATTTCACTGACTGACTGCTGATGCCTCACCCCTTATATACTCGTGAGGGCACGATTGGCAACATTCTAGGAAGTTCAAGGAAAATGTAATTGTCAGTCTAGGAAGGTTCCCATGAGATTCTACAAAGGTTCCGAATATTCTAGATGATTAGTGAAAAATGAATCCACATACAGAATACTGGAAACATTTTACTTCAAACATTCTATTTTTCCTTTTGTCGCTAGTAACAAAAACCAGAACCCTGAGCTCGGTGCCCCCAAAGCCCGGCACTCCAGGTGGTCAGCTGGGTTGCCTGTCCCTAAATCTGTCCCTGCCCATCAACATTTGTTGCTATATATTATTGTAACATTTTATTAACTGTAAATGGTGAGGTCAAGTTCAACTCCCAATTGGAGTAAATGTGTAGGTCCAATCATCACAAATCCTGTCTGCACAGGTGGAGGTCAACTTAAAAGCAAATAACACATACAATGTCTATTTAAGTATCAGCAATAGGGTCTGTCTAAAGCCATTGACTGTGGTTTCTACAGACCAAAGCTAAGTAAGACTGATTTAACCCTCATTTACTCTTGAGCCAACAACACAATAACCACCAATGTATAGACAGACATTCATAATTAATACAGCTTCTTCACACTCTTCTCTTTCATATTCTTCATGTATAACTCTCCTCTTTCCCTTCCCTCACCCCAATTATTTGTTTCTTCTTGTTAGAGTTATTTGCAGTTGGGACCACATCTTTTATTTATCTGTTAAGCAACCTACCATATTTATGATTCTATATAAGTATCCTGTCTAAATACATACTTTTTAATGGGTGAGTGACTGACTGAGTGACATAATTAATTTCTGTGTCTCCATTGTGCTAATGTCTTGAAATAGGTCATATGGCTTGATTGTTGTCCACTGAGAACAGGAAAAAAATAATTTGACGTTTGACCTTACAACTAAAGGTCACCAAAAGGTCGTCATCTGATTTTAATCTCTCAAGTGTCCATTTGGCTTCAGTTTTGAAGTTTCATACACTCATTCATTATGTGTCAATAACTATAGAGGGAAAAATAAATTTCACATTTTAGAAAGCTTTCTAACTATAAGGATAGTTAAGCACTGGAACAACTTATTTAGGGAGACTGAAATCCCTGTCATTGGAAGTTTCTGAGAACAATTTACACAAACACCTGTTAGCGATGGTCTAGGTATACTTAATCCTTCTTCAGTCAGGGTAATGGCCTAGATGAATCATTTTAGGTATTGAGACCAAGGTTTTCAAAAATACTTACATCCATAATTAAAAACCTTTCAAAAGTGCTGAGCCTGTTGGCCACGTAAATTTAGGAGCCTCCACTTAAGTTTGTTTAAATCTTGGCCTCTGGTCAGGACAAAGTAAGATTATCTGCAAATCACCCGTTCTATGGATTGATTTTTAATCAAGAAAATTGTCAAATGTAAGAAAGTGCAGCCCAGTCCAGTCACTGAGACTAACAGTCTTGTCTACCAAAAGCTGTCAGTTACATCAGTTAATAATAAAATAAAAATAAAAAATAATTAAAAGGATAGGTCTGTTTGCTCTTGTTAAGACATCAGCTTGACTAGAACATGCTTATTTTATTGGGTTACTAGCTTGGCTAACAGTTCCATGGGACTATACCAAGAACTGGGAAGTGATCTCAAATAGCCACACATATGCACAATATGTCTGATGCCTTTATCATTCACAAGTATTTTACCACATTCAGTATTTGCAGTATGCTCAGTTCGACTCAGTAGTCATTTTACTATCATTGGATTCACATAATATTCATACTCCATGCTTTTAAGTCCAGAGAAGAGGTTTCAGCTCAGAATTTTGACTAGCTATTAGCCCTGTTTGTAATCACATTGAAGTGAGTGCATGGCATCACTTTGCTATTTTTCCCATACGGGGTAAGAGTGAACTTTTAACTTCTTGACTCAGTCACAGGGAACTTCAGCTGGGGATAAAGACTTTAAACAAAATGTATTTTGTCAAAGTAGTGTTTCTGAATCTCCCTACTTCAATTCTGGCTACAGCCAAATAATCATTGTGACTTCCTTTCTTCATTGAAGCTGTCTGGATCCTTGTGGGCTATATTTGCATATTGTAGTTTCACTATCCAGTGGGATATAGAAATAAGGCATGCTGCCTGAGACTGTCAATAGAGAATTAACTAACTTCCTGAAAAGAAAGAACGTGCTAGACACAAATGGAGTTTTCTGATTTACTGCCAGAGATGTCAGATCCATATCAATAACTCCTGCTGAATACATAGGTATGACTCTTTCTCTTTTTTATTATTTCTATTTCACAATAGCATTCAGAGACTCCGAGCAATTTTTTCCTGGGAGATTACTTCACTACTCAGATGACTGAAATCACTTGGACCTCAGCCCCCTGTCTTGTAAATATACTCAAGTGATATAAAAAGGCATTCAATGCCTGGGTCTTATTGCTCAGTTAGAAAAGGAGCAAAAAAATCTCATATATGGGTATCATAGATATAGGATTACATCATATATAATACATAGCAAAGGATGTGTCTGCATTCCTCTATATGCTTCCACTGCAGGAGGACGCAAAGAAAAAAACTGATTTTCTAGGTAATCTACACTAAAAAATAATTAAAATATTACATGGATGCTACTGAGCCCTTTAGAAAATGGGTTTTCTATGGAAAATTGTGCCTTTCACTATTGGAGAAATTAAAGAATAGTATCATTGAACATATAACATAGTGAATGGCAGTGAAAAGGAGGTCGGATCCGAGGCTAAAGTAGGGAAAGAACAAGTTAAAAATTACCCAGACACTTTAAATGTCTTCAAGTCACCAGGACTGATGAAATCCATCCTAGAATACTCAAGGAGCTGACTAAGGAGATATCTGAGCCATTAGCGATTATCCTTGAAAAAAGTCGTGGAAGATGTGAGAGATTGCAGAGGACTGAAAAACAGTCAACAGTGTAACACTGTTGAAAAAAAGCAAAATCATTCTGGTATGTATTAGCAGGAGTGTTATAAGCAAGACACAAGAAGTATTCTTCCGTTCTACTCTGCGCTGATTAGGCCTCAACTGGAGTATTGTGTCCAGTACTGGACACCACATTTCAGGAATGAGGATGACAAATTGGAGAAAGTCCAGAGGAGAGCAAAAAAAAAAGGATTAAAACATGACCTATGATGGAAGATTGAAAAAAATGGGTTTGATTAGTCTGGAGAAGAGAATACTGAGAGGTGATATAACAGCTTTGAAGTACATAAAAGGTTGTTACAAGGAGGAAGGAGAAAATGTTTTCCTTAACCTCTGAGGATAGGACAAGAAGCAATAGGCTTAAATTGCAGCAATGGCAGTTTAGGTTGGACATTACAAAAAACTTCCTAAGTGTCAGGGTGGTTAAGCACTGGAATAAACTTGCCTAGGGAAGTTGTGGAATCTCCATCACTGGAGATTTTAAAGAACAGATTAGACGAAGACTGGTCAGGATGGTCTAGGTAATACTTACCCCTGCTACGAGTGCAGGGGATTGAACTAGATGACCTCTCAAAGTCCCTTCCCATCCTACTATTCCATAATCCTATGATTACAGGAGGGAGAGACATGGAATAATGTGAGAAATGGATGCACTGGAGCTGCAAGTCAATATGGAAACAAACAATTATGACAAGGTCGTATTGAAGGGTTAAAGAGAAAAGCAATCCTCAAGATTACTCCCTTGAAAATCCACTCCAAAATTCACTACTGCAGAGGAAAAGAGGAAACCCAGGAACAGGAGTGAAAATTCCACTCTTTGGAAATCTAGAGCAGAGTTGTACTTAGAGACTAATGGAAAGCTTATTGCCTAAACTCCAGACTATGCACCACCTGAATGGTATACAAGGACCTCAAAAATGCTGTGAGGGATCAGGGGCAATTCTCTCTGCACTAGACTGTAAGTAGCCCTATGAAGGCCTCCTTTCAAGCCCTGCAAGGGGATTCTGAGATGGATCAGGGGAGAGAGGGGTTGTAGAAGTAGAAGTTCCATTCTGGGCTGCACAGCTCCATAACAAAAGCCCAGGTAGGACTGGAATACTTTAGAGTAGGATTCTGGGTTTCCTAAATTACACAAAGGCCATTTTAGTCTCCAACCAGCACCAAATTGCAAAGGCACAAAGCAAACCCCCTCAATTTGAGCTATATCTGTGTATGCTGTGCTTCATGGAGGCTCAGTGCACAATCCCACCCTACATATTGTCCTGTTGATACCATGGTGAAGTAGCTTCCAGAAGAAAATATTTCTTACTGTTTTTTATGGTCATGTTTCTGAATTTTTGAGGTCAATGCCACCGTTTTGCTATTAACTTAAATGGAAGTGGGATTGTGTCCCACAGGAGGAGGGAAAAAACCACAATAGAACAAATACAAACCAATTTTCACTGCTTTGTTTATTTGGAAAAACTGTTTGGAGGAAGAAGATACAAGCCAGTCTGAAGAGAGAGTGCGCACACTATTCCAGTTATACATTCTCTTCTCATTTAGTGTCAGATCTTCCCTACTATTCAAGTCAATGAGAATATCATTGAATTCAATGGAACCCAGATTCGGCCATTGAAGAAAATAAACTTAAAATGTGGAGTCTCTTCTCTTATATTTTGAGTTTGGCGCTAAGAGCACTGAACCAGATGCATGGTAATCCTGAGAATTGAAACAAAACTTTCTGAGGTCCAAAGAAGTTCAGATAACATTTTTTTCTGTATACCTGTGCAGGTCAATGTTTTGTTCAAGACCAAAAGCATAAATACTGCAAGAAATGTTACTGTCATGTGGTTAGACATTTTGGCCTCATCAAAGAACTGAGGAAGAAATGTATTATTTGAAAGTAATTAGCATCACCCCAGTATTTGAGATGTGAACTATAATTAGTATACAGAGTGCTAGACTGAGAATAGGAATTTCTGTATGTGATTTAGAATACATCCAATATTGCCATAATGTTAATTACTCTGACCTTATATAGCAATGTTTTAATGGCAAACACTCTGCATACCACAATATCTATATGAAATGTGGTTAGTAATAACAAAATGGCATCTTCAACACAGTCCTTGCTTCTGTCAATTTATGTAAAATACATTTTAAGTTTACATATATTTTTAAAATAAGGGTTGGGGTTTTTTGTATTATTCAGTTATACACCCTCCCACTACTCAGGACAATTACAGAGATGACTGGAAATTAAAAGTAGCTATTCTGAATATTAATACCTTCAAAAAATGCAGGCGGTATACAATTATTACAAGTATGAACAATTATGAAACATGATAGCACTTGGATTATAGTCAATTTTATTAGTGTGAACCATCTGTAATTAGAAACTAATTAATTAGAACCCTGCCATGCGTCCAGTAGTGTCACTGTGGTGTAAGTCTGTTGATATTTTTACCCTTAACCCCACTTTCCAGGGGGTTAAAATAATGTAATTTGAAATAACTGAATTGAAATTAAACTTTTCACCAGGTGCCTGGATTACTAGTTGTTCTTTTTAGAAAGATGTTTTAAAAAAAAAACAGTTAGGCCATATTTTATTGAGAAATGCAATAGAATGTAAAATGTCAGGTGTCAGATATTCTTTAGTGAAACTCCAGAAAAAAAAGCAATTGACGTGTGAAAAATAGTTCTTCAGGGAATAATAAATAAAAATAAAATCTTACACTTAAATAGTACACTTTATATGAGGCTCCCAAAGTAGTTTAGAAAGATGGTTAAGTATTATCTCTGTGTTAGAAATCATAGCGTCAGAGATGATTAGGGTTGGAAGAGACCTCAGGAGGTCATCTAGTCCAAACCCCTGCTTAAAGCAGGACCAACCCCAACTAAATCATCCCAACCAGGGCTTTGTCAAGCCGGGCCTTAAAAACCTCTAAGGATGGAGAGTCCACCACCTCCCTGGGTAACCCATTCCAGTGCTTCACCACCCTCCTACTAAAATAGTTTTTCCTAATATACAACCTAGACCTCCCCCACTGCAACTTGAGACCATTGCTTCTTGTTCTGTCATCTGCCACCACTGAGAATAGCCGAGCTCCATCCTCTTTGGAACCCCCCTTCAGGTAGTTGAATGTTGCTATCAACTCCCCCCCTCACTCTTCTCTTCTGCAGACTAAATAACCCCAGTTTCCTCAGCCTCTCCTCATAAGTCATGTGTCCCTGCCCCCCAATCATTTTTGTTGTGGACAAATTGGAGAGAGTCCAGCAGAACACATCCTTTCTGAAGTGGGGGGCCCAAACCTGGACACAATATTACAGATGTGGCCTCATCAGTACCGAATAGAGGGGAATCATCACTTCCGTCGATCTGCTGGTGATGCTCCTACTAACACAGCCCAATATGCCGTTTGCCTTCTTGGCAACAACAGCACACTGTTGACTCATATCCAGCTTCTCGTTCGTTGTAATCCCCAGGTCCTTTTGTGCAGAACTGCCGCTTAGCCAGTCGGTCCCCAGGCTGTAGCAGTGCATGGGATTCTTTCGTCCTAAGTGCAGGACTCTGCACTTGTCCTTGCTGAACCTCATCAGATTTCTTTTGCTCCAATCCTTCAATTTATCTGGGATCTGTCACTCTGGACCCTATCCCTACCCTCTGGAATATCTACCTTTCCCCCCAGCATAGTGTTATCCGCAAACTTGCTGAGGGTGCAATCCATCCCATCCTCCAGATCATTAATGAAGATGCTGAACAAAATCAGCCCCAGGAAAAACCCTTGGGGCACTCCGCTTGATGCCAGCTGCCAACTAGACATCGAGCCATTGATCACTACCCATTGAGCCCGACGATCTAGCCAGCTTTCTATCCACCTTATAGTCCATTCATCCAATCCATACTTTTTTCAACTGCTCACCTCCTCCCCATACTGTACTGCCCAATGCAGCAGTCTGGGAGATGATCTTGTCTGTGAAGAAATGGGGAAATATAATGTAGTATTCCTTAAATGTTACGTATTAGTTGCACTTACTATTTACAAAGAAATAGTTTACACTTTAAAAGTATTTATTGCATCTGAAGTGGTTTTGTACTTTCCATAATGTTTTTTTCCCCCAATAAGAATTCTGGGCATGCTATACGTTGTAATATGCTTACTATGTAAGACTTTAAGTAGTAATACTGGCACTATTTCAGAGAATACTTAAACATGTGCATAAATTGAAACCTATCTCTATTCAGTAAAGTGCTTAAGAATTGGCTTTAACCCTACATAGCCTATACATAAGCATATATTTAAGTTCTTCACTAAATAGGGCTACATTAAAGTGAATTTAAGCACATGCTTAAGTACATGATTTTTCTGAAATCAGGACCAAGTGAGGACTAGAGCTTAGCTACAGATTTACATTTGATGATGCCAAAATTACCAGAGTTTGGTCAAAAAGTGGTAGAAACCTCATGAGTTTAACTGAGTTTGAGATTTATGCATTTATGAATGGTGTAAATCATAATAAAAATATTTTAAGAGAAGTGTCACAGGAGTGGCAATCTGTGACACCGAAATTGAAAATAGACATGGAACTGGAAAAAGCCTAACTCAAAACCAGAACTGTAGCTGGAATATTGTGTAGGAAATACCATGTTTTAAAATTAAATTTAAGAAAAATGAAAAATTTCTTCTTAAAAACAATTTTATTTAAGAGGTCTGAATCTAAACAAGAAAATTCTACACTCAGGTTACCACTTAATCCTTATCTCATTGCATTTGATTTATGTAATATGGAACAGACACTACAGGGTATTGCTAATAAAATCCCCAGGCTGGTCCACATCAGCTGACTTGAGTTTGTGGAGCTCTACCTGAGACACTATAAAATTGCAGTGTAGCCATATGGGCTTGGACAGGAGCCTGGGCTCTGGGACCCTGGGGTGTGGGAGGGTCCCAGAGCCCTGGTTCTGGCCCAAGCGTCTACACTACAGTTCTATAGCCCCATATCCGAGAGCCTGAGTCAGCTGCCTGTGTATGTTTTATTGCAATCTGACATTCTCTGTATTCTACAAAAGCATGTAGTCTTCGGAGGCTTCTGCAGGCTTCATAGACAAAAGGAGATGAGTTAACTTTCACCCACAAGAAAAGGAAGTTATTTCAAGTTTTGCCTGGATAGGGACTATAAGGTGGGGCTCACAAGGTATCTTATTTCCTCAGTTGCTACATGTAAGAGGGGGGAGTCGGCTTCGCATCATTCTAGCATGTAGTAGTTTGTTTAACCCTTAACACATTATTATTTTCTTCTGGAATACAAAAAAACCCAACCCATAGTATTTTGAAATTATATGGTCTTTGGGCATAACCCACAACCCACTGAAGTCCTATGGAAAGACTTCCATTATGTCAATAGGCTTTGTATTAGGCAATTTATTTCTAGTAATGTTTGACTAACACAACAACAAAAAGTACAAAATTTACCATACCCCAAAATAACTTTATTGCCCTTTCTCCTGTCATCTGGCCAGTCCAAGCCATTTGTAGTTGGCAATCATAGCACATCAAGCAGTCTCCTTATCAAGTTCCCACAAGCTGTTTGTGTCTCAGGCCTCTGAGTAAGCAGACCTTTTGGGTCCGGAGGGTCTTTCTCCTCTCTAGAGCCTCCAAAATAATAATAGAGATACATTCTATCCCACTATCAAATGAGAATGGAAAACATGTGTTATTCCATCCCGTCACCAAATGTCTTGCTTGAATAAAATGAAATGGAATTAAAAAGACAGAATTTTACTTTTCTGTATTGTTTCATTGACAAAAATAGCACTAATATCAGTGTTGCAGTAGTAAAAGTGGTGAGCGTGAGAAAGAAGGACATGAATCATTCTCATTTTCCACATACATGTATAATGAGAAGGCTGATATTCATAGACATAAGTAGGACATCTCTTTAATGAATGGTTTTAATATGTTATTTTCTCTTATGAAATCTGTTCTTATCTCTGAGTAACAATTCAGTCCTTTGAAACAACTGGGCACAGACAGCAGCATGTGGGATAAAATACAATGTTAGATTAAAGCACTTGCTGTTAAATGATTGGTTTGGGAACTACTCTAACTTTGCTGTCCTGCTTGTTCAGAGCATTTTGGCCGTAACTTTTAACCAATTTAACATTTGCTTTGCCGTTAAATCTCACTTTGGTGCTCATCCTCTGGGCCAATTTCATCAGAACCTTGTTCCAAATTTAGGTTCAAAACAGGTGCAACAATACAATCAATCCCAAACATATACGGGAAAAATACAGTCACGAGGAAAACCAAAACAAATTATTCCACCTTTTGTTTATGCGAGACTATTGAACCCTTATTGCATGGCTGTGAAGTATTTTGTTTTTTGGCAGTGGTAGATGATTTCAGATTCTGATGAGATTGATGCTTCCTAATTTTATGGGGAGAGTAAATGATAGACTGGCTTTGTAAATGAAATCCCATGCTGCTACTTTCTACAGTTCAGAATCATCATGTTAGATTAAACAGCATTGTGTTGTTGCCCTTTATTAATTATGATGCCGCCTGCAGCTCCTATGATTGTTTTGTTCCAAGGGTACTGTTATGTGGAAGAGCAGCTTCTTTCAAAAAAAGTCCATCATTCTGAAAGCAGCTCATTAACTTCAGTCTTTCTCTCAGTTTGCTATGACAGACTTCCCTAACTAACTTTAGATGTGAGGTAATAAAGTTTTATCACTTTTCACAGCAATTCGAGACAGTTCATCATGCACTCTACTTGCAGACAGCATTCTGAATAGGAGTGAACACATAAGGAATCCTTTGCATACTAGATGTCCACAAAACTCAAACCATAATGAGGAAACTAACTTCCATCAAGAGTCACAAATTCTGACATTATATGAAGATTACTTTTTTGAGTGTTCCTGGATTGGAAGGTCAGAAATCCCATCTCTTAAGCTAACCATTCCTCTCTGCAAATCTCTTCTTTAGGATTGTGATTCTTCATATCTCATGGTGATGAAATTTGTGCAGGACGTTTTATATGAAATAGTCCGAGAGAGGTAATGATGCATTCCTGTAGCTTCAGCAATAGATATTCTTCCCAAGGGTATAGAGTAGCAGAGGTTAATGTGCAATTAGTAGTGAATGTAGCAGCATTTACTGTGAGGGACCAAAACGCTCCGCCACTCTTATTCATTTAGAATATTCCATTACTATAGAAGTCCCATGACAGAGGACCAGATTGTACCTGATGTCAATTAAGTATCCCAACATGGCTGTTTTAGGTTTCCCAAGATCCTTGGTCCAAGCATGAGGACATCAAGCAGCAGTTGTGTTTCTGGCATTCCTCCATCGCTGAAGAAGTGGGTGAGGATGGGGCAGAGAAGGTCAAGGAATGGACAGAATCCTGACTCCACCACAATAAGTCAGCCAGCAGAGACAGCCAGTGCAAGATGGGGAGTACTCTACTCCTGGGAAAGGTCTGTAGCCAATCACTCCCTTTATAGCAAGTAGTGGGGAAATAGGGAAAGAATTATGGCTTTCTAATTTCTCAAGAGCATTACTTTGACAAATTTAGCTCTTGTAATTTGATTTTGCTTCAGTTATTTTCCCAAGGCTCTAAATCTGGTGCAGAAAAGAATCCAGACAATTTGGATTATTTTTGTAAATAACACATGGTGCAAATATTCCTTTCCTACCAAATTGGCATCACCACAAAATGCTGCTAGGTTTCCAAGTTACATGACAACTTTCTGGTGGTTGGAAATAGAAATCCTTAGCCTCTAGGAATATAAAATATTCATTATTAATCAGGAAAAGGGAAAACCGTTATACTGAGTTAACAATGCATAGTGTAACTTGTTCAGGGTGCTAGTGTGTGTGCCAGGATGACAAAATGTATGACATGGTATTTTCAAATTGTTTGTGATCCCATTTAGTCTGGAATAGATCTGCATGCCCTATGCCTGTGTGAAATGCCCTGTTATTTTCAATCTGTTCCATTTAACAAATTGTGTGCTCAGTAGGAAAGCTAGCTTGATCATTCCTTCCATGATCCTAATTTGAATAGATAGGAAACATCCCTTTGTAAATCTTTTGAAGTGTGTTGGGTTTTTTCCCTGTTCATTAGTAGAATATTGTCAAACACTATAATTTTGCACCACATTATCTCTCTGGCCTTTTATCCCCTCTTCTCTCTGTTTAAAGATGTTTCTCCATGCTCTGAGACAGAAAATCATAAATAAAGATGTATCCTTAGGAAAACATTTTCTTTTGAACAAGTATATACAGCTGTCACATAATATATCAAAACTAAAATGTCTTGCAAGCATTATGGCACAACCACCATTCTTTCTATTACCAGGGTATACCTTGATTCTATATATTTTCTAAATGAAGTTATTGCGTTCAGGTTCATCTGCATGCTCTGTTGCTATGCATTATCCATCCCTCACTGTTGCAGGAAAAAAAAACCTTGAAAATGTGAACTGTAAAAACATTCAAAAGTCAGAAGGTAAATAAAAAGAATCCAATATTTATTTTTAAAATCTCATGACTTTTGATGATCTGATTCTTGATTTTTTGAACACTTGTAATTGGCAAAACTGCAATAGTTGCTGGGTATAACCCCTGCAATTTGGGGAAAATCTTTTGTAACCACAACACTTGAAATCCATTTATTGTGTGTACTTTATAGCTCCTTTAGCATGGTATCTGAGTACCACAGATGACTATCCAAGGTCACACAGATGGTCCCTTTCTCCACCTTGGCTCCCTGACACATTCCCTTCCACCCCTCATCACTCACAGAGCCCTTTCAGCACAATCCAGAGTCTGCATGGGGTTGGAAGGAGTTGAGCAGAGTGGAGCTGAGCTGAGACAGGGCAAAGTCAGATAGGGAAACAAACACATCATTACCTTCCAGCCCCATTAAAGTAACTTGGAAAAGTCAACACAGTTCTAACCTATATTAACTGACCAATAGTCCCCTTCCAACCACACCAGGATTGCTGAGAGCTGCTGCAGTTAAGGAAGATTCCACAATAATGTGGCTCCAACAGAACCTAACTACAAAGGAGCAGGTATGGGGATATTGGGGGCCAGAATCAATATAGGGGTATGTGGCTTCCTTATGGATGGAGCTGGCTTCCCACATGGCTCGTGGGATCCACCAGGTTTGGAGGCAGCTTTTTCTCCAAGTAGGTTGATGACGGGACAAAGGCTGGGGAGGTAATCTGTATAAAGGGATTCCTTGGTGAGGTTTTCATGTAAAAAGTCATCTTCCACCGCTTTTCATGCAGGACTTGACAACCTGGTCATCTGAATTTATTCACTTTGCCCACTCTCTGCTTCATTGTGTCACTCTGCTAATTCCCTGAATTTTCTCTCTCCACTCTTTTATTTGGCAGATCCTCCTCCAAACAGACCACAAACCCAACATGAGCTTGAGTGTTCTTTTGAACCCACAATATCTGAGGGATTTTGAGATTAAGCCAAATGTGTTTGCCCATTTTTCACTCATTCTGTTTGCCCATTGCTCGTCTATTAGACTTGATGCCAGATGATGTAAGCATCTAAAGTATTGTTCCTAAAGGTCTAATATAAACAGATCTATCCATTTCTTACAATTACATTAATTTTGCTTACAACTCCAGAAACATTATGTTGCGGCTTTAAGATGCTCTGTCCCTTTCAGAACATCCCCATAAACGTATTTTCTTTTTCCTACACAATTATCCATGCACCACATGGCTGCCTCCAGGCTGCTACAAGAATATGTAAATTAGTTCTTTCTTGACTCATGCATACATGAGGCAGGCAAAATTAAAAAATCCTGGAACAAGATGAGATGTTCTAAAAGGGATGGGCCCAAGCTGTAAAAATCAGATCTAGGTGTAGGTTTGAGAGTTGACACCTGCTTCCTTCCTCTCAAAGTTCAGGGATGATTGGATTTGGGGGTTCTAGTTTAGCCCTTTTAGACAGCTTGGCCCTAATTACAAGGTTTGAGCTCAGTTTGGGGCCTGGATTTTTAACAATCTGAAAAAGTTTGGAGATGTTTAGATTCAGGATTCTTTTTCTAACCATCCTATAACTAATAAGGATCCAATCATGTGCTCAGTTACTTGATGCAACTTTTATTGACCTCAGCTGGAGTTGCACCTGTGTAAATGTGTGCTGAACTGGACCCTTTATAGTGTTTATATTGGATATTTGATTTGTCTGTTATCTATCAACAGCTGAATACTTATGAGTTTCTCTCCCGGTTCTACTTTCTTGCCTTATCAACTTCTCACAGACAAAAAACAAGACAAGACAAGACAAAGGTTGAAAAGCTTGTTCAGTGGAATCCAGACAACAACCCAAACTGCCCTGTCCTTACAAGAAACCCAACATTGGAAATGAGCCATCAAAGGAGTCACTGCCAGAGAATCCTCCTCATTCACTCTCAATCCATCTGACTTACATCTCCAGCCTTACTTAGCTACCAAAGAATAGCAATATACACCCAAGCAGGAAAAAAAATATTGTGAGATTTTTCAGAAACAGATTCCTTAAATATGAAATCAGATTTTATAATGTGAGTAATTCGCAACTGTAAATTTCAGCTAATGATCACACACATCAATCCTTCACCACTTCCTTCATCAGTTGCATGGGCTATATCATATAGACCAGGGGTAGGCAACCTATGGCAGGCGTGCCAAAGGCAGCACGCAAGCTGATTTTCAGTGGCACTCACACTGCCCGGGTCCTGGCCACCGGTCCGGGGGAATCTGCATTTTAATTTAATTTTAAATGAAGCTTCTTAAACATTTTTACAACCTTATTTACTTTACATACAACAATAGTTTAGTTATATATTATAGACTTATAGAAAGAGACCTTCTAAAAATGTTAAAATGTATTATTGGCCTGCGAAACCTTAAATTAGAGTGAATAACTGAAGACTCGGCACACCACTTCTGAAAGGTTGCTGACCCTTGATATAGACATATATGCTGACTTCACCACTTATTCCCAACTGAGGAGTGGTACAACTTACTTGCTGCAATAATGAACAGCACTATCCTTCAAACCAACTCACTTCTTGTGGGATAAGAAGGGAAGCTCTCAGGAAGTTTCTTCAGCCCCTGCTATACACTTAGCTTACACAGAACTAAAGGAGGTTTTTAATATCTTTGAAATTCTTAGATTTTTTTATTATGAGGATAAGTTTTTAGACTTCACATTTCTACAGAAAAGTTAAATGATATACCAGAACTTGAATATGAATCTAACTGGTACTGTGTCTGTATGTGTTTTTGTACAGCGCATATTGGCTCAGACTCTTACCGGGGCCCAAGGGAAGTACTGATTTAATAAAGAAAAGGAAATTTGCTGCAGAAGAAATGTATGTATATGTTTTCTTGTACATAATGATCAGACTGATAAAGGTCATTCTGATTTAAAATATTATATGTAAAAAACAACATAATAAGAATGAACAAAAGTAAAGTCTCCACAAGGAAGCACACACACTGTCTCCTGTTTGATGGCTTGTAATGAATTGAATTCAGAATGGCCACTCATATTTGCAGCCTCAAATTCAAAGGTGCAGTAACTAATTCAATGGCTTAACATTTCCACAACAAAATATGCCACATAATTCAGCTTCCAGTAGCATTTAAAAAGAAGTGGCTGTTTAAACTGTACCTTTGCTTTTAAACACTATGGCTATGTGTGCACTACAGAGCTTACAGCAATGCAGCTGCGCTGCTGTAAGATTTGTCATATAGCTGCTTTATGAAAACAGGAGAGAACTCTCCCGTTGACACAATTAATCCACCCCCAACGAGCGGCGGTAACTATGTCAGCAGGAAAATCTCTCCCACCAACATAGAGTGGTGCACACTACTGCTTATGCCAGAGTAATTTATGCTGCTTGGGGTGGTGGAATATTCACACCCCTTAGCAACATAAGCGGTAGTGTAGACATAGCCTAAGTCTCTTAAATTGGGCAAGGTGAATATAGCAAACAGCATTTGTGAGCATTCATTCTGTTAAAATCTGAGCATACACTTTGATGGGATTTGTGATTGTACATATATACTTTTTTGGTTCACAAGAATGTTCTTGGACAGCATAATCCATGGCACTCTGTCAGTGTAAAACTGGCATAAATGAGATCAGATTCAGACCCTGTATATACCTAGCCTCACTCAGTCATCCATACTTAGGCCTAGTCTACACTAACCCCCCAATTCGAACTAAGGTACGCAACTTCAGCTACATGAATAACGTAGCTGAAGTCGACGTACCTTAGTTCGAACTTACCGCAGTCCAGACGTGGCAGGCAGGCTCCCCCGTCGACTCCGCGTACTCCTCGCGCCGAGCAGGATTACCGGAGTCGACGGGGAGCACCTCTGGGTTCGATTTATCGCATCCAGACAAGACGCGATAAATTGAACCCAGAAGTTCAATTGCCTGCCGCCGAACCAGCGCGTAAGTATAGACAAGCCCTTAGTCACACTCAGATACTTACTCCCAGTCACTGAATCATCCAGCTACTCATGCACCCTCAGCATTCTCTTGGTCTGCTACTGCTGTTGCGTCTGAGGCTGGAGGAAAGTATTGCATTGGAATTTAGGGTATACAGAGGGGTTAAGATGAGAACAGTGAGATTGTTTAAAAGCTGTTTCTATGACTATGGTGGTGTCAGCTGCTGAGAGGAAGACTGGGCATAAGGCCTGAAGAGAAGCTGTTGAAGGCAAGCTCTGCAGGTAGCATAGTAAGTGAGTCTGGGGGAACATTTACCATCAAAACTATTTTTCAGTAGAAATATGGGTTTAAAAATGTTTTCTATTGAAAAAGTCATTTTTCATCAATATATTTTGGCCAAAACCCAAAAGATCTTTTTCTGAAAGCCTATGGAAAATTTCAACAGAAACTAAAGGGATTTTTGTAAATTTTTGACAAAAACAACAACATGGAAAAATTGTTTTTGGATCCGCTCTAATCATCACTCAGGTTCCCCGCAGCTGCCAAGCAGCAAGAGGAATAACTGCACGCACAAATACAAAAAAACCCCACCATAGAGACACTGTGGAAGGACCTGGTCACTCCTTCCTCTGCTCAAGTCCACACACAGCTGTCTGGCCTTTTTGTTGGCAAAACGCCCCATGTAGTTTATTTACAACTTTAGTTTATGCCACCTTTGTACATTATATAGCCTTATACCTACCATCCTAGGGAGCCCTCAGTTCCTGAGCAAGTAGGGAAGAGCAATAAAGCAATCACAATCAATTAATGAGGTCTGCTGTGGAGTAATTAATTAGAACTGCAGTGACCAGAGTGCTGGCTGTTGCCCAGAACTCTGTCACAGGACACTTCTGTACAAAAGCTCAGCACAACACCACTACAGGCACTGGAAGCCAGAAAGTCTGGGCTGGAATGGAGCCTTTCCCTGTGCAGCCCCCCCTGAATCCTGCAGTAATTGGTTAAGATGAAAGCGAGATTAGGATTGGAATTACAACTGTGGAAATTAGTATCTTCTTACTCAAAAGATCTGCTCTCAGTTTCATCTATTCATATATTATATATAATCTGTTTACTTTTGACATTCTATTACCTTTTACTTGCGTTAGCACTGCAGAACCAGAGACACATTCAGCAAGAGTGTACCCTGTAATTTTTGTGCATTAGGAAAATTATGTAAATTCTGGAGTTGCAACTCTTGCAGTTTTATTGAGTGTCACAATATTTACTGGGGGGGGGAGTTAAGCCCCAGCTTCTGGAATCATGTTATTACTTGAGAATCCCAGCTTTCTGTGTGTGTGTGTGTGTGTGTTTGTCTTGTGAATACAGAGAAGAGTTTAAAAATATGAACTGTAAAGGCTCCAAACACCAGAAAACAAATACACAATAAATGGGGGGGTGAGGGGGAAATCTTCTACATCTCATAATTTTTAAGTCACTCTTGACTTTTTGGAGCCTGACTTATCACTTTTAAACACTTGGCCAGAGTGAAATTCCAGTTATGGAAGCTCCATTTTTGGTGAGAATGCATGAGTCACAAAGCCCACAGCTTGTCTTTCAGATGCCAAATTGAGCTTGGAGTGTCAGAGTTTAAAAGAAACCCACATCTTAATACTTGTAAAGTTAACAAGTTTAATATGAAAGCCACTGAGAAACAATGGAAACCTATAACACTGTATTTACTGAATCATTTTTTTCAGGGTATAGCTGCACACTGGAATATAATAAATAGAAGCCCATAAGCCCTATTTCCATAACCCTATAAATCTCATTCTCAAGGGTTGCATTTAATAACAGATTTTGTTTGTATTATGTATGCACTATTGAAGCTAACAAACTATGAAACTGAAGTTTTGCATGCAGAAGCCAATTTTACTTAAACCTCCTCAGATAATAAGTGATAGATGAACTCACTCCTTCCACAAAAAAATAATTATGATCCTTTTTTTTTTCTTCCATTTTTCTTCTGTTTGTTCATCTGACTAGGGAAAAAAACATTCTATCATTTCATCCAGGATTTTTTTTGTCCTTAAACATTAAGGAATAAATGTTGTGTTTTTTTTCTGTTTATGCAGGGGATATATATTATATTATATGGTGCAGCTTCATTTTGAAGCTTATGAGTGTACCTCCCACACTCAGATCAATGTCCTAGAGGCTTATCACTTTTCTGTTGGGTATCGTAATGGTGTTGGATGTTCCCCTCACCAGCAAGGCACTTTGAATGAAAGAAAAAAATGTATCTTGCTTGCTCTAAAGAGAGTGTAAGAGGGCATGGCTGACTGCTGGGGCCTTGTCAGGGAAAAGGTATTTAAAGGAAATGTTTCATCTATGAGTAAGACCTTTGGGCTCTGGGAGGAGTAAGCTTTGCCTTGTAGATAAGACCTCTCTGGCCACAGGGTCTAGGGGCTAACTGTACAAAGTGTTAGAGAGCCTGGATCTGATGCTGATCTTTGCTTACATCAGGGTAATTCGGCTCCACTGAAGTAACACTGCATTGGAATAAAAACTGGACCCTCTATGTTTAATGTACTTGGAACTCAGAAGATTATTAATACAACATCCCAAGGGGAGCAAAGAGTGTTCTTTGGAAGGTAAATATTGTGTGAGTAAGGAATAAGTCTGTTTATTATCAACAAATGTGTTTGTCACTGTGTGAGGCAGTCCCATTAAGGATGCCCCAGTGTGCAATCATTGTATATTTCTTAAAATATTGTAGGACTACAAAATTAAATGCCCTAAACATTTATTTTGCATTTTGTTGCTAGTTAAAGAAGCACATGACCAAGTATCTGTAAAATTTTCAGTTGTTTGACAAAGGTACCATGTAATTAACTGCCATGGGTGGGTTGGTTTTCTTGGATATCTCTAATTGTTCATCCTTCATTCTAAAAGGGAAGGAAAACACTTCTAGTGTCTCCTGTAATAGAATCACATGGAGCAAAATAAAGCCAGTAGTAGTTGTTTCAACAGTATTGATTATTAAAATGCAGTTTGAAAATAATAACCAGATTTTTCAAATCTAAATGCCTAACTAAGGAAATGGTTTGACTTAGAATACAAGTTGATAAAAAACTGGTCTCGACAACATCAAGTTTGAAAACATGTAGTCAGTTTTATTTTGTTTTTTTGCACCCTTTCCCAAACCTTGCAATTTATGTCCTTTTCCATGGCAAATACTGAGGTTGAGAGGTTGTCTGTGTGTGTAGATTGACATAGCTGCCTTTTAAAAAGAGCATAAACTTATTTAGCTTCTCTTTATGACAAAACAGCTTGATCAATGCCCCAGAATCAGGATGTCATCAGAGATCTAGGAGATATATAAAGTAATTGCTACTATACAGCCTGCCATTAGAACCAGCACCAATCACTGGTCCTGTAGAGTCCACAAAACTTTGGCTATTGTATTTTTCCTTTTAAATTTTACAGTAATGAAAATGTAAATTTCACAGAAAATATCCTGAGATATTTGGAATACAGAGCATTTTCCCCAGTCAGATTAAATCATTTTTAGAGCAAGGCAGGTTTGTGGCCAATATCCTTGAGTGTCACCTTTAGCATTTTCTATTTTAGACCCCAGGCAGGCACTGTTGGCTTTGGATAACATCAAATACTATTAAAATGCTAAAAGGAAGCAAACAGAACATTTAACATTTTAGCAAAGCATTTCAATCCCCCTCTGATTCAAAGAGATAAATAGTCTGTAGACTCTCATTCTGAGAAGTGCTATTGAGTATGGTCATACAAGAATTCCAGCACCTTAAGTTTTAAAGGCAATACAGAAAAGGTTCTAATGTCAGCATGACAGAAAAAGCCCTCTGTTATGGGTTTGCTTCAGTAGCACCAAAGCTTGCATAGGCATCAAGGGGAATTAAAGATGGAATTCTCTTTGTGTAGGAACTCACCTATAGACATGCACTCTCTCCATGTTACAAAGATGGCACCATTTTAAAACAAGAACATATGCTCCACCAGGCTGGTGCCATTAAATTTTCCCAAGGGAATTTTGTAAATAATTTCCACAGAGATAAGAGTCTGTCTGCCTTTAGATAATGAATTTTTATAATCCAGCTCTTCAAAGAATTCCCCAGGTCCTCCTGCCCTTTTCCAGTCAGAAAACCAACGAGTTGGAAATTGTGTGAGCAAACCTAATTTTCAAACATTTCAACTGTGTACTTTTTAGTGCTCCATGATAATTCTGGGAAATTTGTCTTTTTTAGAAAGAGATTTTAGGGCCCTCTCCACATAAATCAAACCTTTAATCCTTCAAACTAATCTTTAAAATTATGGATGCAAATTGATTGAATTTTGTGTTGTGTTGAGCAAATGAGTTTAACCTTTATTCCTTCAAATTAACCAAATGAAAAACTTTCTGAGGTTCAGAAGTGAAGATGTTAAGTTCTCCATTTCTTTTCATACTTTTGGTGGCAGGATTTATCTCCAATACTCCTGTTGCTGTCACTCTGTGCTATTGAGCTTTACCAAACAGAGATACCTGAGAGTATATAGTACAACTGGAAAATACCAAATCTCTTGTATTCCACATTAAGCTGTGTGGGAATAGCTTTTTATTATTATTATTATTTCAAGAGAAGTTTCATAATTTCAAATGTCTTCTGTTCCAGAACAGAACAAAAAATAATGAAATTTCCCATGATCCAAAATTATGGGGAAATTGCAATTTGCTTTGTTTAGGCAAAATTGACTCATTTTACAATAGAAAAAAAATGGAAAGTCATTTTAAAGGGAAAATCAAAACATTCCATTCCAAAATGGTTGAAATGGAATGTTGTTACACTATTGAAATGCTTTCTCCCTCCCCCCCACAATTTAAACAATTTTTTTTATTAAAGGTCATGCATTTCCATGAACTATTTAGCTTTTGATGAATCTGCATTTTCTGATGGAAAAACATTCTATTGGAAAAATTTTTGACCAGCTGCAATTCTGTAGCTTCTCAAACATACTTGAAGTGTAGAATGTCACTACAACGGATGCCCCCAAAATATAACAAAATATGATGGGCAGTACCACTGCCTACTATAAGGATGGGAAGGAACAAAGGAGCCTTCCATGAAGACTTATGGTCCCAATAAAGTTGCCATGGGAAGAAAGAGGGGTTGAAGAAGCATACAGGGGAAGTGGCGTGGAAGGCCCTAGAGGATGACAGCATGCAAAGACATTGAAGCTGCTGTGCCTTTCAAACCAGTATGAGCAAATCAAGTTTTACAATACTGAAGAAGAGTCTGTGATGCAATTAATAAGCATTTGTGTGAAGATTTAATCAAAGTTTAGCTACTGTATAATCTGAAGTCCAATTCATGTTTAATTACAACCATTCTTCAGCAGCAGCAGTCACCAGCTGCACTTAATCTGTATTTTTCATATCCAGTTGTTAGTAAAATCAGAACGTGGGACACTGATCTCAGATAATCTTGGCAGATGCAATGAGTAAATATGACCTATTGGGATCGCTAATAACCAATGAGCAAGGCCTATAACAAATAGCTTGTTGGAAAGAGGAGAACCTTTCAACATGAGCAGTGGAACTATTGCCATGTATTTAAAGGGAAATTTACAGTGGCTTCTTATTTTAGTATAGCAAAAAGAGCTAGGATGGTGGGACATTTTCATATGTGCCTGTGTGAAAAAGACAAGTGATTTTAGCAAAGTTCATGGAGGTTATAGTTGATGCCCAAAGTTTTAATTCTGCTCTTACCTAGGAAGACCAAAGGCTAAAAGGATGCCTCAAGAAACTAATCCATAGAGGACCCAGATGAGCAAACATATATCCCCATAGAAGCGTTTTATTTTCCTTTTCATTGACTTAGGATCCAAGCCTACAAGGACTGTCCTTTGTCTGATTTTCAGGCATATGGATATATTTTAATGATAGACTTGCAATATAGAAACAGAACATTTCTCAAACTCTCTTTGCAGCTTCTTCCATCCTCATTTTTATCTTTCCCTGACTTCCCTCATTGCTAAACCCAGCAAACAACAAGAGGGTCCTGGAATGCAGGAATTTTTTTAGCTAGTTCTCCCTTCAGTTTCACTTTCATTATACTATGTCTCATTGTTGGTAGTCATAGCAATCAATACTGGGCAACAGAAAGACAATGTTGATCGATGTTTTATTTCATTAGTGTTTTTGTTCTGCCAGCCCAAATCTCCCTCTTTTGATTTTCTCTCTCACATACGGTTTTAATCCACCTAAATCTGTATAGTTAATACTAAAGTTAAATTTGTGATGCAGAGTTCAGCGATAAATTCTAGACATCACAGTGGCTTATGTACTGTCAGCCTTAGTCCTTTGCTGCACAACAGCTATCAAAAGGGTGAAATGATCAAAACAAAAGACATTCAGCAGAACATCACAAATGAAACACATGCTCTGGAGAAACTGGTAGAATAGGTGAAATGTCAGCTAATAATCATGTGAGAGTTTGCTCTCATGCTTAGCATGTCTCTAATATTCCTACTCACACACTGTTTGGAAGTCCAAACCTCCATACATCTAGGTTCATTATAATCACTAGCATGTAGTTTAAATAAGATGTAGGCAGTGCAGTCTGAGGCATCCTTTTCATAGATATCAATTACACACTACTTGTTGATATCTGATCCACTAATTACCTACAGAAATCGCAGATCAAATATATGCTTGATGAATTATTTTAATATATTCTTTTAGCATGTTTCTGTCAACCAGCAAACAGCAACAAAACTTGAAGGTAACAACTTCCCAGGTGTTTGAGCTACCATTCAATAATTATCTATTGCATCAGGATAAGGAACCAACAAAACATAGCATGGAAAAGAGCCTAAAGGGACCAAAACAGAGAGACAGAGGTCTGTGTATATTATTAATGTCTTAAAAAGACAGTCTTAGCACATGACTTTATGTCACTCTGTAAAGAAGTATATTGCAGTGGACTTTTCTTATACATTCATTGATTCTTATCCTCTTTTTTGGTCATACCCCTCCAAACAGCTGGCTTCTTTCAAACCTGGTGCTGCTCCTGGCAGCAGCCAGCATCGATTGTCAACTTTATCAGTCACAAATTAACACTGATGCAGAGATCAAAGGTCTCTCCTAAAATCACTGTAAATCTAGGATGCCAGCTTAAACTAATAACAAACTTTTACTCTTCCAAGTAAATGTTGTTGTCTCATCAGAGACAACAGATTTGAAGATGCCATCACTGCTGCCAAAGAAATGGCGGAAGACTTAGGAATTGAGCCTGTCTTCAAGGAAACTCATATTCATCAGAAGAAGAGACAGTTTGGATACCAGGGCAGAGATGAGGGGATGAGAAGCTTGGAAGAAATATTCAAGAAGGAGATTTTTTGGCTCACTCGTTTACACTGCTCGAGCGTCCTCAAAGAAAAGTTTGGACAAATGAAGCATCATGAAAAGACCTGGCTTTATTGTATGACCTTAGTAAGCAGCGGGCGGACAGGGAAACATTCCTTAACAATTGCATGGACCTTCCCCAGATGCTGACACATGGAGAATATTCAGTCGTCAAAGATAAAGACCTCTATGCCAAATTGACCAACATCCATCTGTTTCGCAACAAGAGAAGCACTCTCCACTCTCTCATTGTCTCATTAGACTGACCCCCCACTTGGTAAGGCAACTCCCATCTTTTCATGTCCTATGTATATATATATATATACACCTGCTACTGTATTTTCCACTCCATGCATCTGACGAAGTGGGTTCTAGCCCACGAAAGCTTATGCCCAAATAAATTTGTTAGTCTCTAAGGTGCCACAAGGACTCCTTGTTGTCTCCACTCCAAGTTTTCCAATTCATTCATGATGCAGAGCTGAAGAGCACTTTTCCTAATGTGTGGGTAGCTTGTAGTCTTAGGGCTGCCGGTCACAATCACAAGTGGTGAGCGCAGCTTTTCAAAACTCAAACTCATTAAAACATATCTTCAATTGATGATGGCTAATGAGAGACTGACATTGCTTGGTATTTTCTCTCTTGAAAATGCCATTGGCTAGTCTGTGGATCTCTCTGGTGCTGTGCTTCAGTTTGTGAGGGCAAAGGTGAGAAAAGAGATCTTCTGAACTAAAGGACTAGGGTTAACATTCTCAAGCTGTTGGTTCACAGTTCAATTTCTTGATGTTAGTACATTTCAGTTATTCTTAAAATTAAAAAGTTTCTATAAGGGTAAAGGAAATTATTTTTTTTTCATTTGCTTATATATGGCACAACTAAATACAGAGTTACAGATCCTAGTGTGCAAATTTATTGTCTTATATAACAGGGATAAATCTGATGCACAATTTGCATGCATAAGTTGTGAAATGGGCTACAAATGCAATAAAAATAAGGTATTCAAAAGTTTAACAAATGGAGGTGGGTGCCATTTGGTCTAGGGACGGCCCTGCATGGGAGTCTGCCAATGTTATCCCACAATCCTATTGGCCGGTGTTCTTTGTCTTCTCTTTCCCACAAGTCACCAATCAACTCCTAGAAAATGGAGGCAACCCGCTTTATTCAAGTACTGCTTGGTGTTTAACCCTTCCATTTAATTCAGAGAACGAGCTTCAACAAAGTAAACCTTCTCCTGCATGCAATGGCCACTGACTAGAAGAAGTGTGTGGTCTCAAGACCACAGCCAGATTTAGGTGAATCTATTGTGTAAGGCAAATGATTTTAGTAAGAATACCAGAAATGACTATGCCTACCAGCAAATAGCAAAGAAGCAGGCAGTACTGTAAATTTACTGGACCAGTGATCAGTGCAGGGAGTGGATTAAGTGGCTCAAGCCATACTACAGCAAAGCTAAGGACCAGAACTGCATCTCTGAGAACTCATCATCATGCCCATTTTATGAGGACTTTGACAGTATATGGGGTAATGCACCTAGCAAAGAGTCAACAATGGTGTGTGATGACCTGGTCAGTCTGGATGTCACCCTGCTGACTCCAGGTTCTAGCATAGGAATGATGGAAGTTAGCAGCAGGTGCCAGATGAGACCACCAAAGTGACTGGTGATGAAACTGGACCCCCCCGTCCCCAAGGAGTTACCGGCCACCCAACTGGCAGCAGAAGTTGCCCAGAGGTGGGCAAATTTCTGGTTCCATTTTTGTGCTTATTAATATAGTCGAGTGCAGTCGAGAAGTGTGCCAGGGAGAAGGAAAGGGGATGCTGGTGGAGTTCTGTGTGTTTGTACGCACTCATAACAGGCTGTATTAGAAGCTGTGGGAAGGCACCAATCCTGGTGGATACTAACACAGCATACTATTGATTCTCTCATGAATTTTGACCCAAACTCAGGTGCTAATAGCTGCAAACTCTTCCTGTAGCAGGAACTCCAGATAGGTAGACATATTTCAAGTAAGGACATCTTTTAAGGCCCACCTCTGTAGCTGAACAGATACTCCACTCGTAAATCTGTTGTTCACTCCCCATACAGATGAATACTTTGGTGGCATACACAGCAGGTTGGAATAAGACCTCGCTTTGCCATTTGGGAACCACGAGAACTGTTATGTATTCCAAAATGAGGAATGCTTGGAATGATAGACTAGTCTTCCAATTTCCATCACCAAAGTTGTTGGCAATGGACATGTAGCAGTCTGGAGTAGCCAGCTTCCAGATGGTTATAACAACTGGGCTTCTGGACTGGCATGGCTGCTCTCATGCATGTATCTTGATGCTGGATGGTCAGGGCAAGCTGCTCACAAAGCTCCAGAAATATAGTTTTCTTCCTGTAAAGTTATAGAGCCACTGCTAGCCTGCATAACAGTGGCCTCATTCCATTCCACAGAGGTCTGTATAACAATGTGGTCCCACCAGTCTGTGTTCGGTGTTTCTGGAGGAGGGCCACGGTTTATATAGAGGGCAACAGCAACTATACTGAGTGTCATGAGCAGCATCGCCCCATTTGACTCTGCCACATCTGTGCCCTCAGTTGTCATCATCCTCCATCATTGGCTTTCTCAGGTAGCTTGGAAAACTCCACTGGAATGTCCCCCAATACCTCACATAAACTCGCCTGTTTCCTTAAACAAGGTTAAAAAAACTAGAGAGAGAAGTTCTTCATATGGTGACTCCTCCAAGTTGATGGGAGCATTTGAACCAAAATGACTGATCAGCAGGAAGTGTTGTCAGGCTGCTCAAGGATGGCAAGAAGGATGGACAATCATGTTTTCCCATGCTGCACCACTAGCAAAGGTCTAGTGGCCACATTTCTGGAGGGCAGCAAGTCTGGGATATGGTTGGTTGGATTTTGGCCTGCATACTGCAGTGTCAATGTTGGAATGCCAGACTCATGCCCATCTTCAAAAATTCACAGCCTTGGATCAGCAATCAGTGTAGATGTTCAAGCCCTCAGTTCTCAAACCCAAGGTTCTCTGACTTGAGTTCTAGTAACTCTGGGCTTCCATTGCTGTGTAGACACACTCTATAAGACTTAGAATGTCCCAGAACACAGGGGAGTGAGATGTTGATGAAAGACCTAAGAGCCAAGGAGTTCTGTTATGCGTCTGAACTTTGCCTTTTATTGATTTGATTTAAGTGATCATTGCCCAGGTCAAGCCTGACCTAAGCCACATGAACTAGGACTTTGCACAATGTGGTGTCCATCACCTCTGGCAAGCATCCATCACATGAGAGGTTTCCTCCTTATCCTAATTTTGAATATCAATTTTGCAACTCTAACTACGGTTAGATATTTTAATTTAAGGTTAAATCTGAAACCATTCTCTGTAGTCATGAAGGATCTGTACCAGTGGATGGGTGGGGAAAGGATTGGGGGATCCCAGTCAGAGAACTCCCTCTATCCCAGATCTAGTATATCTGAAATTAGAGCTTGATCCTGCACTGGTAAAACTCCCATTGATGTCAGGGGGGTCAGACCATGCACTTTTGCAGGTCCAGCAGTTATTCTCCTGTGTGCAGTAGCAAGAGGGCTATTGCAATCTTAGGGCTTTGTCTATTCTCTGAGAAGGTGGGTAAGGATTCACCTGGTCTGCAGTGGAACTTTGTGCTGATTCAGAGAGGTGGCACTTGAGAAATTCATAGGGAAGGAAAACAGAAAAAAAAATACTTTGTTACTATATAGTCTGTTACTTTGCAATTAATTATTGTGTTTAGCACTATTTTACATTGCATTCTGTTGTGAATTGAATTATCTATAAAAAGAAAATTGCCTCCCATCTTTTAATGTTAGACATTTTGGAGCCAAAGAAATTTAGATCATTTGTAAAAGCTAATTTATTCCCATAAATGTTTGTAGAAGGAGATGTAATCTCATTACTATCTCATATTGGAGCTGACATAGGAACAAGAAATAAGACAAATTTTAGAGCCATGTATTACACCTGTCATGGATTTTGATGTTAAGCAGACTAAAAGTAGGGGTGAGCATTTATGATTTTATGAATTTTACATATTTTCTTCATGGGTTTTTCTTCCATTCCAATTCTACTTATCCATGTCATTTTTGACAAAACTAGAATGTATTATTCAACAGCAGAACTAAAATCTCCAGGTTCCTTTTCCTTAATCCTTTATTCAGGGGTGTAAGGACAAGAACAGAGAAAGTGGTTCTTTAAAAGTTTTACTAGAAATTAAAAACAAAAACGTGAATGGCTGGAGTAGCATGAAAGGGTGTAAACTAAGATGGCACATGTGAATTTGTCATTTTCAAGGATGTAAATCCAAATGGGGATCAACTGCACAGAACAGACTTAAAAAGGACCTGATCTTGAGAGATGCTGCTGTTCTATTGTTTTAACAGAAAAAAATATGCTGAAAATACATGAGGGCCTGATCTTCAAAGATGCTCAGAACCTACCACTCCAGTTAAAGGCAATGAGTTCTGTAGATGCTCAATGTCTCTGGAAAAAAAATCAGACCTTCATCCTTTTATTTATAACCAGAATCCAACATTTTATAAATGAGTACCTAAAGATAGAAAACAGTTTAAGAGCCTGACTTCAGAAGGAGCTGCTGAGTGCTCAGCACTTTTGAAAATCAGGCCACTTATTCAAGTGTTTAATAAAGATTTAGAATCCTAAATTTAGGCACCCTTTTTATAAAATTGTAACTGTAGTTTGAATAATAGATCTCAAATATTCCATCATAAGCCTGATTTAAATTTTTTATATAATGATATAGGTATAATATTAATGCTTTGTTTACTCAAGAAACATCTACAAAATAATAATATTACATCAGGCATTTGCATGAAAAACATAGTATCAATGAATGTTATAAAAAATGCAGAATTAGGAGTACGATTCCTACATTTACAATATATGCCACATATTTGAGTTTTATAAAAGGGTATTTGTTTTGTAATATTTCAAACCAGTTTCTGACAGCAGACTTTCCCACAATACTGTGGGTTTTGTGTGGGACTTTGCCTGTGCTGCCAAGAATATTAAGGAAGTCTGTGGTGAAGTGGATATAAATTCAAGTGAATGTGTGGGAAGAGGTGGGGGGCTTAATTCAATCTCTTCCTCCTAGTCACTTGACTGTTTTGCTTGCATCACTGTTGAATTACCTCCGTGGGATTTCTCCCTTGATTCAACCCTAGAATGCCATTATTTGGACTGATTACACACCCTTTTTCAGCTGCTGTTCTTAATCTATACAAACCCAAGGGGCAGATCCTCAGCTAGTGTAACTTGTCATTTGACTTCAATGGTGCTACAATAATTTACACTATCTGAGGATCTATCCCACCATGACTAAGTGAAATTAGGTTAATTTTAGTACAACCAATTATCTAAAGATTGGCGTAACTTAGATTACTTTGGTGTTGTACCTATTTCCTGATTAACTTAACCCCACCATGCAACTCCTATCACCCTTTACATCAACTATGACTTTAGCCCCATATTGGAATTATAAACTTTTTTCTCCTTTTACAGAATGTGACACCACTTTCTTTCTGGGATTCTGTACAATATCATATCTGGAAGGTTTTCCTCCTGAAATCTGTGTGATTGTTATAGACATCCACATATGTCTTCTCCATGGGCTTGAATCCCACTGATTTAATGGACTTCAGATCAAGTCCAGTTAGAAAAAGGAGAAGAATCAAACAGAATGCACAAGTAGAAGCACATTTTTGTCTTGTTGCCTGAAACGACTACCTGAGAAAACTCTCTCTCTCTCTCTCTCTATATATATATATATACACACATATATTTTGAACAAGTAGATATGAAACTCAAAGAACAGAGAAGTTACATGGTCAGGAAAGCTTTTCAGTCTAAGAAAATTAGTCAAAAATTTGGGAGAAAAGGGAAAAAAAATACATATGGACCAATTTTTATCCCATTGGCATCAAAGGGAGTTTAGCCATAAACATGGAAGAAGGATAAGAGCCATAAATTCTTAAGAGTGTAAAGGTTTTATTTTTTTAAGTATCACAAAAAAACCTCAAATTTTGCTTTCACCTTAGTGATGAACTTAAACATTAAAAAAGAAATCTGACCTTCAAGGCAGGCATCTGAAGTATTTCTGCAGTAGAGATAGAAGAACAAAAGAATTATCATTATGTACACATTTGTCTCTATTATAGTCATTCAGTATACTTTATTGCACTGCTTTGGCACAGTTCACAACATCATGCTAAAAGAGCAGGTTAAAGAGGTTATTCATTTCATTAACATAATGCCTGACATTCAAACTCTCTTATAATTAGTTGATAGCTTTAGACTTCTTCACTGTGAGATGGCTTCCTATAAAATTAGGAATTTCAGTTTTCAAGTGTTAGCTGAAGTATTAATTCAATTAAAACCTAATGAAACAAAATCACCAAAATAAATTGAAATATGGCATGCATTTATGTCTGTGTCATGATCATTGGGTTGTCTGTGTAATGTACATGTGTGAGACTTTCAAGGGATTCAAAACTTTCATTTTTTGTAAATCTTGTAATCAAAAATGCAGGGCCAGATTCTGAGTCCCACTACATCAGCACAAAGCAGCTAGAAATCTGGCTTAGCTGGCACCTAGGGATTCCCTTTACATAAAGGGAATGTGATGCAGAGCCAATACAACAGCTCTCTCCTAGTTCCTGTCTCAGGTCCAAGCAAAGGGCGCATTCCCAGGGCAAGAGAGTATGTCCTGCTCTCCTCCTATACGTAGCTGTTGTAATAGCCCTTAGTGGCCTTTGATAACCAGGTGCAAGAACAAACAGTTTGAGGGCTGCTCTGACTTATGCTGGGAACTGGGATAGTTCTTGTCTGGCTTCAAAATCAACCTTTGCCTGATCCTTCAATGAGCACAGCTCAGCAGGGCCAGATAAAGTCCGTGGTATCTAAATATTTACCAGCTGCAATTCCATTGACTTCTTGACACTTGTGATGGCAGAGGAGTGTGATATTTTGGGGAATCATCTATGTTCAACTTAGAGATAAGGTGGGTGAGGTAATATCTTTTATTGGACCAAATTCTGTTTGTAGAAGACACAAGCTTTAAAGCTTTAAATTCTCAAAAGAATGACAAAATATCACTCTGGACATTTTCTTATTAGAAATTCAAATCCCTTGCCTGCTGTATAGGATTCTTTTCTGCCATAAAATACTATTGTTGGTAATAATTTACATTTTAAATATGGAATACTTAGTGTCCATTTGAAATAAGCAAATAATGGTCAATAACAGAACATCCTGAATCCCATAGGCACTGATTTCATATGTTTTGGCTCAGACGGTAGTATGAGGACCAAATTTAGCAGATTTAAATAATTTCTTTTTCTGCTCGTTGCATACTCCCTTTTAAGGTACATGGAATACAGATATAGGTTTCTAATTGAATTGCAAATGACCTTTAAAGACTTTAAGCTACTACTTATCTGAAGTACACCTGCTGCAACGTCTTTACAAGATTTATTACTTTTGAGCCTGTTTCATCAACTTGAGTACTATATTCTCTCTTAACTGTTTGCTGTTCCTTTTAAAATCGCAAATCTACCAAGCCTGTACATTTTAGAATGTTCAGATTTACTTTCAGAAAAATGGCAAGTTCACAAGAAATGCCAAGTCAAACCTGCAGTATCATTCCATATTTTGAGGTTACTCCAAAGCATCTCATGCAGAAATGAATATCCCTAAAAATATGACCAAAGACGGTGGCACTCTGCATTAAAGAAGGATGCCATATTTTAGTCCTCCCCCCGCCACAATAATTTCATCACTGGATAGCAATAGGCCAGAAAACAACATTACAGCAATGTCAATCAATGTGCATGTTCTACATTAAACCCATTAATGACTCTACTACTGACAGAGGTGATATTTTACATCAGAGAATGACTTCTACCTTTAGCATCTATTAGGGAGAGTCTTGAATTCATATAATAAAATCATAGAATCATAGAATGTCAGGGTTGGAAGGGACCTCAGGAGGTCATCTAGTCCAACCCCAGCTCAAAGCAGGACCAATCCGCAACTAAATAAAAAAAAATTGAAGAATATTACATCCCTTCTTCTAGACTCCCTGGAAACAAATAAATCTAAATAACTTTGAGGCAAGTTCAACTGCAAAAATAGTAAACAAATAAAAAACAAACAAACAAACACTGCTTGTACAAAGTTAGGGATAAAAATGTATTTCCCCAGTTGCTCTTTGTTGTTACCTCAGTATTATAGTTGAGAATTTAAACACAAAATCCAATGTTTCAAAATTCACCAACAATGATTTGGCTATAAAATCTGAGTGTGCACCCACCTGAACAGAAGCACAGGGGAGAGAGATTCTCTCCCTAGGCCAGAGAGTGTCTAAGGAATCACTGTGTGTGGACTTCTTCAGTCAATTGGCTGGTGTGATCTTTACTGACCTTTACATGGTCTTGCAAGGAGAAGAGTAACATAGGACCCATCTCTCCTCCTGCCAATGACTGGACCGTCCCCATCTGTCTGCTAGTATGTAGGTACCCACCACTGATTGTTGCTCCATGGCATAAAAGTTACGCCTTTCCTTGTGCAGCAGAACCACACTAGTTCTGCTGCTAAGGATTCTTCATAGAGCAGGATTTTCCCCTAAGTGCATGACAAGTACTAATGCATGATAAGTCTGAAGTTGCTTTTGAGCTGACTAATAAAAACAAGTTACTGTATGAGTGGGAGAATACTTTAAAAATAGAAACGTATACATTTTTAATAGTGACATGCCTCAAATTAGAGTCACTCCATTTTCATGAAAGTTTCCTGAAAATAGCACTCTTGGGCTGGATTTAAGCATGAGAACTACCAGCTTCAAAGGATTTCCTGGGAAAAAAAAGAGAGAGAGAGAGAGTTAGAACTGAATGCTTCTGGCAAAGTTAATTGTGAAGCTATTACCTACACTTCACATATTCTGAAAGGACTTTACTCGCAATATAACAGTAAGATGCTGTGATGGGTGTACAACCATGCACTAGGCAGAGAAGAATTAAAGAGCACTTGGGCCCCAGGCAGCTCTGCTGTGTGGCTCCTGTGACTGGGATGGCAATCTTGGAGAAGTAAGAGCCTTGAAAAAGGAGTTCAGTCCACAAGGCCGTAGCCAGGGATGGGGATAGACCTCTCATTCTCAGCACCCAGAGAGGAGCATGGCAAAAAATGCTAAACTACCTTAGATTTACTGTGAATGCAGAGTAGTAAGACAGATGGCAGGAGGATCTGGTTAAGACAAAGAAACTGGAGCCACTCTCCCTCTCTCTCTCTCTTTAAAAAAAAATAGTTTCTCTTCCTTTGTTACCTTGAGGATTGAGTCTAGGGTATAGGCCCCAGGACAGACCCCTGCTGAGAATATGAGCACCTTGAAGTGATGATAGACACATTGTGGGTAGTCGTCCAGGGAAGAAACAAGAGGTCTCACCAGACAAACCTTAACCACTTGCGGCAAGGGTGTCTGGATTGGTACACAGGGTAGAAAGAGAGACTGGGTTCCCCTACAGCCTCACCAGGAGAAGTAGCCAGAAGACCATAGGCACAAGGGGCCAGAAGGACTATTAGGCCTGGCCCAGGACTGTCAACACAGTATGAGGGCCTGGGACTACCGGGTGAACACACTGGTTTACCCTGAAAGGGGTGAAACCAAAGGTTACCTGGCTGGAGGGCTGAATTGCAAGGCAAAAAGGGGATCATTAGGGCAATATTTCCCAAACAGTGGGTGCTGAAATCACCAGTGAGTTGTGGGAAGGTTCCAGGTGGTCACGGGCCTGGTGTGGAAGGGAGGCCCTGGAGAGGAAAAAGGAAGAGCGAGAGCCCATCCTGCATTCACTCTGCAGCAGTGGCTCCTGTCCAGTGGGGCTGGGCCTGCGTCCCCGCTCTGGCCTGTGCAACCTGGCAGATGGAGTCACCTCTGGCCATTGAGATCTGGCAAATGGGGTAGCAGCGTCACCCAGATTGGCAGTCCAAACCTAGTCAGCTATGTGACCTTTGTGCCAGATCACAATGCCACTCATTGAAATTTGGTCCAGCTGCCCCTCCATCTAGGGAGAGAGAGAGAAGAAAGATGCTGGACTATCATTTTGGTTCCCCCAAACAAATCTGGACCCAGGGTGGGTGACAAAAAAAGACAAAATACTGTTGTTGGGTTGCCTTACTAAAAGGTTTGGGAACCCCACTGCATTAGCAGACCTGGGTGACAGGATTACAGAGGATGAAACCCTATAATGACATTCTTAGCCACAAGGCAAGGTACTGGCTGGGGAGTCACTTTGCCAAAGAAGCTGTTAATCCTATTCATAGATTTTGTGGGTATATGTTATCTCCAGTTAACTACTCACATAACTGGAGAGTTTCAATACATAACAGTAAATGTTAAAAGAAGAGATTAAAAACAGCCATTCCCAGCTCAGGTTCTGGAAATCATTACATTATTACATATAGCAAGAACCAATCAGGATCTTGGACAGCACTGAGCACAGTATGGACAATAACGAGATACTTTCAGCAGAAAGAGATCCTACGAAATAGGAAGAAAACTGAACTTCAACATACCTTCAACCATCTAGCACTAACAACTCTTGATCAAATCAATTTATCTCCCATCTCTCTCTGATAAATGATATGACAGACACATCATAGCTCTTCATTTTATATCATATGAAATACAGTACATTTTATCAAGAAGTTATAAAAATAAGATGTGTGTGGAGTAAAAAAGTACAACCGTTCAATAAATATCTCTATAGTGTTTGTTAGGGAGGGGAGGAGAGAAGTTGAGCTAACAATCTTGTGTGTTTGTAGTGCGGTCCATAAAGTCCTTTCTCCATCAATTATAGACACATTTGGGACAGGGAAAGCTGCCCCCCACCCACTGTCCCCTAGGAACCATAGAATTCAAGCCAGCTCTTATAGAAATAAAACTATGATGAGTAACCACATTATAAAAAGGGATAATGCTGACGTTTTTAGATCTTTTATACCATCCTACTAGCATATTGTAGTTCAACTGACCACATGAATAATCTAACTATCAAATGGTACACTAAAACCTGCCCTTTAGTTCAGCCTTTTGTATTTCCACAAGATTAAAATTAGTACCCTTAAATCACTGCCTCCTGTTTAGTTTATTTAAGCATGATAATGAGGAAATGCTTGTCATCTAGATTCATTATCCATTTTAGTAGTTGTAGGAAATTACATAATACTGTTTATAAAGGCTGAAAACCAAACTGTAATTTCTAATGTTCAGGTTCCAAAAATAGCATCTATGCATAAGACACTATTCACAGACTGTTAGCACTAGAGCTAATAATTGCAGAAAATCTGATCTCCTGATGAATTTACCATGGTCAAGTTTGAGGTTTTTATCCCCTTTTTCTTCCTGATATTTAGTCAAAATCATCATCTGGTTTTCTTAAAACTGCATTGCAAAGTATATTTAGACAAAATAAAGGAAAGATCATTTTATTACCACCATATTTTGGTTACAATTAAAAAAAGAAGGAATTGCTCATCAGTGGTTTTCTCTTCCTTTGTGGATCTTTATTTCTTTTTCTCCATCCGCAGCTTTTTGAAGAAGGGGTTTTCTTGGGGAGGGGGGGGGGAAGCAGGTGGTGGGGAGTGGCATGTGATATAAATACTATGATTTCTGCTATAGACTTTACAGGGCGTTGTTTTCATTTGTCTTTAGGTGACATTCTCCACTTTCAGCATTTTGCTCTTCCCTAAATTATTTAAGTCAGAATTATAGGTCTGGTTTCTTTTTTTGCAAAGATCTTGTTCTACTCATCAATAAAAGTCATATTGGTTTAGTTAATAAAGCCCTAAGTGGATTACATTATGTTCAGTTTCAACTCCCATGTAAAATATACAGTACCTAACAGTACAGATGTCCATTATTTAACAATAAATAAATAAATACAAAATAAAAAAAATTCAACCCTGAAGGAAGAGCCAAATTGTTTCCTAGATTCTTCAAAATTAGAGATGGGAAAGTTTGGCTAGATCATCTGGACAATTTCCCTGCCACTGCAGGATTGTGCAGTGTATTTGCTAGTATCTTGTAAAGCATAGTGCCTTACTGCACAGTCCCTCAGATGCCTTACAGAGACTCATTGTTCATCCAAAAGGCTTATAGACCAGGTGGGTGGCACAGCCTCTGTGGCTGAGATTTATGGGGAAGGAAGAAATAACTTGCAGTGTGATAATTTCTCTACAATGTTGTCTGCCCCTTCCCTCCATTACAGTGGCTCCTATGTTTGTGGTTTCCCATGCTACATAATTCCCCTTTGTGTGAATAGCCATTCTAATAGGAAAGAAGAATGCCACAGACAATGGCTACTCCTGTATTCAGGTCTCTTTGTATCCCTGCATGCTTCTTCTGGAAAAACTTTCCTTCCCCTCCATGGAAGAAAGCATGCTGTGCAACTGCTATTCCCCACCCCTTTCCATGCTCTATCCCCAGTTTTCACTGAGCTTTGCTCCAATCCTCTTGCATTTCTGGAAGGGAAGTGCATAAACTACGGTTTGGTTCAATAGATGCTACAAAAGGATTGTAGGTTTTCATGCCATTTTAATATCCAGCAAAACAAGAATTTTTCAAACTATGTAATATTACCCATGCTCAAGTGATAAATTTTCCCTTGCAGGCAGAATGGCATATTGAAAGAGTTAGCATGAACAAACAACATGGGGTTTGGACTCTTTTAGCATGACTGGAATTGCTTTTGTAATTCATTTATCACCTCACTGGATATTGATAGCTCATGGGGGAGCACAGTTGTTTCATTTCTTGAATTTTAACCTTTTAAAAACAAAATCTAGGGGCTAATGGTGAACTGTGCATGTGACCATGACACTGTCCACGGGCCTGACTGGGAAGTTCCATCTTTCACATCAATCATAACTACCAGGTGTCTAACAAATATGAAAGAAAAAGCCCTCTCTCTTTATTCCCCTTCCTGCTTCTGGATGATATAAGAAAGGACTTCTCCTCCCCCCTACAACCCTCTTCCCATGATTGGAAGAGTCCACCACCCTCTTTCTGACTATTTTCTGGCAGCTGGGAGAGATGGGCTCCACAATTTCTCTTCCACACTCCAGTTAGCCTGATTTTTTTAAAGCCATAAGATATGATCTCAATCTGGGGGTTATGGACATGTGTCAGCGGGTTGCAATTAACTCTGCCTTTCCTATAATGCTAAATTAGAAGGGGGAAGGAATCCTAGCGAAATCTCACCTGGATGGGAAGTGGGTCCTGGTGTAGAAGAAAGGATCCTGACTTGGAAAAGGTTGAGAAGCACTGAGATAAGGGAAATAATGAAAGTAATTGCAAAGAGGGAACTATGATACATTAAGCTACATCTTTAAAAGGTAAGCACTTGAATTCTGTGTCCAGTAGTTATCTTTTATAAGTGGCTAACAGAAATCATTTAATTCTTTTTATGCTAGCCGGGCTTACCTAAGGAGAGGTTGAATTTATGCAAGACCCTTTATACAGAGTACTTTAAAAATACATTTTAATTGAAGTCTGGTAACATTACCGATGTGAAAATAAGTCTCACCCATGTGTGCACGCACTAACACACACAGAGAAAATAAATCTCTCTGTTTAAAACACATTAAAAACAAATTATGCCCTCAAAATAGGTAATATGCACTCTTCTGTTTTTGAGGACATAATTTGTTTTTAATGTTTGTTGCTGGTTTTTAACACAGCCATTTGTGGTTATATTTGTAATAACTTGTAGGCTGAAAGTGTCTCTCCAAAATGGAAAGCAGAGACAAAAAGAGGTCACGTCTAGCTTTGATTAGAGCAAAATTCCCATTAACACTAATGGGAGTTGTATGAGCACATTGAGGGGGAGATAAGATCCCGATAATTCCCCCCCACATATCCTTAGATTAAAGACTTCTGAAACTGAGTATTTCTGACAGGAGTATTTGAAAGGACATGATAAATCTGTTCAAAAAAGTTCAAATCCTACAGTGTCCAAATCCTATAAATAGGAAGGAACCATGTACTTTTCTGTATCTGCCCACCAAAGTAATAGAATGTTTCAATCTCTTATGACACCCTCCATCCTAGAATCTCAAAATGTGTGACGACCGGATTAAGCCTCACAAAACTCCTGTCAGATAGATAGTATTGTCCTCATTTTACAGAGGAGAAAATAGCAGCACAGGAAGGTTCGGACCAGCAAATTGAGGCATTCAAAATTAGAGCCACTTTTGAAAATTTAGCCCTAGGCAACTTGCCCAGAAACACAAAGTAGTTGTGAATAAAGATCCATGGCAGAGCCATGAGTAAAGATCACTTCTTTCATAGTCCTCTGATACACACAATGCCATCCTTCCACTCCACTGAAAGAGGGTACACTGCTCTACAGCCAAAATGCTTCTGAAATAAATGTAGTCAAACTTTACTACTTCTGGGTCACTGAGAACGAAAATGATGCTTAAAATTGTTGATTGGCTCTAGTTTTCAAGATATGCTATTGGGTCAGTATATACGACCCTTGACTTGGGAATGGCGGAGGATAAGTGAGTTATAAAGGGAAGGGATCTCAATTTAAACCAGAAATTATTAAAATACATCTTTGACTGGATCTATGAATAAATCTATGACTGGGTTTGGACAGTATTTGCTTTTTAGGCACAACAATGAATGATGCAATCTGAAGCTGGCATTGCATCATACATGACATGAATTGCATCATGTTATTCCTAGAAGTCATGGATGATGCAATCATAACGAAGCTTACATCACTCTGCTGAACAAATTGCCCTATATCAGCTCTAGAAATCATACAGTGTCGTGCTCTCTTATTTGTCAGTGTTTGATTTTGCAAAGGGACACATTTCTGTTTAGCCAAAGTGAGCAGAGATGCCTCGTACTTGTGTGAACAGTGCAGATAACTTCTGCTATGTTTGTGGTGAAGTGAGTTTTGCATCACAAAAGCGCAGTATAACCACTATGGTTAAGAAAGCCTATCACCTTTATTTTGACTGCAAAATTGGAGATCAGGACAAGAGGTGGGCCCCACACATATGCTGCAACACTTGTGCAACAAATCTTCACCAGTGGTTGAACAGGAAAAGGAAATCTATGCCTTTTGCAGTGCCAATGATTTGGAGAGAGCCAACAGATCATACCAGCAATTGTTACTTCTGCATGGTGCCTCCAGTTGGGAAAGGTGTATCAAAGAAGAAAAAGTGTGCATTATCCAAACATTTCATCAGCTATACGCCCAGTACCCCACGGAGAAGGACTGCTGGTTCCTGATGCACCAGAATCATTCTCACTTGAGTCAGACGAGGAAGAGGAAAAGGATGAAACTTCTGGTCCTGAACCATCAATGTCACAGGACCCACATTTTCTCCCATCCTCCTCCTCTGAACCACACCTCATAACACAAGGTGAACTGAATGACCTTGTCAGGGATTTGGAACTACCCAAGAGTAAGGTAGAGCTGTTGGGCTCCAGACTACAGCAGTGGAATCTCCTGGCAGGTGATGTTAGGGTTTCCATGTTCCATGACCGTCAAAAGGATCCCGTCCCATTCTTCTTCATGGAAGGTGATTTTGTAGCCTGCAACAACATCGATGGTGTGATGGCAGCCCTCAACATCGTTCACGATCCAGATGAGTGGAGACTGTTCACTGATTCATCGAAGATGAGTCTTAAAGCTGTTTTACTGCATAATGGCAATGTTTTGCCATCGATTCCAGTTGGTCATGCAGTCCATATGAAGGAAACCTATGACAACATGAAACAACTTTTGAGGTGCATAAACTATGACCAACATCAGTGGCAGCTTTGTGGCGATTTGAAGGTTGTTGCTCTCTTGCTTGGTCTGCAGACTGGATACACGAAGTACTGCTGGTTTCTCTGCGAATGGGATAGTCGTGCAAGAGATTCCCACTACATCAAGAAAGACTGGCCACTCTGACAGTCATTGGAGCCTGGGAGGAAAAGTGTTCAGTATCCACCACTTGTTGAATCAAGGAAGATTTTGTTACCACCCTTACACATCAAGCCAGGTCTGATGAAGAACTTTGTCAAGGCCATTGACAAAACACAAGCAGCTTTCAAGTATCTCCGTGGAAAATTTCCAAGGTTAAGTGAAGCTAAGATAAAGGAAGGTGTCTTTGTTGGTCCTCAGATTCGTGAACTTCTTCGAGATGATGCATTTGACCATGCACTGCGTGGCAAGGAAAAGACAGCATGGAAAGCCTTCCAGTTAGTGGCAATAAATTTTCTCGGAAACAACAAGGCAGACAACTACAGGTTGTTGATGGAAATCCTCCTCAAGGCATACAAAAGCCTTGGTTGCAACATGTCACTAAAGATAAATTTTTTGCACTCTCATCTAGATTTTTTCCACCGAACTGCAGAGCAGTGAGCGACGAGCACGGCGAGCGATTTCACCAGGACATTGCAAGAATGGAGAAACGCTATCAGGGCAAATGGAGCCCATCAATGCTTGCAGACTGTTGCTGGACAGGACAAGAGATGCTCCATTTAATGAATACAAGAGACAAGCCAAGAAGCGCCGAGTAGACACTAAATAGGACTAAACTATGTACATAATAGTTTTTTGCCTTTTGTTTCATAATAAATTTTATTTATATAACCCTTTTGCTGATTTTTAAAGTGTTACATAAACAGGACAGGTGAAATATTATCATGTAAAGCAACCATAAACACATGAAAAGACCTAGGTTTACAATTTATGATTAAAACTCTACTATCTACACAATATACAGAGACATAAAATGTAAAAACTTAAATATCTTAAAACAGTAGCCAATCAGTTGTTTTAATTATCATATTTGAATTCAGCACATCAAAATACCTAATGAATAGCACATTTTATCTCTGAAGCAGACGACTTCTCAAAAATTGTAGACCAGTGGTATTGATCAGACTGAACTGAGCTTTCTTCAGACACTGTATTCAGGTACCAATGGATAATCCACAAATGTATAACAAAATTATTTGTACCTAATATATACACTATCTTCATTTTTAACTACAGTGGATGCTTTGTATATCGGTTATGTATATTTTTCTTCTTTTTTCCCCTGAGATAAAAAATTAGAAAACAAGATTACAACTGATACATTTCTAATGGATCCTCTACACCGTAGTTCATGGAGTAATTAGCAGACTGTACTTTTATCATGTGTTCTCTAATTTAGCTCTTCTTTAAAATTAACAATCCGTATCTTTTCAATCTCTCTTCATATGAGAGTTTTTCCATACACCTAATCATTCTTGTCATCCATACCTGAACCACTTTGCATTCTGCAATATCCTTTTTTGAGTTTGGGTGTGCAGAACTATACACAGTAGTCCAGGTGAGGGTGAACCCAATTGATATAATGGTATAATAATATTTTCTAAATTATTCTCCACCCCATTCCATATTCATTTTGTTTGCTTTTTTCACTGCTGCTGCACATTGAACAGAGGTTTTCAATGACCTGACCTAACATTGATCCCTGTGTTATCTGACTAAATACCGTCTCCCAAATCAACATGTTGCAGTTTATGATTACCCTTTGTTGATGTTCCTTCAGCCAGTGTTCAGTCCACATGTCAGTGTTCCTCTCCAAGGCAATCTGAATTATTTTTGAGAGTAAGATTTCATAAAGTGCTTTACTAAATTCCACTACCACTTGCTATTCTAATTTTGTAATCCTCTTTCAAAAAAAGCAATCAAGCTTGTCTGGCAAGATTTCTCTCTTATGTGCCCACGCTGTTTTTTGCTCAGAGTTCCACTGTACTTTGGATGTTTAGTGATTGATAAGAAAAGTGCTTTGTCTAGTACATTGTATTTGTAAAAGGATGAGTCCCAGAAGTTCCTGTTTCTTTTGTATACATTTGAATAGGACTGACGTGGATCAGGGAAAAAGACAGGCTCTTGCAGTATAAAGCTATTCTACACAGGCTAACTTTCAGTGGGACATAAATTGGTTAAGTTCACTGATCTAGCGTTTTGTTTTTTTATTTTGTGTACTTTTGAAGACCTTTGGCTCCAATCCTGCACCAATCCACCCACCCATGCACTATCAATGGCATGAGCAGATCCTTAAAAGGAACATGCTAGTCTCAACCTAGTCCCTGCACATGAAAAAATGACAGTCACCAAACAGTTGGACATGACTCTCAACTTCATTTTCACATAGGTACTGGACTACGTCATAAGTGTTACCAATCAGTGTAGAGCTACATTGTCCAAGCTGCACAAAGGATCTTGCCTGCATTTTGTTTGCCCATTGCTCAGGGTTAAATTCTGCCCTTGGAAGTCAATGGCAAATCTCCCATTGTCTTCAATAGTGCCAGGAGTTCACCCTTAATCTCATTTTATTAAAATTACACTCACTCTAAATTAAAAGAAGAAACTTCTATACAGTGGTGTCTTACTTAACAAATTCCTGCATGGAAACAAAACTCACATTTTGTTCTCTTTGTACCTGTATCCAAATTACACTTCTTCTCAGACCCTTCTTGTATCTCTTCCTCATGGCCCTGTGGAGATAACTAAAGATGAAGCAGCCAATCATCAGTTGACTGCAAAATAAATTAATTTAAAGAACAAACCATATCTGAAGCCAGTGAAGCATATTGATGCTACAGTCTTGCCTCTGCCGTCCCACTGGCAATGCCTCAGTAAACACATGCACTGAAATGAAAGACTCAGCATCTTCCTACACACTGAAAAGAGACATGACACCGCTACTGCTGTTGCCATCCACAGAACATCCAGTATTATAACTATAAGCTGCCAAAATCACTGAAGGCTTTGGCAACTCAAAGCAACATTTTGCATATTTGCACTATGCACATAGCAGTGACAGCTGCTCAGACAGATTTCTGAGTCTTTTGCACCACCAGTTCCCCACGTAGCTCTATCCTTGGCATTCCTTTCAAGGATAGAAAATACCAGCTGTTACTCCTGGCCACCAAGGCAGCAAACAACATTTTTGCCCCACCCCCTCAAAATAAATAACTGAGACAATCAACAAAATCTGGGCTGAGGAATGGCTTCCATTTCCAAATCAAACCAATAAAACGATATTGGCTCATTCTTTCTCTCCAGTGAAGACTGTGAATCTTCAGTGAAAACAAAAATGAAAATAAAAAGGCTGAAAATGGTGGCATTTGGTTTTCTTGGCTTTTCAAAGTACCATTAAAAGGCAGGCTAAGAGCTTTTTTTGCTGTCAGGCTATTTACTCATACAAGTTTATGGCACAATGGTACCCAGTTCCAGTAAAATAGATATAGAATGGGTGAGTCAGTCCAGATCAGATATGAATCATCTAAAATCTTTACCTCAAATGCCAAACCAAATAGTTTCAGAGATCTGAAAAAGATCTGTATTCTATCTTCATCTTATTTATAGGTAGAACATAGAGGCAATAGTTTCTCAACACCTTATTTTTATTTGTCATCAATCTCCATATATTCTATCTATATCTGGGCTCATTGACATATCCTTTGTGAACATTCAGTATATTATAAAACAAACATATCAGTGAATGTATTAGACCATAATAATAGCCAGTCATTTTGTTCATCAGTGATGATATATCCAGTTCTATAACAGCATGGGTATATAAAAGCGAAATCTTGCCAAACTTGATTGCTTTTTGTGACAGGAAGCAAAAACTTAGATTCCTAATTTTTATTTAGAGACAGTATATATCTGAGAGAGAGAAGGAAAGGAGAGCAAATTAAAATCCACAAAGCCTTTACGTCTCCCATAATAACTACAGGTCATTGAATAATGGCTAGGGATGTGGTGAACTGTGATTACTTACTGAATAGCTTATTGCACCTATGAATTGTGCACACAGCTAGTCTACAGTAAGTCACCTTATTATTCTATCCTCTCTCTCACCCCTTCTGCCTGGCTTGTTTCACACTGGTTCTGCCTTCTCTTTTGGACTATAAGGTCTCTGGGGCGGGGCCTGTCATTTACTGCATAATTGCACAGTATCTAGCTCAATAGGGCCTGACTTGGCTGAGGCCTCTAGGTGCTACCACAATATAATAATCATTTATAATCTGAGTGTTCTTTTTCCCCAATGCAATTTAGGCTTTTCTAATGCTGTCGTCTTCCATGTAAGAGTGTGTAGATCACAATAAGATCTCTAGTGAGCAGTAGAAGAACAAATGAAAGTAACACCATTGGGATTTTATAAACAGGTTCTGATGGATAATGGAAAGGATGAAATTAGAGAGAGTGGACCAGTTCCCAGCCTGTGGAGTCAGTGGGAATCAGTGAACCAGTCCCAGTATTGACAATTAGTAGTAACTTTTAAAAAAATAGTTGCTGTGGGGCATAATCACCAAGGATTAACTGGTCTCCTACATATGCAACAGCTGGAAATGAGAAGGCCCTCTCTGAAAAAGTCTAAAGGCCAGTTTCTAATTTTAGATGTGCAGACATCCTGTGTCTCCAAAAAAAAAAAAATCTGCTTATGCACGCAAGCGGACTAGCAGGTTCTCTAGCTTGCTGTACTTCTGGGATTAAAAACTGGCTCTTAAACAGAGCATGTCAAAAGTTTGAGTTTCACTTCAACTACTTCACACATGAATAAACAATTCTTGTCTCTTCCTTCATATTCTTTTTTCACAGTGCTTTAGAGTTCAAATGTTAAAGCTAGCTCCTCACTCTGGACGCTTTTCAGGTTTCAATTTTAAACCATTTACTGCTCAAAAAGCCAGTACTTGCTACATCTAAAACGTAATTTGAATTCCGTATACTTCTCCATGAATAGTTTGCTTTGCAAAATATCCACCTGCTTTTCTTATGTTATTGGTGATAAAAACGGGTGGCACCCTACAATGAAACAAACACTTTTTTATTCATCGCTCAGCAGTTATATTATGTTTCTATTCAATTCTGACTTTTATATAAACATAGTATTGACAAATCTTGCACAATATCTATCACATTACAAATTTTGACACTATAATTAAAAAGACTGCAAAACTAAATAGTTATGGCCCATTGTTGAAGATTAAGAATGGCTTTATATCATTTTCAAGACTGACGCTGAAGGATATCAAACCACAAACAATTTGAGTTCAAGTTAATGCTGAGATAAGAAGAAAGACACTCTCATGGATCACTAAACTGGTTAAAAGACAGGACACAAAGGGTAGGAATAAATGATAACTTTTCAGAATGGAGAGAGGTAAATAGCGGGTTCCCCAAATGATCTGTATTTTGACCAGTACTTTTCAATATATTCATAAATGATCTGGAAAAAGGAGTAAATGGTGAGGTGGCAAAATTTTTCAAGATAGTTAAGTCCAAAGCAGACCGTGAACAGTTACAAAGGGATCTCACAAAACTGATTTGGCAAAAAAACGGCAGATGAAATTCAATGTTGATAAATAGAAAGTAATGCATATTTGAAAACATAACCCCAATTATACATACAAAATGATGGGGTCCAAGTTAGCTGATACCACTCAAGAAAGAGATCTTGGAGTCACTGTGGACAGTCCTCTGAAACCATCTGCTCAATGTGTGGCAGCAGTAAAAAAAAAAAACGAAAAATGTTAGGATCCATTAGAAAAGGGATAGATAATAAGACAGAAAATATCATAATGACCCTATGTAAATCCATGCTATGCCCCACACCTTGAATACTGTGTGCAGTTTTAGTCACCCCATTTAAAAAAAAGAAGAAGATATGTTAGAGCTGGGAAAAGTACAGAGAAGGACATAAAAAATTATTAAGGATATGGAATAGCTTCCATATGAGACTAGATTAGAAAGAATGGGACTGTTCAGCTTGGAAAAGGGATGACTAAGGGACAATATGATAGAGATCTATAAAATTATGAATACTATGGAGAAAGTGTTATCTAACCCTTCACATAACACAAGATCCAGGGGTCACCCAATGAAATTAATAGATAGCAGGTTTAAACAATTTTAAAAAAGCAAGTACTTTTCACACAACACAGTCAATCTATGGAATTCATTGTCAGGGGATGTTGTGAAGGCCAAAACTGTAACTGGGTTCAAAAAATAATTTGATAAATTCATAGAGGATAGGTCAATGGCTATTAGCCAAAATGGTCAGGGATGCAATCCCGTGTACTGGGTGACTACCAGATGGGACTGGATGACAAAGGATGGATCATTCAATAATTGCCCTCTCCTGTTCATTCCACCTGAAGCCTCTGGCATTGGCCACTGTAGGAAGACAGGGTTAGATGGACCATTGGTCTGACCCAGTATGGACATTCTTATATTGACCATCAGTGGCGTCAGAATTTCCAGATAAGGAAAGAGCTTTGTGGAGCTGTTCGAAGAGCTTGCACCAAACCTCCAGCAACAGAACACTTGATTCAGGGAAGCTATACTGTTTCAGAAGCTGGTTGCTATTGCCCAGTGGATGCTGGAAACACCAGACAACTATAGATCCATTGCAAACCTCTTTGGGGTTGGAAAGTCTACTGTTGGCGTCATAGTTGTGCACATTATTGAGGCTATTAACACCGTGATCTACCCACAGGAGATTACCGTAAGAAAAGTTCCAGAAGTAATAACTGGATTTCAGAGAATGTAGTTCCTGAACTGTGCAGGGGCCATCAGTACTCCCATCTCAAGGGGCAAGTGAGTATGTGAACCAAAAAAGTTACTATTCAACCATTCTGAAAGGCTTAGTGGATCACAGAGGCAGATTCATGAATACAAACATGGGAAACACTGGAAATATTCAGGATGCCAGGGTGATGAGATCAGGGCCATATTTGAAGGGGAAAGAAGTATTTGCAGAACAATACTTTTTTTCTGGGGAATACAGTATCTGTGTCAACTGTTATTTTGGGAGACACCACATATCCACATCTAAATTGTCTCATGAAACTGTACCCTTACATCAATGACCCTGGAAAAAGGAAATTCAATTACAAGCTCAGTAGCTGCAGAATGGTTGTGGAGGGCACATTTGGTAGGCTGAAAGCTGATTAGGACTGTGTATTCACCCATCTAGATGCCAATGTGGCAAATGCCATTCTTATAACCTGCTGCATAGCCCATAACATTTGTGAGGATAAAGGGGAGTGCTTTGTCCTGAGCAGGCTCAGGACAAGTCTGGTTTACAAATTCTGTACATGCAGCCTGATATCATCTAAGTGCATACTGGTCCTGGTCCCCAGCAAGCAAGGTACATGCTCATGGAACTACATAGCTTTGTGAGGGTTTTCTTCCCCTCTAGTCAAAGGTCATTCGCTGGTTGCTCATGTGACATCACACACATTAAAGATAATTATAACATGGCACCTCCACTGGATAATCACCTTAGGGTTGGGTTTGTGCTGTGGAGTGTAGTGGCCAACTCATAATACACTCATTGTGCAATGTTTTTATCTTCACTATTCACACTTGCTTATGAACATCTCTAATTGGGAGTGCTCAATCTCTCAACAACTGTATGAAGACTTGCTTGAGGAAAGGGCTATTCAGTCATTTGTTTTTTTGACCATCAGCCATGCTAACTGCACTTAGCTGCTGTTATGAAGCACTAATCCTGTTTCAGAGTAGCACCCGTGTTAGTCTGTATCCGCAAAAAAACCAGGAGTACTTGTGGCACCTTAGAGACTAACAAGTTTATTTGAGCATAAGCTTTCGTGGGCTACAGCCCACTTCTTCAGATGCATATAGAGTGGAACATATATCTCCTCAATATATGTTCCACTCTATATGCATCCGAAGAAGTGGGCTGTAACCCATGAAAGCTTATGCTCTAATAAATTTGTTAGTCTCTAAGGTGTCACAAGTACTCCTGTTCTTTTTACTAATCCTGTTGGAAGTGGTTAAGGTTTCAAGGAGGAAGGAGGGACTGTTTATATACATGGTAGTGGCAGATGCTGTCATTGCCTCTGTTATTGTGTTTTGATTTTTCTGCATGTGAACTAAACCATAAAGATGTTTGTGCTTTACCATAGTTACCACAGGCAAAGGGGAAGAGATGCAGATCAGGATAAGTAAAGAACACAGATCTTCTGACCAATTTGAATTACCCTATATACTCGTTCATAAGCTGAATATTTTTGGTAAAAAAGTGACGCATCAAAGAGTGGGGGTCAGCTTATAAACAGGTCTACACTGAAATTTGATGATTTTAAACTCTATGGAATCATTGCACATCTAATACATTGCCTTTTGTTTACTTGGAGCCCCTCAACTCCCTGTGGCCGCGGTTCGCTGTTCCCAGCCAATGGGAGCTGCAGGAAGCAGCGCCACTTCCTGCAGCTCCCATTGGCTGGGAACGGCAAACCACGGCCACAGGGAGCTGAGGGGCTCCATCCCTGCAGACGCTCCAGGTAAACAAAACGTCCCGACCCGCCAGCGGCTTACCATGATGGCCGGAAGACGAAGTTTGCCAACCCCTGAGATATAGGGTCGGCTTATGAAAGGGTCATACAGTTTTTGCTATTTTTACCTAACCATCTTGGGGGGTCAGCTTATGAATGAACGGGCTAATAAATGAGTACATATGGTAATTCAAATCCAGGGGCCCAGATGCTATTCACCTGAGGGTACCAAAGGAAGTAGCTGAAGAAATCTCAGAGTCACTGGCAATAATATTTATAAACTCCTGGATGACAGGAGAGGTCCCAGCAGACTGGCCAAGGGCTATCATAGTGCCCATCTTTAAAAAAAGGAAGCGCCCGGGAACTATAGACCAGTCAGCCTGACTTCAATACCTAGGAAACTACTAGAGCAATGTATAAAATATTCAATTTGTGAATACCTGGAGGATGAAGGGGTAATCACTAGTAGCCAGCATGGATATACCAAGAACAAATCATGTCAAACTTTCAAAAATGCAGATAGATTAAACACAATAAGATAAACAAGGAGCTCTAAATGGAAAAACATTGCCTCATAAGGATGAAGAGGAAACCTAAGAGGAATAACAAAATGACTTATTCAGAGATATGGCAATGTATATGTAAACTAGCAGCTCTGTCTTACTTACCCAGCATTGTACTCTATTCTGTGAAAATGTTTTCACAGTTTTTAAATTGCTTAATATTTATGTGACATTACTGGATGCTTTGGCGTTTTGTTTGAAGCAGTATGCTGTGCACTCTTGACCTATTTGTGCAGTTCAGTTTCCTTATTTCTCAAATATGAATATAAGCAAACATTGTAAGACTATAAAAGGCTCAGACTAGTTCCTGAAATCATGTATCTACAGAAATTTAAATGGAAAGATCTGATTTACAAGTATGACAATTGCAATTTAAGAGACTTCACAAGAATGCCAAATTTTATCATATCATAATCTCAATGGATTTAAGAAAGGAAAGAATTTCAGTAAAAAAAAAAAAAAGTATTTCTAGAAGATATAAACAATTGGAATCTGCCTCTAGAATGTTAAAAAATAGAACATATATTCCACATGTGAAGGACTTTGCATCACTTCTGCTTTCCCTTTGCTAAATTTATCAGTTCAATGATTTATTTGTTGCTTTCACTTTAAAGTGTACTTCTCACATTTGAAAAAAAAACCATGGCTTTGTTTCATCTGTCATCACCACCACTTAGATCACTAAAAACCACTTCAGTTTCCACGATTAATGTCGTTCAGGATGTAGGAAGACGACCGCTTGATTTTCTAAAGCTTTAGTGTTGAGTAGCAAAAACAGGCTTTGAGTGGCAATCTGAGCAGAGTCAGTAAAAATAGAAAAGTCAGAGAGGAATTATTTGTACAGACCTCTCTCCACAACAGGCACCTTTGAGTACCCTTATAGTGGCAATTCTGGGATGTTCATGTCATCATGAAACCTTGAAAGGAGCAATTATACGGCCTCATTAGTTAGACCAATACCCTTGGCTGTTGCAAAGACAATAATCACCTCAGCTTCAACAAGTTCCTGAAATGTAGACATAAAAGGTTCATGTTGAGAAAGTAGGGTGAATCTAGAAACATAGGAATATGTAACTAAAAACTGGAGTTTACCTCAGAAAAGAAAAAAAAAACAAGTAATTTTGTTACTTATAATTGTGTCAGAAATGACCACTGCTAGGTTCTTATGCTAATAGAAGACCAGCACATTGTAATAAACTGGCTTTCTGAGCTGTGATGAAGAATTTAATAATGACCATCTGGCCACTTATTCAAATTTCATAACAAAAAACATGTAGCCTTGCATTTCAACTCACAAAGCAGGATCCAAAATCCACTGATGTTAATGGGAGTCTTTCCATTGACTCCAATGAGTTTTGGATCAGGCATCAGAGCTAGTTCAAACTCTGAATTTGTTTCATGGGTCACTGACATTTTGAAGTTTGTTTTCATTCTATTTCACAAATTTTTCAAAATTTACTGTGAAATGGAAACTCTGAAAATTTCTGAAATTAAAATGACTAACATGAACTAAAATAAAAATAAAATTATTAAAATAAAATTTCAAAATGAAATGCTGTAGAATGAAAGATTTTCCAGTTAAAATATTCTGCATGGAGTGTGAGAATTTTTGGTCAACCCCCCCCAAAAAATAATAAAATGTGAGAAATTGCATTTTCATCAGAACAGTATTTTCCAACAGAAATTTGTTGATGAAAATTCTCTAATGATTCACCTTAGATTAGATACAGCAATTTAAAATGCATGCAGAAAAGCGCCTAGCATTGTTTCATTTAAAAGCTCCATTGAGCATATATGAAAAACTCAAGTTTGTTTTTTAGTTTGCTTTAGAGAAACTGACTTTGCTAAGAACAGCCAAACTAGAGCTGTGAGAGTTTAAAGAAATCCCACTTCATGAGCAATCACTTTTTTAGAAAGGGGAAAAACAGTTTGTCAAATGTGGCTGTCTAGGGAAAGCTTAATTAGTCATCAATGCATTCTCTATGATGCTCAAAACCAAAAGTAAAAAAGAAAAGCCAAAATTGAAGAAATGAAAGTAGTCTTTTAACACTTAATTCAGTATTTCACCTTCTTCCCTCTGGCTTTCTCCTGTTTTTTTGAGTTAAGCAAGTAGTTAGCAAAGGAATAATCTAGGAGTTACAAATTTAGATTCCTCCCTCCCACAGCACCTCTGCTGCTACTTGGGGTACGTCTATACTTACCTCCGGGTCCAGTGGTAAGCGATCGATCTTGTGGGATCGATCCCGGAAGTGCTCACCGTCGACGCCGGTACTCCTGCTCCGCGAGAGGAGTACGCGGAGTCGACGGGGGAGCCTGCCTGCCGCATGTGGACCCGCAGTAAGTTCGAACTAAGATACTTCGACTTCAGCTACGTTATTCACGTAGCTGAAGTTGAGTATCTTAGTTCGAAGTGGGGGGTTAGTGTGGACCAGCCCTTTGAGAAGTGTACTACCTGCCCAGCTGAGGCAGTGTCATAGTCACAAACACACACAAAGCTGTTCATCTTTCACCAAGGTGTGTATTTAGCCCTCTCTTACATAGAGCACCAGGCTTACAGCAAGAGCACACTTCCCTATAGCTCTCACTCACAAGCCCAGGCTCAGCTACTGAGCTTTCTGCCAAGCATCCATCTGAGCTTCTCCTGAACTACCCCTTACTTCCTGTTTCCTACACTTATGTTCTCCCCAATTACTTTCTTAGCCTAGTGATTGTCACAATCCCCCAGCAAAGTATATAATTACCCTCAGCTGGGCCTGCCTCAGTGCTCAGTGATCAGAGTGCTGCTGATAGCATCCTGTCACACCCACTCATAGAGTGTGCATCAGCAGATTGTGAAAAAACATAATTTTTGTTTGGTAGAGCAAACCCAGCAGTAATTCCAGCCTCTGGCAGGTATTGCAGCTCCCCAGTACCACTTCCTGCTCCTCCTCTTATTAGGATTATCCAGTTAAACAGCAGGTTTTTTCCCAGGTGCAGTGGGCAGAGCTAATTAGCCAGCCAGCTGCTGGCCTCTGACCTCAGTCAAATGTTATCCTTATACCTTCACAGGCCTTATTTCAGTTCCCTGTATAGGTCAGAGTTCAAGCACATCTAGCAGGAATACTTGTATGTACTGATTTCAAATTTGATTTCTGCAAGAAGGAATACACAGAATTTTGAAATATGTTTTACATGGAATATTAGTGCCAGTAAAACCTGATTACTCCAGCCATGCTCACCACTACTTTTGTGCTTGCTTGCCACAAACAATTAAACAAATTAATTTAAACATTCAAATGGATAGTCCTGGAAATATTTTACATCATTCACTTATTTCTACATAATGGAACCTTCAAATCCACCCAGGGACCAGATTGTTATGAGAAGAAGAGGGAGGGTTTTTTTTTACATATTCTTATTTCTAACATAACTGCACCTAAATCACAGTCACACAATGGACTAATGAAAGATATACACACTAGATTGTAAGTGCTTTGAGACAACGATCATATCTTACTAAGTGTTTGTATAGCACCCAATCCTGGTTGGGGGCTTCAGGGTAATATAAAGTAAATACAAATGATAAATAATAATAAAAGAGTTCACTGTGATTCAGGGGGTCATATTATTCATTATTTGCACACATTGGAGATCCTCTGGCTATTCAAGAAAACTTTGAAATTACTATACATTTCACAAAGTTAAGCATGATTGGTTATTCATCCTATTTGCTACTCACTATTCATTATTCTTCTGTTTAAAATATTTCAGTCAGTCAATCCTGAAGCAGAAAAAAAAATACTCTGATTTAGGTGATCAGCTACATGCAACAGAAATAATGACTAGTCAGTAGTGAATTGCTGAACTGGTCACATTACCAACAAGATGTAGTCTGAGAATTATTAGTCCAAACTATTCTGTGAATGCATATTAATAACGAATACCTTTTAGAATATCAGACAGGATCTGCTCATGAACAGATTACTAATTAAAAAGGAGCTACATTCCTAACAAATATTATTTATACCAAGTAGTTCACCTGTCACCAATAAATACCAGCTTTTTCTTTTAGGAGTCAAAGAAACACTACTTTGGTCTTCTGTGTATTCTACCAGACACTTCCATTTTCTGCAACTGAGTTTGAGATCGCCAGACATATTCCTGACAAAATTTATAATTTAAAAATATCATATTGGCTTATTCAATTTTGGACAGAAAATAAACTTATTTGGAAGGAGAAAGAAAGAAAGAAAGAAAGAAAGAAAGAAAAAGCATTTTACTCATTCAGCACTTGCTGAGTAAACACAATGGACATGATGTACTGGTCGACAGGCACAGGATGATGTCACAGGATGAGGGATAGCTCAGTGGTTTGAGCATTAGCCTCCTAAACCCAGGGTTGTGAGCTCAATCCTTGAGGGGGCCATTTGGAGATCTAGGGCAAAAATCTTTCTGGGGATTGGTCCTGCTTTGAGCAGGGGGTTGGACTAGATGACCTCCTCAGGTTCCTTCCAACCCTGATATTCTATAACTCAGTTTTTACTTGGGTTTTGCCAGATTATCTACAGCCAACTAATGTTGAAAATTTTGTAGTGACCTTGTGCATGAAAGGGATATAAGAGTATCTTGGCAGCCAGTCTGGGAGTAGAGGGCAGGAATCTAATGACAATTCATAAAATAATAATAATTAATTAAAATATTGTTACTGGTGAGGAGAAATATTTATATCAAGCTACTATATAAACAGAACAACAAAGAAGAATAGATGGCACTACAGATCCTATCTGCGTTGTGGACAAGCCAACATTACTGTAGGAACTTTTAGCTTTTTCATTTCCTGATTTATTTTCTTTTCAGCTGGTGACCCCGTAACATTAAATTAACACTGAGAACTTCATGTACTATATTGCCTGGGTTTTTGAAGCACAGGACTATTTCTTCTAGCATGACACTTGCACCTGTATGGAAAGCACACTCCTTCAGCTTTATGCTCACTTCAAGGAATGCACATTCAGCTGAAGCACTGGTGTGCATTCTTTGCAAGAGCTACACCAGTGGCTCCATTAAAGTCAGCAGAGTGCACTGGGCATCCCAAGACTGGGCACTTGCTTCCCAGCAGCAATCCCAGAGAAGCCAGGAAGGACACTGTTTAACATAAAGAAAAACGGTGCTGGCTTCAAGTTTTATATCCCAACTAGGGAGAAGAGCACCAAAATGTTGCCAGGCCAAAAGAAGTCCCAAGTAGTGTGGGGATCCACTTCTCAGCCGTCTATTTAAAATTTCCTAGGTTGTGGAGTATATTTTGCATCTCAGGACAAGAGTGTTTGGGATTATAAAACATTCAAACAAACATTATTTGGGGTAGAATAAAGGAGTCAAAAGGGGCCCATGTGAAGAAGTAACAATCAAAGTCTTACAGTTTTCTCTAAATCTCTCTATAAGAAATGAACACCTCCATACCAATCCTGGCATGTGCAATGCATGTATCTTTCTGAAATCACTTGCTTCGTCGACTCAAATGTGCCTGTTTCAAATCGTCAGAAAATCAAAATCAATACTATTTTCAAATGTAGCAAATAAGTAAGTGAATAAATTTCAATAGGATTTGGGTTCTCACTTCCTTAATTGCCTTTGAAAAGCCCAACCAAAATTTTTGGAAATGGGAAAAGTATATATTTTTTTCCATTGCCATCTTATTAACCTATGCATGAAGGAATTTTGCTCAAACACAAAATACATTCTTTTTGGACAGTGACTAAGCATGGAAAATTTCCTCTGATAAGGAATTTGTTAAAAACTATTATAAAAACTTGTTTGCACAATATTCTCCTTTATAATCTTAGCCATAGTATGAATCCACAATCAGAAGAAATAATTCTGAGTATCTCCTGAAAAATCCACCTGTCCCTGTTTCTATATTAGTGTCATCAAGGATTCATAGATTGCAAAAGTTTAGGAGGCCCTGATACAGTGGGCCTGGCAACTTATGTAGTACCTTATTCAAAGTTCATTGGAATTCAGTAGAAAGACTCAAAGGACTTCCGATCAAGTTTTTATGCCCTTTTTACACCAGTATAACTCAATTCACTTTGGTGAGCCTGCTTCCTATTTACACTGTTTTAAGTGATCCTAGAATCAGGTCCAGTGATTTCTAAACTATTGGTTTTACATCTACTGGTTAGTTATAGATGATCATCTAGTAAGACATTGTCCCCACAAAACTCATGTATCATATTGCACATAATCAGTGGGATTTTCAAAAGCCTTTAGGAATGGCCTATCTGTGCTCTCATTGAAGTCATTTAATAAAACTCACTTTAAACTCAGTGGGAGCAGAGTTAAGCCTATGCTTTATAAAATGCTACCTAAAGTATAATATAATTGACTACTTACAAAATCCCCACTATTGTGTCCATGTCCTCTGGCTATGTGGACAGCTGATAGCAATACTCATTAATCAGGAATAAGTTACAAAAGAAACCTTCATAACTATCCCCCTTTATTCCAGCCAGGACTTCAACTGTTGTCCCTAAGAATTCCTGTGTCCTGCTAGCTACAGGGAGGAAGGAAGAGGAAAGGGAAATGACCCTACACCATCCACCTAGTAGATAAAAGAACTGATGGGAAAGTCCAGTATGTTTGTACTCAGCATTTTCTGCAGCAGATCTGCTGACTCCCGTGCTTGGGAAATTCCCTGGTGCCTTGGTACCTGATAGGCTCATAACTTATCTCTGTTTTTATTGTGAACTTAGATGACAAACTGCACTGTGTTTACAATCATCTGAAGCTTGTGGGCTTGGAGGTGCTAGTTTAGCAGAAATCAGAGGGCTGGTAAAAATCTTGGTGTAGCTCCAGGGAAAAGCAAATACCTGTTTGACAATACAATAATACCAACTAAACCATGAAAACCCAGGATAATGAATGATGACGGTGGTGAAGCTTTAGCCGGAAGTTCAAGATTCTGTTGTGAAGTATACAATTTGTCCTCATAACTTGTTTATATCACCTGAAGTGCTGTCTGGTAAAACAGAATATAATAGTCTTGTACACTCATTGTATTGATCTATAGCCCCTGACTTTAAGTTACTACAGCTCCCTCTCAGTCAACAAAGAGTTCAGTAACAATGGCTGTCTAAGTTCCTTATTGTAAAGAAATCAAACAAAGTTATTTATTTAAAACAACAACAAATTCTGGTAGGAATTGCTTGTGTTATATTATCATATTCTCTAGCACCTGGGGTGAGCATTCTTATTCTAAATATTTATTCACTGGTCTATTTTAAAAAAATGTTTCTTATTTATATTGTTTTTTACCAAACATAGAAGCTCTCAGAGATTTTTTTCACTCTATTCCTCAAGGTGTCTTCTGTAAGAGAAAGTATTGATTCCAACTGTTTGTAACATTTGATTAACTTAACTTTCAGAAAGAGCTTTCTAATTTCTGCAAAGAACCTATGGGGACAAATTGTAAAACCTGTGTTAGATGGGGAAAAAAAACCCTAAATTAGTAAGTAGAGAAGATTGTAATATTTCAGGCTCATGGTCACATAATTACACAGACCGCCATAATACTTTTCAACAGACAAAAATCTTTAGCAATGACCTTTATTTCTTTCTCACCTTTGTTACAAAGAGATTTTGACAGGTTGCAAGTAATAGTTTGACTACAATTTCAAGCCCAGATTCTACAAACACCTGAATACATTTTCACATTTAAACTCATTGGTTGAAATCCTAGCCCCACAGAAGTCATTGGGAGTTTTGCCTTTGATTTCAATAGCACTACAAGTGTGAATATGTGTAAAGCTAAGCAAGTACATAAGTGTTTGCAGGGTGGAAGCTATGGTTTGGTCTGAGTTTGAACCAGGTCTTGTTATGCAGATGGGCCCTTACACCTGTACTGAGTCCAAATGAAGCTAGATGGATTCTATTCAGGCATAACAGGATCACTTTTCAGGTCTGGGGGACTATTAGTATAAGCATTGTTGACAAAGTCATACAATATTAATAGTAAATTACAAGTCAGCAAACGGTGAAAAAGAAATGGCCTATGCGGTTGAAAAATCTTGTGGTTTCCACGTCATTTCTGCCTTCAGCTCTCACCTCTGCTTTGGTGACAAATGTTTACCTTTTGCTTGCTTGGAAACCAAAAAAGAAAAAGGGACATACTGAATAAACAAAACTGATAACATTTAAAATAAAAAGTTTAAAACAATCTCCAGTCAGGAAGAGTGAGGGAGGGCAGCATGATGACTCATCTGATTAGAGTCAATGTTAAGCTTTTGTTTGACCTTCCTCAGCAGGTTCACTTCTCAGAATTGATCATGAAGTTTGGAAGGAATAAAATGATCAGATGTGACTTTATGATGTCAGGAAGGGGAGGTGGTTTTCCTTGGTAATCAGGAACAAGGACACTAGTCAGCCCCAAGGGGATGCAAAAAACAGATCACCTGCCTGGAGTTCATACCAGGAACCTTGCAATGTCAGGCTTCTGACTCAGAGATGACAGCACTTGGTATTGCTTAGCTCTCACAGGAGATTTAATTGCATGCAAGGTTAGAGGCAAAAGAGATATTGAGAGAGACATATACCCAAATATTTGTTTAAAATATAAACAACAGTGACACTGTTCACAAGAAAATTACTTATTTTTCTAGACACGGGGTGGGTGAGATAATATCTTATTGGGCCAACTTCTGTTGGTGACAGAGGCAAACTTTTGAGCTCTACAAACCTGAAGGGAGGCTCTGTGTAGCTTGAAGGCTTGTCTCTTTCACCAATTAAAGTTATTTCAGTAAAAGATATCACTTCACCCACCCTGCCCCCTAATATCCGGGAACCAACATGGCTACAACAATGCTGCAAACAACTTATTTTCTGACAAATTTCTACAGTGGAATTAATCAAGATAGCTTCCTTGTATGCTAAAGTTTCAAGGCAAGTGTAGTCTGAACTAAAAAGACTCAAAATGAATCATCCACACTGACACTTTTTTTTTAAATATATTGTTTAATTCTGTTCCCCTCAATGTAAGGTGGAGTGAATTTTAGTGTCCATGAAAGCGAATAGCTGATAGCACTGGGTACAGCTGAATGCAGTTCAGGCAAATGAGATGCGTGATAAATGATGTGTACATTTATGCCAATGAGAGTGAAACTCAGGTGTGAAAACATGCAATGCCCCATCTGTTCCAGTCTGAATCCTTTCCTGAGAAGAAATTACCAGTCCAGCTGTATTGTGCCATATTGTGTTGCAGTTTTATGAGGAGTGTGGTAGACAGGTATTTTATTTAGAAACATTTGAAATTACATATGATAAGCCTGCACTTCAAAATTCTGATTGGGATTCAGATTCCCCCTTATCTGGGCTTGTTCAGATCTGGGGTTCTGGTTCAGTGCATTATGGGCTACATTTCCAGAATAGCTGTCACCCAGCAGCTCCCATTGTTCTCAGTGGGGAAGGCAGGGTGCTGACTGAGCACTTTGGAAAACCTGGCTATAGGGAGGTAGAGGCTGCTTTAAGTGCAGAGTGGAACAGTGATTAGTCTATATTGCACTGATCTATGCAATGCCTGCTCACTCCTTACTTTTCTGCTACTGCTAGCCAAAAAGTATGTGTGTCACTCCATTCATTCCATACCCTGAACACACAGAATGACTGTATAGCAGCTGCCCTCCCCCTCACCCCCCCAGGAACTGACATTCTCACAGGAGGGAGCAGAAAGAACCCAGCTGCTCAGGGTGACTCTTCTCTCTCCTCTGCTATGTGCCTCCCTCCTTCCCCCAAGCAACAACCAGCCTGGAAAAGGGGAGAGGGGACCCCACTGCAGTCCCACCCCAGCCTGGGAAAGAGGGATGAAGAACTTCAGAAGCTGATGAAGGAGCAGAGGTGAGGTTGGAGGAAAATAATAGATTTGGTGTCAGAACTAATTGGAGGGAGAAATGAGGGGACAGAATTGATTTGCAGGTTGGAGAGGAAAATTAAGCAGGGCAGGGAGACAGGCCGATGAAGGGGTGATGATAGATCCCCCACTTTTTTCAGACGACTTTAAGCACTATTGAGAGAACAGGGATTGCACTCCTGGGCCTAAGCTCTAGGCAGATTGTACTCAGCTAAGTAAAGTAATGTTGCAGAGCTCATTTACACCTGAGCAAAAGAAAAGCACAAGCCAGGCCTAAATTACCATAAGTAATTTTCAGCTGAAACATCATCGTGTTCTCAATATGAGAGTTTGCTCCTCTCAGGTCACTGAAAGATACTGAGAAGTTTTTAATAATAGCATTTGTGGGAAAGATTCATTTCTAAAGTACACTCACTGCTAATTAATGTTTTTATCCCTAAGCCAAATACCAAATTAGAATAGGAAAGAAATTCATTCTGAAAACCGTGAAGATAAGTTTAAATTTGTTCCTCTTAAGCACATCAGCACAATTTCTGCTTACATCTCCCCTCTCAGGCACTATATAGGTCTTATTGTATTCTCTGTTAAGGTTGATATAAGAATTGTATAATCATTTTGTGATTTTCTCAGTTTTTAATATTGGGCGGATTAGCGGTGTATGTAATGGTATGTCTTGTTTTGAATTAAACTTGTTTCAGCAAAAGGTGCTAATGCCACGTGTATGTGTGAGTTATCAACATATATAAACACTCAGGATGAAACTCTCCATAGATAGAGGACTTACCCACTATCTATGGTGAGAACCATAGTGTAATTTAGAGGACAGCCAAGAAGCTCCTAATTAAACAAGCTGAAATTTACTAAAATTCTCAAGATTCCAGCCTGTATTGCTTATTGAAAGAACTATAACTCTGTATTGGAGCTGGGTGAAATTTTTCAGACAAATAGTTTATTCACCAGAAAATGACATTTGCATCAACCTGAAACTATTTGCAAATTTGACATGAATTCAGTGAATAGTTCCAGCCAAGAACAATATCTCCCCCTGTAATCCTTGGCATTATGGGGGAGGGCAGTGTAAAGCTGGTCATGCCAGCACTGTGCACGCTGGGGACTCTGAGACATTTTCCAGCAGGTGAGATAGGGCCAGATTCTGTCCCCTTAGCACTGCTGGGTTTCTATATAAACTAGCTAAGTTTATAATCCATTGGATCCTTAATACCACTCCCAGAAAGTCATCAAAGAAGGCATATTTACATGAAGGCCTGTTATCTGGGCATTTTCAGAATTTACTTACCATGCTACATATTCATAAATGTGTCCCACATACTCTGTATTTCCATTTAAGGTAATGATGGGTACAACTGTTCAAGGCATATTGTATTTATAGAGGTAGGGAGCAGAAGTTGCAATCAATACATGGCAGGCGCTTGATTTGTGTATTACATATTCCTTTTATTAACAATAGGTAATTAAGTTTCTATCTTACTAATAAAGTGGTCACTTATAACATTGCCTCCTGTTATTGTGAATCCCACCCCCCAAAAAGTAAACATCTCCCAAATTACCAGTTCCTTCTGGTGTACATAAATGGAGCAACTATAATGTTATAGCGAATGGACATCCCTGTGATAGGGAACAATTACTTGGCAGCATAATTTTAATAGACACATCACTTTAAACTAAGACTTAGCCATCTGTTCTGTCTTCTAATTACAAATGCAGAAATAATGCAATTCAGAATTACACCATAAAAATAAAATATAAGAGATTTAAATCCATGTGTGTTGTTTATACAGTACAAGATGCATCTGTTATATTTTTTGCTCATTTTTCAAAATCAAGGGAGAGTTGCTTTCCCTTAATATGGTACAATATTTTATGGGTACAAGAATTCATACTAAGAAGGTTTCCTTTCCTATTGGATTTGCAGACAGCTATGCTGGAAGTAGAAATCCCTATTTAAGTGGGGTTTTTTTCTAATGCAAAAATCCTGTCCAGTCCCCCCAGACCTTAATCTTCATAAGAGCTAGAAGATAAATAAGAGTGCGGTGAGAAACAATTTGTTGTAATTGAACATCTTCAGGAGTGTTAGAGAAATGATTGCAGAAGCTACAGTAAATCCTGACTTTGAATGCCAGAGCTTTGAGTGGGGTGGCTGCAGAGTAATTGTAATCAGGCATTCAGCTTGCAGAAGGCAGGGTCAGTAAGAATGCCACCACAGACATGAAGTGAGTATGGTCAATTGTGATAACCACCAAGGCTTTAAATAAGGACACTATGCACTTCCCCTCAGAATCAGCCTATGTTTAATAGTGAATATCCAGGTAATAGAGAGTCCTGACCATACCCTAACCTTTACTCCACCTATTCCCAGCAGTGCAATAGTTCCTAATGGGTCATTACAAGTTGGTACAACTTAAAACGGTGCTTTAGATAAATTCTATTCCTACTGGAAGACTCAAAAATATATAACTTTGGCCACAATGATCACTTAGCAAGCCATAACTTCATCAGCTCTCCTAAGACTTACATATATATCAGTTTGTATCTGCTGCTATCCTATATCTTTCTGTTTTCTCCTCTCTATTTTTTTTCTCTCTCCTTTCTACCTACTTCTATTGTTTCTTACTTAAACATCAAAACTCTTTTTTAGTAAATCACCAAACATAAGTAATGAACAGAGGGTAGGCATTTCAAAAGCACTAAATTGACCTTCAGTGGGACTTGTGCTCCTAAGTGACATGGCTTCTTTTCGAAAATCCCACTCAGATGTAATAATATGGATACATAATCACCTTATCTTTTGTGTTAATGTCAGTTATCCTTTGCTTATGTACATGACATTCTTTATCCTGCTAATATGTTAGCTTGTTTGCAATTGACTTTTGTAAGTTCCTGGGTATTTGATTTATTAAATTTAAAGCTTCTTTATTTAAAAATAAGCTTTTCACTGAATTACCAGTCAGCTCACATCAATTGCAGAGCTGGCATTTGCTGTAACATGAAAATAAAAAGAGCATGGAACACAGGAAAGATTCGTTCATATATGCTCGTCACCAAAGTAGCTAGTCATAAGATATATTTATAGATATGTATTAAAATGGTTTCATAATGCACCTTATTTCTTAGACCAGGGGTCGGCAATCTGCGGCACATGTGCCAAAGGCAGCACACGGGCTGATTTTTAGTGGCATGCTGCTGCCAGCCAGGGTCCTGGCCGCTGGCCCCGCTTAGCCCGCAGCCGGCCTGGATTACAGAACCCCAGACCAGCAGTGGGATGAGCCGCTCAGCACGCTGGTGGTCTGGGGTTCCGGTCGCTGGCCCCTTGCCAGCGAGGGTCCCAGCCGCTGGCCCCGCTCAGCCCACTGCCGGCCTGTATGGACAGAACTCAGGTCGGCAGTGGACTGAGCGGGGCCAGCGGCCGGGACCCCAGACCGGCAGAGGGTTGAGCTGCTCAGCCCGCTGCCAGTCTGGGGTCCCAGCCACCGGCCCCTTGCCAGCCGGGGTCCTGGCCACCGGCCCCGCTCAGCCCGCTGTTGGCCTGTATGGACGCAGGGCTGGCTCCAGGCACCAGCCCAGCAAGAAGGTGCTTGGGGCGGCCAACGGAGAGGGGCAGCACATCCAGCTCTTCGACAGCAATGTGGCGGTGGGTTCTTCACTCTCTCTCAGACTGAAGGACCAGCCGCTGAATTGCCGCCGAAGACAGAAGCGGCGGCGGTACAGCTGCCGCCGAAGTGCCGCAGATCGCGAGTTGTTGTTTTTTTTTTCTTTTTGCTGCTTGGGGCAGCAAAAACCCTGGAGCCGGCCCTGGATGGACGGAACCCAGCCAGCAACGGGCTGAGCAGGGCCGGTGACCAGGACCCTGGCCGGCAGGGGCCGGTGAGCGGAACCCCAGACCGGCAGCGGGCTGAGCGGCTCAGCCCATTGCTGGTCTGGGGTTCCCTCTGCCGCCCGTGCTGCAATGTCTGGCACGCTAAACCTTTTACTGGCACGCAAAACCTTAAATTAATGACGGCTTGGCACACCACTTCTCAAAGGTTGCCGACACCTGTTTTAGACAGTCATTAGGTCAGGTCATTAGAGGTATTGCCCTATTAAAATTATGGCCAAACATTTTCATCGTTAACGAGGAGTCCAGTGGCACCTTAAATACTAACAGGTTTATTTGGGCATAAGCTTTCATGGGTAAAAAAACCTCACTTCTTCAGATGCATGGAGTGAAAGTTACAGATGCAGGCATTATATAATTGTATAATGATTATATAATGCCTGCATCTGTAACTTTCACTCCATGCATCTGAAGAAGTGAGGTTTTTTACCCATGAAAGCTTATGCCCAAATAAATCTGTTAGTCTTTAAGGTGCCACCGGACTCCTTGTTGTTTTTGTGGATACAGACTAACATGGCTACCCCCGATACTTGATTTTCAAAGTTGGGTGTCTCTACGCTTAGTCTCTTAAATCCATATTCAGGTACCAGAATAAAAGTGGTCTAATTTTCAAAAGTGCCTAGCATCTGCATTTCCCATCGACTTCTTTAAAAGTGATGGATGCTGAGGCCACTTTTATTTAGATACCTAAATATCTTACTTTGGGTACTCAGATTTGAAATTTACAGCCTGTGTGTGGGGAGGGTGTTCTGGATTATGCTTTTCCCAAAGCACTGTGACATGACCAGAGACCATAGGCTACCAGACAGTAATCGACCATTGGTATATCTTGGTAGGGCAGTTCTTATGTTCCTGTTTTATTAACCTGTTGCACACAGCCAGGGTTTAAATTGTATGTGTGTTTGTGTTGGGGGAGAGGATTTTCAAGAGATCATAAATGCAGAAAAAATAAAATAAAAATCAAGCTGTGTTGCTGAAGGGCACACACTAAGCACTGTTTTAGCTCCAAGATTATGAAAGAACCCACTCACCCATACCTTTTTTCAGATCATTGTAAACAGTGTACACTTCCTATAGATTTGAAGGCTTCCACTATCAGTAGATTTTTCTTCTAAAACAGAATTTTTGAAATTGCCATTTAATAGTGGATTCATACACTGTTTTTAATGCAATATTTAAATCTATTTAGCAAGAATGAACAATTTTTATCTATCTAATCTATCTAACCATCCTGATTTTAACACCATAGCAGTAGGAGACAATAGAGATTGTGACTGGTGATTGAGTAAGTGACTAAGATGTTGATATAACCAGAATGTCAACATTTAAAGGACAGAAATCATTTAAATCAATGTACCTTTATGAGATTCAGATCCAGATTTGGTTACAATTATTTCCTTTCCATAAAAATTCATTTTAACTTGAGAAGCAACTTCTCTTAATCTTTCTTGGTTAAACTCCAAGCACACATTGCCCCTGGAAAGAACAATGAAAATTTGTCCATGTCTGGAAAGTCTATTGATCGATGCCACAAAGTTAAAATAGGAACACTTGATAATAAATGGCAAATCATTATTAGCTCCTAGTATTTATTAGAACAACATTAATCATAATGATTGGAATATTTTGTGCATGGATTCTATTGTAATCAAGGATGTTGCTGTGGTAATGTAAGAGGCCATTGCTGATACTTCTCTATGGTAACATCCAAACAGAATATCAGAGATCCCAGTGCCTTGACGATCCCACTTCACTGTTGTCTGAAATGTGCTGTACTAGCATAAAGTAGAATCTTCAGTTCTTCATGGGGAACATGATACTACCTCTTTGCTAGCTGTCTAAGGCCCTCTTGCTATGGAACCAGTGTGTTTGTCCTGCACAAGGGCCAGGATTTTAGGAACCAGCACCAAGATTCTTGGCCAGATCCTCAGCTGGTGTAAATCAGTTTAGATCCATTGAAGTCACCATCTGAGGATCTAGCCCTTCATGGGTGAGGGAGACTAGTTATACCCCCGGCTCCCTCAACACTGCTACTCAGTGCAGTATTTGGGACTCTCATTACCAGGATGCAGGTTTTGGCTAATGGCATCAGAGACAGACATGAATGATAAATTCCATGCTGATACTGAATATCCTTTGCTATAGTTACACCAGAAAGGTCTCAGGCTGCTGGAAAGGCCATCATCATACCCAGCAGGCATTTAGTAATTCCAGAATTATAGGGGTGAGAATGATTTATCAGAGTACAGCTGGTCCCAGAGAAGCAAGAGAATATATTCATTGTGCAGACAGAGGAATGTGGCATCATTCTCACAACTGGAGCTTCATATCCCTCTAAAGCAGCACACTACCTGGACACTTAAACATGGGCTCTTCTAGTCCACAATATGATGGAAAGATGATCAAATTCTCTCCACCTTTCCCAGGAAGAGTACCACCCTATCAAAGTAGATTCAGAGGGAATGAGCTGACTGACACTTTGGCTAAGACTGCCAGTTCAGGCAATGACCCAGATCCTCAAAGGTATTTAGGTGCCTAACTCCCATTGTCGGGAGTTATTTATGGTCAACTTTTCTAGGGCTTCCTGACTGGGCTTGTGGGCCAAGAAGATTTGGCTGTGTTTACTGGATTAGATTATAAGAAAAACCACAGGGACTGTTTGCTAAACTGTTTTGTTTCTGTTTTTCTCTTCTTTTTTCTTTGGTGGGGCAGGGGGAGGAAGGTTGTTTTGTTTTATTTTCTCTTCTCCTTTATAAGAAAGTTGCAATTTTCTACCATTTAAAATGCTCAACCTATAGCATCCTTAACTCAGATGTCTCATTTATTAGCAAAGAGGCTGAAAGGGGCAATCAGAAATGGGGCAAGAGAGAAAGGACATTAAAGAACATAAGGGAACACCGTGGGGATTATGCTGAAATTCAGGAGGAGAACAGAGTGGAGAAGAATGTGTGACAGAGCAGGCCAGTGGAGTAAGAAAAAAACAGAGAGAAATGCAAAGAAACGGAAGAAAAAAAATGCAAGATATTTCCAGAGCTACAAATCATGGTAAAAGACTTGTAAGATTTTGCAGACTTCATACACTGACTGCAAATATGAAAGATGAAATAATGGGTTTCTTATATATATGATGAGCTTTCATTGTATTCAAACATTGCAATAACAAAATTGTTGTAGGTAATAAAAAAACACTTCAAAAAAGCAAAAGCAACAAGCTGGGTAGAAACTAATCCCTACAGACTTCATCCTACAACTATGTATAGTATAATATGAAAGAGGGATGCTGACATCTCTATTGAGGAGATCAAAACAGTCATTTTTTCATAAAGGGTAGAGGAAAGATGGAAAATTTACTGCAAGTTTCTCAACTGCTGTAAGCTGATTTCAGTGAAGCTATGCCAGTGTACACACCTAAGGACCTGAACGACAGTATCAATGGCAGCAGTTGACACTCACTGTCTCTTAACATTAGATCATTTATTTATGAGCCTAAATATGGATTTAGGCACCAAATTGCAGGCTCACACTTTTGAATATCAGACCTGAGTGACTTGTCCTAAGGCTACAGAAATCCCCAATTCTTCAATGGTCTAAGAACCTAGGTCTTTCAATACACTGACCTATACTTTAGCAACTAGATAAGCTACCTCTGACTATACAGGTTTGGGTAAACGTACAGCAGCCTGTAGAGTACAGACTCTGCATGCCCAGCTAGCACAGGTATAAATAATGCAGAGGGTGAGGCAAAACCAAGATACATGCCCTACACAGCTCTCTCTATACACTCAAGCAGTGCTATTTTTAGCTGTGTAGTGTCTCACTGCCTTCCAGCTGCCAGCAGGGAAAGAGTCTGGCAGGGGGAAATAGTGGGGAAAAGTTCTGGCAGGTGCGAAGGAGCAGGGAAAGGCTCCAGCAGCTCTCCGGTGGCAGAGCCTTTCCATGCTACTAGAGTATTTCACTGCCATGTGTACTGTAGCTACACACCACAGTGACAAGTGTGGACGTAGCCCATTTTTCACTGTGGCAGCTAGAGCAGGTAGCTACACCTGTACTCTACACACCACCAAAAGTGTAGACACAGGATGAACTACTTCATGTTCATTTGATATAAAAAGAATAAGTACTATAGAATCATAGAATATCAGGTTGGAAGGGACCTCAGGAGGTCATCTAGTCCCAACCCCCTGCTCAAAGCAGGACCAATCCCCAACTAAATCATCCCAGCCAGGGGTTTGTCAATTCTGACCTTAAAAACCTCTAAGGAAGGAGATTCCACCACCTTCTTAGGTAATTCATTCCAGTACTTCACCACTGTCCTAGTGAAATAGTATTTCCTAATATCCAACCTAAACCTCCCCCACTGCAACTTGAGACCATTATTCCTTGTTCTGTCATCTGTCATTATTCCTTGTTCTGTCACCACTGAGAACAGTCTAGATCCATCCTCTTTGGAACCCCCTTTCAGTTAGTTGAAAGCAGTTATCAAATCCCCCCCCATTCTTCTCTTCTGCAGACTAAACAAACACAGTTCCCTCAGCCTCTCCTCATAAATCATGTGCTCCAGCCCCCCTAATCATTTTTGTTGCCCTCCGCTGGACTCTTTCCAATTTTTCCACATCCTTCTTGTAGTGTGGGGCCCAAAGCTGGACACAGTACTCCAGATGAGGCCTCACTGATGCCGAATAGTCCCTCAATCTGCTGGCAATGCCCCTACTTATACAGCCCAAAATGCTGTTAGCCTTCTTGGTAACAAGGGCACACTGTTGACTCATATCCAGCTTCTTGTCCACTGTAACCCCTAGGTCCTTTTCTGCAGAACTGCTGCCTAGCCACTCGGTCCCTAGTCTGTAGCAGTGTATGAGATTCTTCCGTCCTAAGTGCAGGACTCTGCACTTGTCCTTGTTGAATCTCATCAGATTTATTTTGGCCCAATCTTCTAATTTGTCTTGGTCCCTCTGTATCCTACCCCAAGATATTGAACAAAACCAGCCCCAGGACTACCCCTTGGGGCACTTTACTTGATATATATATGGTTTCCTTAATGTACAGGCTGGCATTAGTATAGCAAGATTGTTGTTATTATTTTGAAGAAAGCTGTTTAATTCATTAGTATCCTTTTCTGCTTTGCGCAAAAATATATCTTGCATATTTTCATACTGACAAAAGCAATTTTATGTGATCTATTCTAACCTAAGCATTTTCACTAAAAACATCCTGGATGAAAAAAAAAATGACAAGAAGCATTTGGGAGTTCAGACTACTGCAGATAACCTTAAATGACACCCCCACCATTTTTGTGTATTTCTTCAGACAATTTACTTGTCAACTCAATGACAACATTATAGTTACTATGTCATCTTAAGCAACATGATGCATATATGCTGTCTCTGAGATAAGGAGCCCATTCTAACAGAAAGACACTAATATAAAATTAAATGCATGTTCAGTTTAACTTTGTCTCAAGGAAGAAAATGTCAGGAACCCTCTCTCCTCCCCTTTCCCTCTCCCCTCCTACCCCTATTTTCCAGTATTCTATTCTATTTAAGAATTTTGTTTGATGTAATAGAAAAGGTTTATTTCCTTTCTTTTTCTTAAATTGGCCATTCTCATAAAGAAAAAGCATATGGTGAAACATAAAAGGCAGTTCAGAGGAGAAATGAATGGAAGTTGAAAGAGACAAATAGAGTATGCCTGTTTTTTTCATTACCATTATTTTAGACTACAGTGTTAACATAGGAAAATGTACCTGCTGTTTTTTTTTTAATTGAACATCATGACACTGTTCTTTGTTCCCCAGAACTGAAGAAGAGGTCTGTGCAGCTCAAAGGCTTGTGCCTTCTACCAACAAAAGTTGGTCCAATAAAAGATATTACCACCCCTATCCTGTCTCTCTCATGTCTAGGTAGTCACACCTATGACCATGTGACCAGTCTGACTGTGAGTTTGCTTCTCCAAATCTAATTTTTATACATGAAACTCAGTACATTAGTCTGAGCATCTGCCTATTTGCTGACTCTCTGGGGAGACCTGTGTGAAGGAGGACCTCAATGCAGCGATGGAAAGAGCCATTGCTTGTACACAGGTCTGGAAAAAACATCTAGTTTGTGACAAGGACAAGGAGGAGAAGTCATCTGAGGTTTCCAGCAACACAATGATAGGTGACTAAATGAACAGCAGACTCCAACACCTCAAGGCATCCATGAATATGAAGATTACAGTACAAGAAGAAGAATGGATCAACATTACGCTAGGTATATATCCTTCAAAGTGATGAAAGACCAATACCACATAGATGAGTGAGAGGGTATAAGGAACCCCATTATAATATCTATCAGGTTACCCAGACCTTGGATCCATATGCATTTGGGGTACTTGCATACTTGTTCCCCAAAGCAGGTAGGTGGGAAGTGGACAGGTGCTGGGGTAAATGGTAGAGTACTAGCTCAATTCTTGCTTACTCACTGCCTAACGTAGCACAAGGGCTGGAGATAGGAATATTCTGTTGTTCTATGAGGTTATACACAACATTTCAACTTCCATTCACTTCTAAAAACTTCATTGAACTTGATACACCTGTACCATAGGCTATCACTTATGGAAAAGATGAAGAAAGAAGGAAAATTCAGAATTTAAGGCTTGAAGGGGTCATTAGATCATTTACTTTAACCTGTATATCACAGTCCATAACCTTTCACCCATTCACCTGTATATTAAGCTCCATAATTTGTCTGACTAAAGCATAATTTGTGTTTGGCTAAAGCATACCTTCCAGGAGGCTTAATGCATACATCATAAACCTAATTATTTACCAATGACTTTCCTGTAAGCCTTTTGTGCAGGACAGAATAGATGGTCTATACATAAGTGTCTTAAAAAAAACATATTTGTATGAATGTGGATTTTCAGTTGAGTGAGGTTTAGACTCAGGAAACACTGAAAAAAAGTAGAAATTCAACGGTTTGTTGATATTGAATGTCTTTCTCTTAAGGTTGGTATAGTACCGTGGGATTTCCTAGGATAAACATGCATTGCTATTGAATAAAATAGTAAATAAGCACATAAAATCTACGTAACCCGGTCGCAAAATAATCGTTGCTAATGACAAAGATACCTTACATATCCATCTTGAAATATTCCATTTCCTTCTAATTAAATAGATTAATTTTAAATGTCAAAGCTGGGAGCACGTCTCTTTCAGTTACCTCCATTTCCTACAGAACATGTGCAAATCTTATTAGCCTGAGAGAAGTTTGTTAAACAACGGAAGAGAAGGAAGAATGACCTTGTGGCTTAGGCACTAGACTGGGACTCAGGAGAACTGGGTTCAGTTTTTGACTCTGCTACAAACTTCCTCTGTGGACCTTGCGCAAATCACTTAGGGCCAGATTCACAAAGAGACTTAGATGCCTTACTGTAATTTTAGATGCCTAAGTCCAGCAATTAGGGACAGACTCACAAAGGGACTTGGGCATTGAAATGCTCAGCATTTTTAGTGCCTATAAAATCATGGGGATTCACAAAGCCAGGTTAGGTTCCCAGGCACCCGAAACAATGAATAGAGAGAGACAGCTGCCTAAGAATAGGGTTCACAAAAACCAGCATGCTAGGCAGGAAGCAACTTAAACTACCCAACTGAAGGTGGTGATGAGAGGGACGTGTTCTAAGCCCCACTTCTCTCATGAAGTTAGGCACCTATGTCTAGGCTTGCAATGTGGCACCTATCCTTGCATGTGATGCACAGCTATGAACCCTCTCCTGGAATCAGGCACCTGAGCTGGGGATTTTTTTTAAAGAAGCCGTGGAGGAGGAAGAGATGCTGCTGCTCCCCATCTTGTGGCCAGATAGTGAATGCACTTGCCTGGAACGTGGGAGAGGCTGGTTCAATTTCCCCATCCCACCATTCCCACTTGATTGGGAGAAGGGATTTGGACATGGGTATCCTACCTCTCAAGGCAAGTGCTCTGTGGGATATTCTGATGAGAGGCTTTCTCAATCTCTCCTGGTGAAGCTGTTCCACTTTGCATAAATGCTTAACTAGTCCTTGGGAGATGGGTAGCATAAAAATGAATCTATAGTCTGTTGGGTAACATACCTCCCCTAGAAGGTGAGAGACCCAGGATCCAGTCCCTCTGCTCCTATGACTTCAATTATTTACCCATAGTGGAACAGCTTCAATAGGAGAGATTGAGAAAAACCAACATCAGAACATCCTATAATAGAGGGGAATTGTCCCAGGGTCTCTTACAGCATTCCCCATACTTCATATAGGGAACCTAGGCTACATGAATTGCAGTAATTTTCTAAGCACCTAGGCATTTCAATGGTGACCCTTGCAGTACCTAAGTCCTTTTATGAATTTGGCCCTTACTGTTTTGTGCCTCCGTTCCTTGTCTGTTAAATGGTAATAAAAATACTACCTTTATTCAGATTGTAAGCTGTTCAGGGCTAGGACTGTTATTTACTGTGTTTGTACAGTGCCTAGTATAATGGAAATTTGATTTTGGGTTGGGGATTCTAGATAATTAGGTTGACCAGACATCCTGCTTTTAAAGGGACAGTCCCATATTTAAGCCCTCCTCCAGGTGTCCTGATTTTTTCTTGAAAATGGTCCCATATTTTCAGTCCCCCTCCATCTGTACTGGCGGGTCCTGCTGCTGGCCGGATCCCTGCTCGCCAGCCGCCAGTGGTGAGTGCTGGGGTCCAGTGACTGATGATGGGGGTGAGGTGCAAGGCTGGTGGCAGGGCAAAGCTACAGTGCATGGGGCCGGCCTGTTGGTCCATCAGTGCAGGCCCCGCTGTGTGCCAGCTCTCAGCCAGTAGGGCTCTGCCCCCACGTCCCATTTCCAGACAGCACTGGCTGCGCGCTGCTGTGATTGGTGATTGCAGGCAGGCACCAGTCGGCGGCTGTTTATATGTCTTCTCTGCTGCCAACCCATTGGCCCTTTATGTGCTCCTCTTTCACTGTCCTCTTGCCTGCTTTTCCCCTTCACCCCACACCAGCTCCACTTCTCCTCCATATCCCCCACGGTGGAGTGCGTCCCGCTCCCAGTGCTGTGTGAAGAACCAGCCCCTGGTGTGAATGCTGAGCTCACCAACAGCCTGCCCGCAAGGCTTCTTCCTTCCCCCACTGCCTTTGGTTGGGCTCGTGCCCCAGGAAAGCTCAAGACCCTCTGGTCCAGGACGCTGGCCAGGAGGAGCGAAGCCCTGTGTGTGCCAAAGCTCCGCACAGCACTGGCATGGGGAAGCCTCTCCACCCTTCAGCTAAGCTCTGGAGTGGTGGGTGGGAACCATTTCCAGCCTGTTCGCACCCCAACCCTGTATGCTCCACAGCAGGCTCCCGGGCAAGAACTTAGCACCCTCTTCACCTTCCCCCTCCCCCACTGCCCTCTGTCCTGCCCCCAGGGAGTGCGGGGCTGTCCCCTAGGCAGCCTCCCCTGCTGAGCCACCTCTCTGGCCAGGTACCAGGAGAGGCGGGTCCATCCCAGGGCCCCAGCCAGGCATGGAGGGTGGAGAGCACCAAGCGGGGAAGGGAGGGGAGGGTCAGTCGGTCACCCCCCTGTATGAGAGAGGTGTGTGTCACCTCTCCATGTGTGTGCCACTTCTACCCATGAGAACCCTAAAGCCTTGAAAAGATAAGAAGGTAAATAAAAAGACTTCAAGTATGCAGTATTTCTTTTTAACGGGGGCTCATTCAACTTGATGTTCATTTGAATGTTTCTACTGCATAATTCTGACTGATTGTCATTGAACTTGCTTGAATATGAGTAATTTTATCAGCATAGGGAAATATGGTCACCATATAGATAATACTGTAATAAGAATAAAAATAATGGGAAGAAGGTGAATTTAGGAGAATTAGCAAAGAGAATGCACAAGTTTGGTTAGGTTCTTCTATCGATCCACTCTGTTGACAGGTTTTGGGACTACACTGGGAGATGCTGATTGGTTTCTGCCAACTCATTGTGGCAAGCCTGGCTCGTCAACCTGCGTGGATATTAGTAAGGTGAGTGCCTGTATAGAGTAAAAAAGAAAGAGGTCAGGATATACCATACTATATGTGAATCTAGCTATATGAATGTATGTAATTATGCTGGGGTGGGGGACAGATTTTTTTCACACAAGTTAAATGAAAGCAGTAGCCATCCCTAATTTATTAGGAAGCTCTTAAATTGGTCCTAAAGGATGATAATACGATATTTGCATAACGAAACATAACTAACTTTTTATTAAACTGTATTTGATAGTTAGAAATAATATATGTGCTCATATACTAAAAGGATTAGAATGATCATTATGTTTATGCTGGCCAAGAATATATATATATAGTATTTGAATAAGTAGTGGGAAAACCTAAAATTTACTTAAGCACAGGAAGCTTGGTAATTTAAGAATGCAAAATATATTTTGGATCTGCTCCAAAGATTACCCAAGTTAACAGGAACATTTCCACTGACTTCACTTGTCTTTGGATCAGGCCCTTAATGAGCTACTAGGATGAAGCAGAGAAATCAGTAACATAGCCACCAAAACTTACAGAAGTTTTGAAAGGCTTTATGATAAACACCACACACATCTATAGAGCAAGTATCTATAACAGAAACACAGACCATTTAGGGTACATCTACACTGCAATAAAAGACCCATAGCTGGTGCAGGTTACCTGACTTGTGCTCACAGGTCTTGGGCTGAAGGGCTAAAAATAGCAGTGTAGATGTTCAGACTCGGGCTGGAGCCTGGGATCCAAAACCCTGTAATGGGGATGTGTCTCAGAGTTCAGGCTTCAGTCTGAGCTAGAATGTCTATACTTCTATTTTTAGTCTTGTAGCCCAAGCCAATTGACCTGGACTCTGAAACTCAGTGCCAGGGTTTTTTTATTGCAGTGCAGATGTACCCTAAGATGTTCACCCTTACAGAAAAAGAGAAACTGGAGCGAGTTTAGGGTGCCTGCTATGGATTTTCTGAGTTTCAAGTAACTTTTAAAACCTAGTACCAGTAATGTAGCTATAAACTTGGTGACCTTTAAGGCAAATAAAAAGGCTAAGTAGCCTGAATCATATGACTGTAACTTTTAAAGTACCACAAAAAAATTCCTTATTACTTGAAGGGCCATACAATGCAAAGGAAACTAACACAATGACTATAAATAGAGCAAAGTGATCAGCTTCATAGTTGGACCCAGAGTAAAGCTACAATCTACTCTGAAAAGAGACAGACTTAAAATGTGCAGTGATAAAAAATGGGATGAGCACATAATGCTGTAGAAAGAACTGATTTGCAGCTAACCACTCAAAACATACATGTGGTGCTTCTCCATTAAACTGCTCTGGTTAAATAATGAAAACATTGCAGCTGCCAATCCTTCAAGTTTAAGGGATTTTACAATTTTTAACCCCAGCTTTCCCCCAGCCTCTCCAAAAAAAAAAAAAAAACAACAACCCTCCAAACACCAGTGGTTACCATTTAAAAGAATACTATTTGCCCACCTTTACTTATTTCCTATTCTAAATGTGAGGTGAGAAGACTTTTGCCTCTCAGTTACCATTTTATACATAATATTGACTTTGTAATGGCTACTGTTGTAGCTGTTGTTTTCAATGCTGTCTCTATCCTTTTGACAGGTTTCAGAGTAGCAGCCGTGTTAGTCTGTATCCGCAAAAAGAACAGGAGTACTTGTGGCACCTTAAAAAGAACAGGAGTACTTGTGGCACCTTAGAGACTAACAAATTTATTAGAGCATAAGCTTTCGTGGGCTACAACCCACTTAGAGACTTTGTTAGTTAAATTTGTTAGTCTCTAAGGTGCCACAAGTACTCCTGTTCTTTCTACCCTTTTGGTTTCCTATATGCCTGTGTGTCCTTGCCACCCAACTATAGCTGCCAAATACTTAAGAAATTTGTGGAGATCCCTCATCCAGTGTCACCCCTTGATATGAGCATCCATCCAAAAATGAAACAAGCTTGGTAATGCAAAATGGTTCTGCCAGATGAACTGACAGCAAAACTGACCTGATTGGAGCTGTGCTAACTTTCTCTCAGCCAGAAATTGTTCTTTGTGTCTACAAAATGTGGTTTCGAACTCTATGCCATATTGCACTATAGCGACAACGTGGGTACGGTAATATCTTTTATTGGACCAACTTCTGTTGGTGAAAGAGACAAGCTTTTGAGCTACACAGAGCTCTTCTTCAGATCTGGGAAAGATACTCAGGGCTTGTCTACACTTGAAAAGCAACAGCAGCACCACTGTAGTTCTTCAGTATAGATACTGCATACATCAATGGAAGAATCCCTCCCGTTGCTGTAGGTAATCCACCTCCCAGGAGGTAGTAGCTAGGTTGATGGAAGAATTCTTCCATCAGCTAGATTGGTGGAAGAATTGTTCCATTAACCAGAGCTGTCTGCACTGGGGGTTAGGTTGGCTTAACTATGTCACTCAAGGGTGTGGATATTTCACACCCCTGAGCAATATAGCTGGGTTGACCTAACTTTTGAGTGTAGACCAGGCCTTAGAATGTCACAGCTAAATACAAGATGTAACAGATTGTTCAGCATAAGTAGTTAACACACATTCTAATACACCATTCAAGGTGAAGTGGCACATTAACACCTCTTCAGTCAGTTAATGCTATGCAACATCTCTGTTCCTCTTTCTCAACTTTCCCAATCTACAAGGGGTACCAACTCATGCAGTTAGGCCTGGTTTATACTATAGAGTTAGGTTGAGTTAAAGCAGCTTATGTAAGTGTCTACACTACAATGCTGCGCCTGCTGATGTAAGTCACCCACTACATCGACCTAATAACTCCACTTCCATGAGAGGTGTGGCGCGTAGGTCGATGTAGTTAGGGTGACATAGTGTCCATGTAGACACTGCATTGTTTACATCACCCATTGACTGTCAGCTGTGATCCCCACATCCAGCTGACAGCTCAGGCTGTCAGTGCCAAGACTGGGGAGACATCTGTGAGCCTCACACCTGGCTGACAGCTCGGGCTATCAGTCCCAGAGCAGGGGGGGCTCCAGCTCTCAGTGCCCCACAGTGCCCTACTTCAGATGATGGAAGCACTCCTGTTGAGGTCGCACATCACCAACAGAAGGAGCATAGTGTGGATGTGAATCACCACTTTAATTACTGTGGTGCCTGTATGTCCACTTAAGTCAACATAATTATGTAGTGTAAATAAGTCCCAAGCTAAAATGGTGATCTTATATGCACTACTATCATTGCTGTTGGAATAACTTGTTTAATTTAATTTCTCTTTTCTGTTTGTGAATTGTCTGCCTGTGTATGGTTTTCCTCAAATGTATTAATTGTTACAAAATTCCTGCAGATTAATCTCTGTGAATAACTCTGAGCCTATAGATTATTTGCAAATAAAATTTTGTTTAAAAAAATTGGAATTTGAACTGTGTTAGATAGTTCTGACTGGATTCATATATCATATGGTATGTTTCGCTGCCATGATTGGAAGACTGGAACTCATGAACAGCTTTCTGGTTCTAATACTTGAATTCACAAATTCAGAATTCCCTTTCTGTGAATTTTCTCCAATATTCATTTTAAAATGTGCTCTTTCAATTGCCATTTTTACCAGTAAACCTTTTTGCTAGAAAATTCACAGACAGCAAACACAAAAGAGCAAGGATCAAATTAGTTTAAGAATCTGAGAAAATATTCAAGGATAACTTTTTGTTCTTGTATTTGCCTAGCTGTTATCACTGATAATGGTGACACCATTATCCACCCCAATTTTATATGCAATGCTTAACAGTGAAATGAAGCTAAATACAATCAATTTAAAGTTGTTGAATTGCATTATCACATTTATCTCCACTTCATATGTTTAACTTTCTTTAATTGCAAAAAGCAACCCATAAGCATGCTTTAGTCTTTTTATGATTAATGTCTTTATTAAATATGTAAATGAAAATAGAAGTCAGAACCACAGCATATAAATTACTATTTAAAAATCAGACTGACAGATTTCAGAAATCATGTTTTATTTCCATTACCACTGTCAGCCTAGCTGAGAGTCTGAAGACTGGAGTATTGTGATGGTTGAGATTTGTGGTTTTCTTATTGTTAAATGGCTACAGAGGAAAGTTTTCATGTCTTCGTAAATCACTTGAAACAAAAAGGATGCTGATGCTTTAGAGTTTAACTGAGGGAGGAGAAAAATAATTGGGCGAACATTCCTAAAATGGGCAATGAGACAAAGAATAATAATGCATTTCATGCTAATATGTCATAGTTCATTTCTATAAGACATCAAAACATTTTGTGGTGTTGCTTGTATAAAATGTATTGTAAAATATCACTTTAGAAGATGGTTTTTATTTTTAATTGACTATAGAATATATTTTCAGCATAGCCATTTTTAATTTTAAAGCAACTTGGTTTTAGATGTGGATTTAGCATGTGGCTGAATACCAGTGGCAATTCACACACGTGTCCCTTCTGCCAAGAGTTAACAGCAGTAAAAGGTCCAGGTTCAATAAAATATGATGCTTAGGTTACATCTATCTAAAGGTTCCTTTCAAAACCAATAAAAAGTTTGGCTTAACTTGCCATCGAGAACTGTATTCAAACCTTCGGGTACTAGGACCTTAAAACCAAACCCCTGGGATTCTGAATGTGTTGCTTCCCCAATTCAACATGCATATGGGAGTCTTTGGGAACCTGTAACACAACTATTTCTTTTAGTAGAGAAAATTAAAAACATCCCATTAGATAAGGTGAATTAAGTTAAAAAAACACATGTATTTGAGGGATGACAAACTTCACAGTTTTCTTCTCACTGTGAGCAGGATAACATTCGGTTCTGCAGGCATAACCTTGGGTTCAGCTGTCCAGTGGCAGAAAATCCACAGCGATGTGACTGCAATAATAGAAGGCAATTGTAACCTCTCCTAAGCTGGCGCCAGCACAGGCCCATAAATGGTTATGTTGGCTGGGGAGGAGAGTGGGCAGGATAGCCAGCAGATGTGTTGATTCATGACTTCTGAGAAGATTGCCAATGTAACTTCTCCCATAAATGTGTCTATGCTTTTTCCATGCATGAAGTGCCTTTGGGGTTGCCAACTTTCTAATTGCACAAAACCAAACACCCTTGCCCCGCCCCTGTCCTGCCCCTTCTCTGAGGCTCTGCCTCCTGCTCACTCCATCCCCCTCCCTCCATCACTAGCTCTCCCCCACCCTCACTCATTTTCACCAGGCTGGGGCAGGAGGCTGGGGTGCAGGAGGGGGTGAGTGCTGTGGCGGGGGGTGCAGCTATAGTGTGGGGCTGGGCATGAGAGGTTTGGGATATAAGGGGGGGCTCTGAGCTGGGGCTGAGGGGTTCAGACTGCAGGAGGGGACTCAGGGATGGGGCAGGGGGCCGGAGTGCAAGAGGGGGGTCAGGGCTCCGGCTGGGGGTGCGTGCTCTGGGATGGGGCCAGGAATGAGGGGTTTGGGATGCAGGAGAGAGCTTAGGGATGGGGCAGGGTGTTGGGGTGTAGAAAGGGATGAGAGTTGCAGGATCTGGAAGGGAGTTTTGGTGCGGGTGGGGAGTCAGGGCTGGAGCAGATGGTTGGGTTCAGAAGGAGGTGTGGGGTGCGGGCTCTGGAAGTAGCTGGTTATGTCTGTCTCCTAAGTGGAGGGGCCAGGGGCTCTGCGCACTGCCCGTGTCTGCATGCACCACCCCTGCAGCTCCCATTGGCTGCTGTTTCCGGCCAATGGGAGCTGTGGAGCCCGAACTTGGGGCAGGGGCTGTGTGCAGAGCCCTCGTGCACACCCTGCTCCTGCACCAAGGGGCCGGACATGCTGGCCACTTCCGGGAGCCATGTGGAGCCAGGGCAGGCAGGGAGCCTGCCTTAGCCCTGCTGCAGTGCCGACCAGACTTTTAGCAGCCTGTTCAGCAGTGCTGGCTGGAGCTGCCAGGGTTCCTTTTCAACCGGGCATTCCAGATGAGATATAAATATTGTTGATAGGCAGAGCAGAGCATCTACAGGAGTGGATTAAGCCTCTGAAATTTTTCAGTCAAATAGTACATTCACTGCAAAATGCAGTGTTAGAGTGTCTGAAATGTTTAGTATGATCCAAACTATTTTTGTTTTGTTTTTGTTGAGGAAAAACTGGGATAAAATCAATTTCAGTTAGAAACAAAACAATTTTTTTTTCATTCAGTTTGGTGACCGAAACAAAAATTCAAGTATTTGCTCAGCTCTACTCTGAAAGTGTCTTGTTTGAACTCTGCTAATATGCAGTGACCATATCTAGAATCACTGGCAGTCTGCTGATATCTAACAGCTGAGGATTTCTCCCATGGGTTGCAGTCTTGTATTCAGATTGGATCCCATGTTTTCCTGTTGCCAGATAGCTGTGGCATAATCTGACTTTTTTTGGAGGGGGGTCTTTTCCCCATTTGCAGCAGATCTGTCAGCTGCAACAGTTCTTCTTAGGTGTGGTCTCCACTGCAGTGTTTCATGCTTTTATCATTTCAAGGCTAGTTTACTACAAGGCACTTGGATTTGGAGTATAAAACTGCTTTAGCATATTAGGAAAAGCAGCAGAGAGTTCACATGGTCTCTTATAAAGAGTGAGCCTTTATTTAACACTTCAGTAGAATAAGGATGTCTTCTGTTTACTGATTGGTGTTTTCAAGTCAGCAGAATGACATGCCATTTGATTCTCTTCTTACAAATCAGGAGTAACTCATTGAAGTTAGTGAAATTACAGTGATGTAAAAGGGCTCTAAGAGAGCAGCCAGGCCTATAATATTAACAGTTCATTTAAGCAGACAATTGGAACACACACAATACTAATATTTTAATGTATCTTAGAGCACTACAGATCATATCTCTTGATGGATAAAGGTCAGAACATAAGTATTCTATGCTCTTCGCTGGCTGTATGGTTCAAAGTGCTGGCTACCATCTACAAATCCCTGAGTGGTAGGATCCAGTTACCTGAGAGATTGCTTCCACTGGATCACTGTTGTTGACTCTTTTGGGGATGAAGTTCTCTGAGACTGGCACCAGATATTCCTCAGGGAGGCCTCGGGAACCTGCTTCTTTAGGTGATCTGACAGAACTAGTGCTTAGCAAACTTTAAGGTGCAACGAAAGACCTATCCACATAATCTTGGGGCGATTTCTATATCATCTAAAAGCAAGGAGTGATGTTATGTTCTTGAGACTTTTTATTTAGTTAATGTTTTCTCAGTTGCTGTAGGGTGTCTAGGTATAATGTCTATAACTTATATATACACATGTATACACACACATTTTTGGGGAGTTGACTAATATATACTGGCTAGCATATAGACATATATTGTATTAATATGCATTATCCACACTATAAAATCTATGCATTAAGCACAAATATTGTAGCAGTGAAACAGTATAGTCTAAACTGGACTATATCATTATCCTGTTCACTTTATTCTAAGTATCCATAACACCTTGCATTTACTGAAGTAAGCATTTGGCACAAGCAGCTAGAATGAATGTATCTTGATTTTGACAAGTTTCCTATGTCTTAGTACAAGCTAGGGAAGTACTTTCACAGACCAATACCTGGAATGCTAGTATCCAAAACAAAGATAAGAAAGGAACAGAATAACAAGTTAGAGAACTGGAACAAACTGATGGGTTGGATTTTAGTAACGTATAAAAAGAGGTTAAACTCGTAAAATCATGATAATAAATAATACCAGCTGAAATGTGTAATACCCCTTCTGCATAAAGTGAATGTAACATGACTGCTTTTCAGACTCTTGTATAGTATAGAACCTTTTTCCTATACCATATTATAAACCAGACTGACATTGGTTATTTGGTTTCTTGAGTATATTTCAGAATGAACTAAAGGATGGTCAAGCAATTGACTATGCAAATTATCAGTGGGAGGAGAAGGAAGTTGCAGCAAAAAAAGGGTTAAACCATTTCTGAGAATAAGGAAAGGAGAAATAAGTTGTCTCACCTATGTTTAAAATAATCCTTGTAACCGTTTTATTGAGATACTCTAGTTCCTCATGTTTTGCAGCACAAACTTGAAATTTGGTAGGAAGGGTTACCTTCATGTTGGGACAGCAAAGGCACATTCTTCATGAAAATCCATCCAATAATTACAGTTTGAAAATACTCTTCACAGGCTTGTTTGGCAGGTAAATTCTCTCTCTGTACTGAGCATGCTCCAGCTCCTGGCTGAATGGGACTTTTTCTGAAATTGCTCCTCCCACCACCAGGCACAGGAACTGAGAACAAGGAGACGGTCTCTCCTGTGCTGTCAATGCTTACCGCTAGGAGCCAGAAGATGGAGGAAGCTTTTTGACTGGTATATAGAAAGGTAAGGAATAGATAGAGGTCAGAGACAAGATGGGCCAGAGAGCACAAGTGTAGCTGCAAAATGGAAAATGTGGCTGGGGTGAGACCAGCCATCTTGTGCCCTGAATGAGCCTGAGGTCCAGTAGAAAAATAATATGTTGTCATGTAATTAAAGAGGCCTAATTAAGGTTACATAGGCAATCTTAATGTTGGGATTGCCTAACTTTTGAATGATTGACTTTGAAACCATAATCATGTTCTTTTAACATATTTTTTGTATGTAATTGTTATTTGGATTGCAGAAGTACCTAGAAGCCCTAGCCAGAGATCAGGGCCTATTGTACTAGGCACTGTATACACATAATAAAGATACTCTATGCACCAAATAATTTACGCTCTAGAAATAAGACAAGAACAAGAGGTGGAACTGCTGAGAGACGGAGTGGGGGGAAAAGACAAAATGACAGTGAAGTGACTACACTTAGATGACTACTATTTTCAATTGCTGAAGGTACTGGTCTTTGCTTCATAGCAAACTTGAAGTATGTGTTTCATTGTAACCACACATGCCATTTTATGCTCACTAATATTATAGTATCTTTTAGTTGTGAACAGAGAAGACTACATAACCAAAACATTGTGCAATAATATTCCTAACAGCAGGTAGGAGCCAATTAATTTTATTATATACCGATAATAAAATTTGACCTACTAAATAAAATGTATGGAATAATAGATGAGCGGGAGTGAAATACAATGAAATAATTCCAGCCACACTTCTGCACTGAAGTGAAATAATTTCATTGCTTCATTATTTCTTCTTTTTATGTTCTATGGGCCAGTGACTGTTTCTTAATGTTGTAAATGGGTTGGTTGCTTCTAAATCTCTCTTCACATCCTCCAGCTGTCCCCTTGACATAAATGGAGGGAAAAAAAACCCTAAACATGATGTAAAATGGGGCGGGGGGGGGGCAGTGGGGTAAATAGCATTCAGGCAGACAGACAACATGAGGTTCTATTCTGAACTCAGACATTGCATCAAAAAACTACTAGAGATAGGTGTTGAATCCAGATTGAATTCAGTTGGAGGTGGTCCTGCTTTGAGCAGGGGGTTGGACTAGATGACCTCCTGAGGTCTCTTCCAACCCTAATTTTCTATGATTTCAGGTTTGAGATTAAAAGTGGGCTGGAACTGGATTCTGACGGCGATGAGCTCTTGCAACCTCTTCATGAGATTTTATGTACCACATGAGATTGAGATAATTGGTCCCTTCTGATTTTAAATACAGATTCTAGGGAGAGAGATGAATAGATCATATTTTAAATTACAGTTAGGAACCATTTCTTCACCAAATATCATGTGTGACTTTGGTCAGTGAGATAGGATGTACCAATCCCACAGTGAGCCTGAAGAGTTTAATGAGAACCTTTAGCAGGCCGAGGCTGATTGCACCCACACCTGCCGTGGGTATCAAGCCTGGAAGGTGGACCTAAAATGGCTGAATCTGGGTCAGTTAGGGCCTGATCAGGAAGGCGAATAGATTTTGGTTCTCATGCAATGGCAGACACCTGATGGGTGTCAGGGAGCTGAGCTATGGTGTTGGCAAGCAGAACCTCCCTAAAGAAAGGTACATCTGCAACTGGGAACTGAACACAGGAAGTGTCTGCAGAGAACTCTTCACACTGGTGGAGGGCCTGTAGAGAGCAGAAAGATTTCTTCTAGGTTAGTGACTGTCCTGTGAGGACAATGGCAAAAACTTCCCTCCAGCAGAACCGGCTGCCTAGCAGAAACTTCAAAGAAGCTCTGCAGTGAGCCAGTGGAAGAGGCTTAGCTAGAGAACAGAACTGATTTCTAGAAGTATGGGAAGAGGCTGAGGCAAAAACCCAAGACAGGGTGAGGTAGGAAGTGGCCCAGGGAATCAGCCAGGTGATTGTGTAGTCAGCCCTTGACAGCCTAATACTGGGAACCGGAACCCAGTGGAGAGGGAGACCTTGAGTTTACCTACCAGCTCACAGAAAAAGATGGAGCAGACCCCACCCCTTTCCCCCCCAAAAGGGGTAAGGACTACTGAAACTTCACCTTGATACAGGGGTAAGGACTAGTGAGTGTGGACTCAGACCAAAGGTCCAGTGTGAAGTTGACAAACTATTATTAGTTGGGCTTTTGGTATCCCAGAAGAGGTGAGACTTTGTGATCTGGTCTGAAGGCTGAGTTGCAAGAAGCAGCAGACCACAGCAGTGCTGAAATGGCTGTCAGTAGGGAGTGCTGAAGGAGGAGAACCTGTCATGTGCTGACTGGTGAGTTGCATGCTCATAGTCAGCACCCGCTATTAAAAACTATTGCTTCACTGTAGTACTCTTGTCTTTCAAAAGGAGCATGAAGTAGGGTTAGGAGACACATGATCACTACAAGACACAAGCATTCATTTTCATAAAGTAGTGTTTGCTTTAGCCACAAGTCACATCAGACCAGCTCACAACAGCTGGCACTCTTATCTGGAAACAAAAATGAGAAAGTTTTCACTTAAAAAAAAAAAGTCTCTAGTGCTTATGGTTGCAAAGAGACCTTTACAATTGTTAACCAAGTGTATGCTGGTACAGTTATGTCTGCCTGAGTCAATAGATATCTCAGAACTATTGTTTCAGGCTGTGTGAACTGCCCCTGCTCTTTTCACTGTGGTGAAAGCCTCATTGTGATAATTCAAATATCATTGATAATCATTTCTCTGCAAATTAAAGCACACAGGAAGGGAGGGAGTGTAGTTAACAAGAGATCATGAGTAGTTTGAATAGTATCCTATTTTATTGTCTTGTGATATCTCAGGTGCAAAGAGATGGGTTGTTAGGCAGAGCATGGGAAAGTGACATTGCTTCTTTCCCCTATTCCCCAGGCTAGTATTCTACTATTGTAACCATCATGATCAAGTTCTGGATATATCAGATTTTACATTGTATAATATTTAAAATGTGATCATAAAGGAGTGTTGTGGTTAAATTTAAAATGAGTTTGGAATATGAAGCTAGGAGGCTAAATTATGTAGAAGAAATGTTATAAATTGCCATTTTAGGAGGACAGGATATATGGTGCACTTGGAGTCCTAGGTTCAAACCCTGATTTGGACAGATAAATCTGGTCTCATACTGTTCTCCTGCAGACATTTTTCTACATCAAAAAAAACATCAGACAATTTGGCACAACAGGCAGTTTCTGCTCAAGAGAAACTCAGAATTAACAGACTGTTGCAGTTCAGGATTAAAGTTCATTGGCAGAGCTGTATGGGGAAACTTTCACAGAATTTCACTACAGCAGATCTGACTCAAGGGTTTAATAGCATTGACTTGACTTTTTCAAAGAAAGAAGTCTTTTTATTTTCAAGCATTTAAGGAGGATTCCTCACAGTGGAAATGTTTAAAAACAAAACCCCCAATACTATAAAAGCAATGGACAGTGTCTTGAACAACCAAATACACAGCATGAGGATTCAGTTAATGTTTGCAGACTGATGAAGTTGAATTCCAAGCATTTGTAAATAAATGCAGCCTTTTGGAAAAATCTGTGCCAAGAAAACTGGTGATTTTAGTGGTGTTACACTTCCATATGGATAAAGGCTTGTCTACATTTAAAATGCTATGTGGTACAGCTACATCACTGTAGCACTTCAGTATAGACACTACCTATGCTGCTGGGAGGCATTATCTTGTCAACATAGGTAATACACCTCCCTGAGTGAAGAACACTTCCAGTAACTTAGCTACCGCCAATCAACATAGCACTGTCTACATGAGGACTTGGGCCAACTTAACAACACTGCTCTGGAGTATGGATTTTTCACATCCCCGAGCAATGTAGTTAAATCAACCTAATTTTCTAGTGTAGACCAGGCTTAAGGCTCAGATCCTCAAAGGCATTTAGGTGAGTAACTTCTATTGACTTCAATGGGAGTTAGGCCTAGATCCTCAAAACGGTATTTAGGCAACTAAGGGCTGTAATCCCACTACTTCCTCTGCAGCCATAAATTCCCAATGGCAGTAGTTTGAGACTGGGTAGTGGCACACACAGGAAGTTAATTGGGTAGATCTGGTTCTGATGAAGATGGAGGGTAGCCTCTGAGAGATTAATATTAGATATTTATGTTTGACTCTCTTGGGTGATGTCTGTATGTTAGTTTCTTCTGTATCTGATGACAAATTAGAGACATTACACTGACCCAACTGAGTCACTGCAATTGCACTTTAGCTAAAGATGCAAACTCTTGGGACCCCACAGTGGAGGTCCATGGACTCTGTATACCATAAAGTTCTCATCTGCCTGGTCTCCATGCACCGTACTCTAGAGGAAATTTTGGGTGGAGGTCCTGGAGTGGGTGAGGTTATTGGATATGTAAATACATGGACCCACTGGCTAGTCTTTATTGCAGAAGGGAGCATACCACTGTGTAGGGGCTGTTGAAATCCAGATTCTGTAGTAGTTGCCACAAAGTGGTTTTGCTGCTGCACCACAGTCCAAGGGGATGAGATGATTCCTGATTCCCAGAAAGATTTATAGAGAACAGTTACTCTGGCTGCATGTTGGGGTTAAGGATTTGAACTCTTTCCCTAATTTCCTACATGCCAGAATTTTCAATTTTAGGAGAGGAAGGGGCTTGAAAGCTGGTAAGGAAAATCTCCAGTTACAAGGATTCTTAAGAAGCAACAGAGGGTCCTGTGGCACCTTTAAGACTAACAGAAGTATTGGGAGCATAAGCTTTTGTGGGTAAAAACCTCACTTCTTGAGGTTTTTACCCACGAAAGCTTATGCCCAAATAAATCTGTTAATCTTTAAGGTGCCACAAGGATTCTTAAGTTTCTGTTGGAAGTTTGATGAAGGACATTTCGAATACTAATGTACAAATTTCAACTGGCCTATGATGTGTCCCCCCCCCCAAGTTTATGTGTGAATGCATGCTCCAAAACCCTTCAGGTGCTCACCAGAATAGGAACTGCATACATAATTGCCAAATTGTCAGCACAAATTGCCTTTTCTATGTGTAACTATTTGAGGCCTTGAATAAGAAGCTGCCCCAGGAACAAGTCTGGAAAGGAACTACTGTATGTCTCAGTGAGACCCCATTTGAGACATATTTCCTAGATTCCGAGGTCAGAAGGGACATCTGTGGTCATCAAGTCTGAGTTCCTGTATAAACCTAGAACTTATACAAAATAATTCCTAAAGAATATATTTAAAAAAAAAATCTAATCTTTATTTAAAAATTGTCATTGGTGGAAAATCCACCATGGCCATTGGTAAATTGTTCCAATGGTTAATTACTCTCACCATTAAAAATGTATCCCTTATTTACAGTCTGCATTGATTTACCTTCAACTTCGAGCCAATGGTTCATGTTCACCTTTCTCTGCTGGATTGAAGTGCCCATTATTAAATATTTGTTCCCCATGTAGATAGTTATAGACTATACTAAAGTCCATTCTTTAACCTTCTCTTTGTTAGTATCAATAGACTGAGCAGTTTGAGTCCATTATTATAGAGAGGTGGGTTTTTTGTTTTTTCTGCATGGGGCAGTAAGCTGCATCAACCCATGGCCAGATCAAGTATACTCCCCTGCTCTGCTGCTGAGTCCATAGCAGGAAAGACTCATAGCTCTATTTATTCCCTGGCTTCTCTGGGTGGGAGTATTGCACATACTGCTCTTGCTGTCTCCCTCCTGATGCCCAACCCAAGATCTGGTAGATCCTCTTTCACCATGCAGGGGGATTGGGTTGGGGGCCTTACTCCCTTACATGTCCTCATGTGGGACATAATCAAGACCATTTTATGTGCAAAAATTTGGCTCTTATGCTCAAATTTTGCAGGGATCTGTATGACAGTGGCAGATGAACCTCCTGAGTTGTGTGTCCAGTTCAGTTCTGGTAAGTATACAGATCTGTGCATATTTATGCAAACCACTGCTTTAAAAAAAATACTCTTGAAATGTTTTGAGAACAGACTTTCTCATGAGATTTCAAAGGCTTTCTGGTTTTTGATGAGTCAGAAATACTACACAAATAGAATAGCTTTACTCATAGAAGTTGTACTTCTGACCTCATCTAAAAGTAGACATGCTGAAGAATGAAGACTATTGCAAAAAGTTAACTGAAGTTTTTGTTTTTGTTTTTTTTAAACCTCAGACCATCAGTGGTATTTGCTTACCTCCTTTACAAAGTGCTTTGCAATCTACTGGTGAAAAGTACTATGTAAGAGCTAAGTTTCATTGTCTGTGCTTCAGGCAAAGATTTGAGGAGATTCTTATTTACTTTAATTTGTTTTTCTATCCCTCATATTAAAACTTGACTGAAAAAGGGTTACATTTACAAAAAATGACCTCCTAATTTTGCACCCACATTCACCTGCACTAAAAAAACTCATAGACTTTTAGATATCTAACTGCAGACTTGCTAACAGTCTAAATAATATCCCAACAACTTCCTGTATTTACAATGGATTGTGGGGGTAAAATTAGAGGCAGGTTGTAAAATAATTGGGAGAATTTGATCTTTTAGGGTGCAGAATCCCACCATTATTTAAGGCCCCAATCCAACAAAGCATTTCAAGCATGTGAATGGCCCTATTGAAGCAAATGGGACTACTCACGTGCTTAAACATAAGCAAGTGCATTCATGCTTTGATGGATTGGGGCCTAAGTGAAAATACAATGAAAAGCACCAGGGCACAGAGCCAGAAAGGGATTTAGGTGTTTAAATCTCAGATTTAGGCTCCTAAATCCAAAATCTAGGTACTACTGTGATCCACACAACTCCTAATCAGCTTCTACCCAGCCCTGTAGATGCCTAAACTTGCTTGGCACCTAAATTTTAATTGTAAGAGTCCCTAGGTGCCTACATTTCTGCCTATCTCCTGCCTAAGCCTTAGCATGAGCCTCAGCCAGGTAGGGGAATGCCTATTTCATCTATGGGGCCTGATCTGGTAAGCATGTGTTGTGCTTGTCTAAGTCCATGGGACTTAGACAAGCATGAAGGAGGCAAGAAGGAGGACCCTCCTTCATGGCAAGAAGGAGGACTCTCTCTTTATAATCTTTTGTTTAATAGGGCACTCACCCAGGATGGGAGAGACTATACGCAAATCCCCACTCTGCTTGATAAGGAGAAGGGATTTGAATAGGGGCCTCCCACCCCTCAGAAAAGTGCTTTTGCCGTCGAGCTATGGGATATTCTGATGTAAGGAGCTGTCTCCATTTCTCTTGTGGAAGCTGTTCCACTTTGTATTAAATATTAAGTGGACCAGAGAAATGACTCTCTAGTCCAATGGTGAGGGCACTTATTCCTAGTCAAACCTCTTCTCCTTATTGGGGGAGGGAGGGAGGGAGAGTTGAACTGGTATCTCCCACATCCCTAGCCACTGGGCCAAAGGTTATAGGGAGGCCTCTGTGACTGAAGGACCTCTTGATGCCACTGGCAGAGAGCATGGGAGTGCATAAGAGTTACAGGGATCCCATGGCTCTGATATTTACATTCTAGTTCACCAAAGAATATCCTGTAAGGTTTTAACTGAAAACCTGTGTCATGCTGATCATCATAATCTTTGGTAAATATATGTGCCACTAATATGTAAAGAGATATGAATATGTTGGAAATTATGTTGTTAAAGCTTTGACATTAAAGGCAGATCACCCAGAGGTGACATCTCAGGACAGGTTCCACCTGGCAGGAGACACTTATCTCTCTAGCTAACCACTGTATATTCTGTGCCTTACAAAGAAAGTGTATGTGCATACTGAGTCAAATGCTAATGAAGAAACTGTGGGGACTTCAGAGGAAGAGACAAACAGAGGAGGGTGGGGGTGGGAGAGGAGGGGAAGGAAAGTGGACTGTGATCCCCTGATTACAGGTTAAGAACAAAGGATTGGCCTAATGTATAGGGCCCTACCAAATTCACAGTCATGAAAAAGTGTTATGGACTATGAAATCAGAACTCCCCTGTGAAATCTAGTGGGGAGGGGCAGGGCTGGGGTGCCCCAGCCAGAATCTTCTACTATGAACTGGGATCCAGCTGCTAGTCCCAGAATGGGATGGGACTTCCTCTTCCCCTGCATGGCTGCTCTCAGTGGGGGAGGGGAGAGATCAAACCCACCTCCAACTACCTCCACCAGCTGCAGGAAGTTCCGCAGCTGTGCTGCCTTCAGAGCTGGGGTCTGAAAGCAGCAGCCATGGAGCTTTCTGCAGCTTGTGGACATGAGTCTGATCTCCCCCATGCTCCTGGGAGTGCCCTGCCTGGGGGGTTGCTAGTCCTGGCCAGGCTGAGGCAGGACAGGACTTCCTCTTCCCCTAATAGCTGCTCTTGGAGGAGATCAGACCCACCTCTGGGTACCTCCCCATGCTTCAGGAAGCTCCCTACATCACAGCAGCCTCCTCTCTGTGTTTTGTGTGGAGTTGGCCAAAGAAAGGCATCTCATAGTAGCCCAGACTCAGGTGCCTAAATCCCGGAGAGGGTGGGGCTTAAGACACATCCTTTTCGTAAGCAACTTCCATTGACTCACGTAGGTGGCTCCACACCTAGGGTGTTGGCTTTTACGGATCCATTCTTAGGTGCCTATCTCTCACCATTCATTGTTCAGGGAAACTAGGCACCTAACTGTGACTTTTCTAGGTGCTTAAAAGTTATGTGTTGTGATGCTGAGCCTCGCAACCCTTAAGTCCCTTTGTTTGGATCTGGGCCCAGTCTAAAATAATGCCATTTCATAAAACAATTACATTTTCTATATGTCTGAGCTTTAATGCAGAAAGCCAAGAGATCTGTACAGAGTAGCAGGTCAAAGAAATTAATTTCCCAACAGCAAACAACCAACTTCTCCCCCAGTCCAGGCCTCTTTAGCTTCATGACATTGATTTTTGTGGATTGAAGGAGAAACAAGTTATAATACATTCATGCTGCAGGCTCAAAGCTCTGAGAGGGTGGCTGGTTGAATAAGAAGTGTGCAATTTTGTTTTTCTCAGTCTCCGTGTTAATAATAGTGAAAGAAATCAAATATCCCAGTTTATGTCTTATTTACAAAAGCCATTTCCAATCATTATTACTAAGTCTATAATAGGAATCACACCACTGTGAGGTGCTGTCCTTCTGTTTAGTCAAGCATGGTTCAAAGAAACATCAATCCAGTATGCAATCAAGACTTCCCAGGGATGAAATCTGCCTAGCAAATTAAATGATTGATAGCTCAAAGAACTTAGCAATGTTTCCAAATGTTGCCAGACAGCTTCATCCAGTGGGAAAATAAATAAATAAACCCTCTTGCCTGGATCATTAATTATATTAAAATTCCCAATGCTCATGACTGAAAAATGAGTGTGATCTGCACAATCCGTTCAGTTTCATGTGTATTAAATAAGAGAAATAGAAAGCAATTAATATTGCTCAGTTGGAAAATACAAAATATGCCAGTCAATAATGATTGATCAGTTTGCATAGGTGCAAAAACTCCATTTACTACCTGACCTCCAGCTTGAGAACTTCTTTCTGATTTCTCTAAACTGGAAAGTTTCAGCAGTCATAATACCATAAACACAACACCTGGAATTTACTGGACAGACATTTAATCCCCACATCTCTTTATTGGTAGTATTATTGGCCAAATATACCATCTCTCTCTAGCTCTGCATGCAAACCAAGCTCACTCTACAAACAATGTGTCACTCAACTCGAGGACAAAATGACACAGTACTAATACAATTAATTGTGCAGATCTTCATAATACGTTGTCCCTCTCTTGTGTTGTCTGCATGCCAGGATATCTGCTATAGCTGTCTATCTCTTTTGCATATTTAGTTAGAAATGAAATATTTAAAGTTAACAGCTATATTTAAATTGACCTAATTAGTATTCAGAGTTAATACTCTATTGAGATAAATGGGGCAGTTAACATCTCTGTTATTATTTCAGGCTCTCTGCATAGTCAGACAGATATAAATTAATCTGTTTCTTAATTCATAATTTGAAGGTTATCTTCACAAACATGAAGGATAGAGGTATAGGTGCAAACATTGTTCCCCTTTTTAAAGATAGGTACTAAGAAAATGCAGGGAATTACAGACCAGTCAGCCTAACATCAATACCTGGAAAGATACTGGAACAGATTATTAAACAATCAGTTTGTAATCATCTAAAGGATAATAGCGTTAAGGAATAGCCAGCATGGATTTATCAAGAACAAAACATCCCAAACCAACCTAATTAACTTCTTTGACAGGGTTATTGGCCTAGTGAATGGGGTAAAGTAGTATACTTGATATATCTTGATTTTTAGTAAGGCTTTTGATATAGTTCCCCATTTTACTCTCATAAGCAAACTAGGGAAATGTGGTTTAGAGGAAATTACTGACAGGTGGGTGCACAACTGATTGAAAGAGTAGTTACTAATGGTTCACTGGAACGGTGTAGTTAGTGGAGTCCTGTAAGGGTCAGACCTGGGTCTGGTACTAGTCAATATTTTCATTAATAATTTTGATAATGGAGTGGAGAGTGTGCTTATAAAATTTGCAGATAAAACCAAGCTGGGATGGGTTGCAAACACTGTAGAGGGCAGGATAAAAATTCAAAATGACCATGACAAATTGGAGATTTGGTCTGAAATCAACAAAATGAAATTCAATAAAGACAAGTGCAAAGCATGACACATAGCAAGGGGAAAAAAATAAAATGTCCAACTATAAAATGGGAAATAACTGGCTAGGTTCTAGTTCTGCTGAAAAGGCTCTGAGGGTTATAGTGGATCACAAATTGAATATGGGTCAACAGTGTGATGTAGTTGCAAAAAAGGCTAGTATTCTGGGATGTATTAACAGGAATGTCTTATGTAAGACATGGGAGCTAATAGTCCTGCCCTACTTGGCACTGGTGGGCCCTCAGCTGTAGTACTGTGTCCGGTTCTGGGCACCACACTTTAGGAAAGATGTGGACAAACTGGAGAAAGTCTAGAGGAGAGCAACAGAAATGATCAAAAAGGGTTAGAAAATCTGACCTATGATACCCCCCCCCCCTTTTTTTTTTTTAAAAATTAAGCCTTACATGTTTAGTCTTGAGAAAAGAAGATTGAGTGGGGAACCAGATACATTTTAAGGGCTATTATAAAGAGGACAGTGATCAGTTGTTCTCCATGTCCAGTGAAAGTACTGCAAGAAATAATGGGCTTAATCTGCTACAAGGTTGACTAAGGTTAGATATGAGGAAAAACTATAAGGATAATTAAATTCTGGAATAGGCTTTCAAGGGAGGTTGTGAAGTCATCATTATTGCAGACTAGACAAATACCTGCCGGGGATTCTCTAGGTTCACTTTAGTTCTGCCTAAACACACTGGGCTGGACTTGATGACTTCTTACAATCTTTTCTACACCTACATTTCTATTATTCAGCTAGTGTAAATTGGAATAGCTAGATTGAGGTCAATGGAGCTATGTTGATTTGCAACAGTTTAAGAGCCAGATCATCATAGTTTATATGAAAGCTTAGGTTCTGGAGCAGCCTCCAAAAAGGGTAACAAGCCACGAGATGGCCCAACGGAACCTGGATCTACTATTCCCCAAATACCCATTGATGTTATTTTGCCAATCCCTAGAATGACTGTCTTCTGGAGGTTGTAGCAGATGACTCCTACTGCATCTTTTGCTAGCACATAACTGACCCTTTACAGATTATATCACAATAGCTGGAAGGATCATGCCACGCTAGGTGGAGACTAGTAAAACTGGATAAAAGTAGAGATTAATTCCCAGCTGTCCCCAGGATGAAATGTCTTGCCCCTAATTATTCAACCAAATCTTCAGCTGGTGCAAATTGATGTTGCCTTACTGAATCCAATGAAGATCTATCCCTCTTTACTGTGATACAGCTAATTTGTCTCCTTATTGGACCAAAGTGTTCTTAAAGCCAGTGTAGTCTGCTGCTGGAGAGGGACATTCAGTGTAGGGGGACATTCTGTCATAGAGCTGAGATAGTGGCTCATACTTCACCTCCTTCTCTGCAGTAGAGGTTAGGGCTGTGACTCAAGAAAAGGGGGATTTGCTGCTACTTCCCTACACCCTAAATCTTGTTCATGACTTGTGTTACTGCTATCTCTCCCTGAGTCAGCTTGAAATGTGTGAGCCCAAAATATGCCCCAAATACCCATGAGAATGGTGCACTATCTACTGAGTCCTTGTATTGACTAACTACCATCATATTAGTGGTGATTTTCATCTCACATTAGCAAAAATTACATTTGCTGCTATGAAAATCTTCCTCATAACTTTCAGCAAGTAGCAATTTCCTGTCATATACAATTAGCAACTTTCTATGGCATAATATTAACAACATTCTCATTATGTGAAAATTTCATGTCACCCACTAGTTTATAAGCAAATTTTGTTTCTAGGAACTCAATATTTTAGAAAGTTGCTAATAAGATGAACCTTTATGTGGTAGTGAGAATGAAATATTCTAACATTATGTACAGTCACCAATAGAAAATGAAAATCAGAGTATTAGTAACCTTCAAATCATATTAGTGTTTCCAAGCTAACAGATAGGATGATAATGAGTGTGTGTAATAGCAAAACACTGCTAAGGAAAAATGTCATCTTTTTAGGTTATTTCTGCTTTCGATGCTGCATAAAAAGGATCCAAAATTGTATTAGTGATATATGGATTAAAGCAACATCAGCTATCAATGTGCATATGTGGATACTTCCTAATATGAGATGTATAGGGTCAGATCCTCAAAGGTATTTAGGCATCTAACTCCCAAAATTAATGGGATTAGGTGCCTAAATACCTTTTGGAGTTCTGGGCCATTGTCTCTTGCTTTTTTTGTGGATATATGGGAAGGACACAAATCGCTTTCTCCCCCCCCCCCCCCCCCACTTGCACACATTATGCAAAGGCCAAAGACAAAACCAAGGGCTGCTAACTCAATCCATCAAGGGATACATCACGCCCAAAGGGGTAAGGAACATGTGGGCATATAACACAACACAACCTCTGCACTAACTCACTGTGCAGGTCAGTCATATTTGGACCCCTTCACCCACACTGTGGCCCAATGAAGATAACGGGGCCCTATGCAGGTGTCATTGCAGGACAGACACCTTGAGAAGTAGGAAGCTCCACCATAAAAGATTCCCCCACCTAGAACTGTTATGTGGAGTCTCATCATCCCAGGATCCCCCAATGCAGGTACCCCTAAATGGTACAATTTAGCGCTGAGTGTGCTTCCCAAACTGCTATGCTCCAACATCATTCACAACAATATACATATTCCACACGCTGTATGGAATATGGGAGAGAATTTATGATATTGTTGATACCACTATTATAAAATTGCAAGGAATCCGACCATCTATGCCATGTAAGGTATCTGTGAAAATGTTATGATTTGCCAATTATGATGATCATATTTATATGTTTGTATTACCTTTGTATTGTGAAAAGAAGAACAAGAGTACTTGTGGCACCTTAGAGACTAACAAATTTATTAGAGCATAAGCTTTCGTGGACTACAGCCCAGCTTATGCTCTAATAAATTTGTTAGTCTCTAAGGTGCCACAAGTACTCCTGTTCTTCTTTTTGCGGATACAGACTAACACGGCTGCTACTCTGAAACCTTTGTATTGTGAGTTATAGGTGTGTATAGTATATCTCTATTTCCAAACTCATGCTGTGTTTCTGGCTGACAGCCCCAGACAGATTGGCATCAGCGTGAGCCTGTTCAATGGCCCAGGTGGTCATCATCTGTACAATGGACCCACTGAAATGAGACCGGTGCTACACTGTATGAATCAGCAGGACTTGTAGGGACATGGTTATGGATAGGGGACTCCAAGTTTTTCCATGTCGTGTGCTGTGAAGCTTGTGTTTGGGAAACAGGAAGTACAAGCCACATGGCAAAAGGAATATAAAGGGTAGCTGCATCATCTCCATTTGGTCTTCATTCCTGCTGCCTACCTCTGGAATAACTTCTACAAATGAAGCTCTGAACAAAGGACTGAATGACCCATCCAAGCTGTGGATGTGCTCCAGAGGGACTTTCAAGCCAGCAAACTCAGCAATACTGCTAAGACCCTGCTATGTGGACTTCGAAGTCCCTGTATGTATCTATCTGATTGCTTTTACCATTTAACAATTCTCTTCTTGTTCTTTCCTTTTTCTTTGTAATAAACATTTAGTTTTAGACACTAAAGAATTGGCTGGCAGCATGGTATTTTGGGTAAGATCCAAACTAATACTGACCTGGCAATGCGGCTGGCCCTTTGGGGTCAGAAGAACATTTTGTATAGTGAGCAGAATTTTTAAATAACTTCTCACTCTACTGGACCTATGTGCTGATTGGGAGCCAGAGAACTGGAATGCAATAAACGGGGTGGGGTGGGGTGATAATCAGCTTCTTGATAACCAGTGTAGGGTATCAGAAACACAGTTTGTGCCTGGTTGGTAAGTTTAACTTCAGTGTTAACCACCAGTTCTGGGAGTATCTGCTCTCCCTTTTGCAGCCTGCCCTGACCTTGGTATTTTCAGTGAGGACTGCCCCAGGCACCCTGGGTCACACACTAATGGACTTTACAGCAATGACAGAGCTGGATGAATAGCTTTAAAAATTCTTTCGTTAGTATTTCTGTGAATAAAATGTGAAGTTTGATTCACTTTGTCATATTATTTGTTTACAAATATTCAGATTGTTCCAGGGTATTCATTAAAATGTTCACAAATCCTGCAGGCTTTATGAATTATAGCACAAACTACTCATCCAAAAATTTACACAAGAAGTGCAATAATTATTATTTACCTTTTGTTCTTCTGTTTAAAAAGTTTCAATCATCCCATCCTAGAAGAAAAACAATATGTGATTGATGCAGCTAATCACATTCTAAATGACAAACAGCAAATTGTTGAAACAATCAGTTCAAGAACCCCACATAAGCTGAAAATGATTTGTTCAAGTTTGTGATGGGTTCCTCCTGGGGTGCCACCTGGAACTGGGGTACCACTGAGCCTCCTGACCCACCAGCCTGGGCTCCCTTTCACACTGTACTGCTGTGACAAGCTGCAAAGCCCTCCAGCCTGCATTTTCACTAGCAATCATACAGGGTAGGGACAATCCCAGCTACGTTACATGCAGGTTCTCTGTCCAGCCCCTGCATAGAAAGGCTACAGCTAAGGCAACTCTCAGCCCCCCTGTGGAGTATAAACCCAAAATTATACCATCTTGCACTGCACAGGGAATTGTACAGCATAAGCTCGTAAAGTTTGCCCCCTCCCTCAATGTGGAGAGGAATATGCAACAGAACAGCCTTTGCACCTGAGCTATGTTCCCATACACTTCATTCCAACTCACTGGTTTAGATAAAGCAAAAACAAGTTTATTAACAAAGCCCTGGCTGGGATGATTTAGTTGGGAATTGGTCCTGCTTTGAGCAGGGGGTTGGACTAGATGACCTCCTGAGGTCTCTTCCAACCCTGATATTCTCTGATTCTGTGAACTACAAATGATAGATTTTAAATTCATATAAATGATAACAAACAGATCAAAGCAGATCACCTAGCAAATAAAGAATGCAAATTAAGCTTAATATACTAAATAGATTAGATATGAATTAGCAGATTCTCCCTTTAAGAGATTATACAAGAAGGCTGCAGATTCTTAAGTGGCAAGCTGTACTTGCTTTACAGCTTGGAATCCCCAGGTGTTTCATTCATAGGCTAGAAATCCCTTTAGCCTGGGTCCAGCACTTCCCCCAGTTCAGTCTTTGTTCTTCAGGTATTTCTAGGAGTCTTCTTGTGTGGTGAGTGAAGAACACCAGATGATGTCACTCTCTGCCTTATATAGCTTTTACTTACGGCGGGAACACTGTTTCAAAGCTTGGGTCTCAGACCAGTCTGTGAAAAAATACTGACATCCCAAGAATGAGTCCAGCATCATGTGGTCCGATCACATGTCCTTGTAAAGTCATAGCAGCCATTACTCACAGACTGTTTGGAGTGTTCTCAGGAAGGCTCATCACCAGGTGGGAGATAAGCTTCTCCTAAGGGCTATTCTTTTTTTTTCTAATGGATCATTGCCCTGAATAGGCCCTTCCCCACCCACTATCTAGACTGAAAGCTTGTCTAGTGGGCATTACCCAGGTATAACAATATTTGTAACTCCAGATACAAAAATGATGCATAGACACAAAGAGGATAATCGTATTCAGCAAATCATAACTTTTCCAATGACACCTCCCATGACTTATCTTGTACAAAATGCATCATAATTAGGCTACAATCATATCATAATAATATCACTATGAAGAATATGGGGTGCAGTGTCACAAAGTTATTTGGTGAATTCTTCAGAATAGCAAATAAAGATCCAAAGAGTTTTCAAATGATTTTTAATGTATGGTAACATCAGAGAAATTACTATTGTCAGGCCACTTAATGACATAATGTACAGCTCATATTCATTCTGCCCTCTGTATGGATGAGCTTGGGGAAAAGGGTGAAAATATACCCTACCCCTTAGGGACTAAGTAGCATCAGGCCAGAATTCACTACTGTCATAGATGACATCCTTGGTGGTGTGCCATAGTCCCAAAGGCGTATTGTCCATCAGAATGGTGGCATGAGTGGGCTCCAGGAGCCCAATGCTTATTTGCGTTGTTGGCAGGAGTGTTCACTGCTCTTTTTTGAGTCAGTAGTGAGGCATCCCTCCTGATCCTCTTCCTATCACTAATCTCAGACCTCAATGAGATAGCATGTCCTGTGCCACCACTTTAGCTCTGTAAGACTGGCACCCTATGCTCCTCTCAGTCATTTAAACAGCTTAGAAAAGTACAGTAACTCCTCACTTAAAGTCGTCCCAGTTAACATTGTTTCATTGTTACGTTGCTGATCATTTAGGGAACATGCTCATTTAAAGTTGTGTAATGCTCCCTGCTAACATCGTTTGGCAGCCGCCTGCTTTGTCTACTGCTTGCAGAAAGAGCAGCCCATTGCAGCTAGCTGGTGGGGGCTTGGAATCAGGGTGGACCGGCAGCCCCCCATCAGCTCCCCCTATCAGCTCCCCGCTCCCCTAAGTTCCCTGTGCAGCAGTTCAGCTGTCCTTCCTCCCACTGCCATGAGCTGCTCCTGCCTTCTGCCTTGGAGCTGCTCCCGAGACTCCTTCTTGCTGTGCGGGGCGGGGGGGGAGGGAAGGAAGAGGGGGGCTAATGTCACAGTGTCCCCCTCCCCCTTGCTCCTGCACCCCGCTTACCCCATCTTCAATAGAGCAGCGGGGACACACCAGGGCTCAGGACGGAGGGAGCTTGCAGCAGCTGCTGTCTCAGCAAGCTGATCTAATTAACAAGGCAGTGTACTTAAAGGGGAAATGCGCATCTCTCTCTCACACACATACTCCCTCCATTCCTGCTGCCTTGTAGAGTGAGAGAGTTAACCCTTGAGGACTCAGCCAATTGCTAGTTCATCATTTAGCAGTAAGGGAAATATCCCACCGTCTGACTCCTCCACCTCAACCAAGCTTCACAATCATCATCACTGTGTACCAGTATTAAATTGTTTGTTTAAAACTTATACTGTGTGTGTGTGTGTGTGTGTATATATATATATATAGTCTTTTGTCTGGTGAAAAAAGTTTCCCTGGAACCCAACTCCCTCATTTACATTAATTCTTATGGGGAAATTGGATTCGCTTAACATCATTTCACTTAAAGTCACATTTTTCAGGAACGTAATTACAATGTTAAGTGAGGAGTTACTTTAAGGGCATGATTTTGCCCCTAATATTTAAAAGATAACGACATAATTTAGAGTAAAGTTGTATTTATAGTGCAGTCCATTATGATCCATTATACTCTGAGCCACATACAGCAAGGAGGAATGTGATAGGACTTGCAAACTGCGCTCAGCAGCCCAGCAATTTGTAATTTAGTTTCATTGTATTGACTAGTTCCCAATAGCCCATTGTATTTTAACTAGTACAATCAGTGACTCGTTTTTAAAAGGGGCCTTGCACAGAGGGACAGTGATGGGAAAAGAGAAGATCTATAGAAAAAGTGATTTTCGTTAATTGGTTGGTAATTTTTGAGTTTCCTTTGCTGTTATACCTAATTGAAAATCTTTGTGTTTGAATAACAGCTTTCTCCATCATAAGGATTTTTGTTTTTCTACTTTATCTTGCAGTGAAGTCATAATCAGGTATTCATGACATTGCAGTATGTTACCATGGAAATAACGTGCTACAAACACATCATTTTGGATTTCTATGGAAGCTTTAAAAAGATAGGGAACCTTATTTTTAAGCATAAGCTTATCAGGGACTGCAGCTCTTGAACCCTGGTCCACTAGGAGCTAGTAAGTTCCAACCTGTCACCCACTAACAGTTGCCAGAGTAGAAGCTGAATGCCAATAGAGGATACCACTCCTGGAATCTGATTGGCAGAATGCCAGGGGTCATGATTGGTTCATAGTGCCTATATAAAGCTAGCACAGGAACAGGAAGTTGTCCATGTAACTGGGATCTCCATACTTAGTACTGCTCTGGCTATTTGGTACTGATCTCCTGATAACTTGACCCTGATTCTTGGTTTGCTCTCTGGCCTGTCTTGAACTCTGATCTCCTGGTAACCTGACCCTGCCTGATAGCTGACTCCTGTTTTTTTCCTCGGGCCTGTCTGGGACTCTCTCTGACTCCTGACTCTCAGTTTTGCTCTCTGGATTGCCTTGGACTCTGACCGCCTGGTATTTCACCTGGCCTTGCACCTGCTCTGACCACTAGGTCAGACTACCCAGGCCCCTGTCATGACAAAGTTTCAATATGAATTAAGAGAAGTGATGGACAATAATGAAGAAAGCTTAAGAATGATACATGTTTTCAGACAACACAATATTTCATATAATAGTTTGTCAAGTGTTAAAGCACTTTGAAATCTTGCTATTCAGGAGGTTGAGCAGCTCTGTAACCATCACTCTCTTTCTGGAATAATACAGTTTTAACCATGACACATCATATCTATCATAATGAGTTCCCATAGCAGAGAGAATATTGTATAATACTTAGAACATGGGGGTTGGATGTGAAGAGTTCAGAACCTCGCTCTGCTGCTTACCTGCTGTGTGACTCTTAGTTAAGTCATTTAAGACCAAAGGGGGCCTCTAATTCTGAGCTCAATGGGAGTTGAATGCCTAAGTAGATTTGAGGATCTTGGCCCATGAGCCTAAAATACCCATGCATTGAACAGGATAGTGTCTGTGTAGCAGCAGATTGTGACAACAATAAGAGAAAATTATGTGGATTAAATTGTTTTAAATTCATCATTTACCTATGTCATGTTTCTCACAATTCTCTTTCTCTTTGTTCCTTAGCTAAAGTACAGACCTGAGTATATATTTTTTGTTTTATTAACAAAAATAGAATCTACAAGCCAAGAAATTGTTTTGTTTTCTATAAAGTTGGTTATAGGACAGTATAATTTGCAAAGGTCAAAAATGAGAATTTAATGTGGAATGTTAAATCCTATCAAGGGGTGTTCTATCCAAATATATCTCGGTGCATAGTTCACAGATGCAATGAGTTTTGCTGCAATTCACTAACAGCCCTAGCATTCATGCTAGTTTGTTCACAGGATATGTCTGATTGACCACGCACAAACAACAAAGCATCTGAATCATTTGGAACAATTGCAGAAGAGTATGGGGAAACTGCGATTTTTTTTCTTTTGTTGTTTATACCATAGGAAGTCTTGTGAATAAATCTCAGGAGTCAGCATGAATGTGAGGTTATATACTTGATCTTCAAATATACACTATTTGGCAACTATTTCTTTGATTCAGCATCTCTAACAAGCATTTAATATGGAAATAATTAAAGGTAAAGTAGATATCTGTTGATTACTGGCAACATTATTGAAGATTAACTGCTATATAAGAGAGGGATTGGGTTTAGCCTTGTAAAGTATACTTACAAAATTGTTAATCCTCAATAAAAATGTCTTCAATAAGCAATTGGTTTTTAATTAATATACAATCATTATTTTATTGAATCTACACTAATTGCATACTAGAGAGACAGCATCTTTAGTTATTACCAAAAATAATTGTGCTTTTCAGAAACCTCTAATATTCTGCATTTATAAAGACACCAGGCCACGCATACTAATGAATTATTAAAAACATATGTAAAAAGTAAACCACAAAGCAAAACCAAAAACCTTGGTACTCTTCACTGCTTCTTTGTAATATGTGAAGAATAGGTCAAAGTTGACTTTCATCCATCTACCCACACACACGCGTTCCTTTTTGTTGCTGTTTCTTTAAATTAAAATACTAGGGTTTTTTTCAGTAGGATCTTGGCATGATCTCTGTAGAACTTCAATACAGATATTGCATGAGGCTATAACCAGCTGAATGAATAGGGGATACAGAATTCTAGATTGCTTAACTCTTTAGATGGCATCCCGCCCCCTCTTTCGTTTGGGGATCGGGTGAGCTCTTGTGACATCATATCTCAGGTTCACTGTTTTTCTGTTGTAGGTATCAGAAAGCTAAGTAGAAGACTTCAGTCTTACTCTCTGCTCTGAAAGAAATGAGATCTCTGGATATTCTGCCTCTGTTGGAAGAGGAATTCCATAGTGTTGGCCTAACTGCTGACAAAGTTCTTTCTGCTTTTGCACAAGCTTCACCCTTGAGGTTGACAATTGCATAGCTCCTGAGGAATGTAGCTGTCTATGGAGATTATCTTTGTGAAGAGAGATGCTTTCTTTTCGGTACCTTGGGTCAATTTATTAGCATGTCACTTTTAATTACAGCTCAGTGCTGAGGACTATACCTAGCTTTTAACCATACTATTGCCCAGGTATAGCCTCTTCTTGCATTTTTTCTGGTGCATAGTTTAAAGAGAATCGCTGACTCAAGGCAACATCTTTTTAAAATAACCCATGAAGATTTTCTAAGCAATCCCACAGTAGTACTGTAAGGTATGACCTGGCTAATATTTATGTGCATCACAGCCCCTTTACTGGACAGAGTAAGAATCATTCAGAAGCAGGCCAGGTCCTGAACTAATGGAAATTCTCCTCTCATTCAAATGTCCAAGCAGTAGGATATGATTTTTTGGAGCTGAAGGACCTGAATTTTATTCCCTTGATTACAGTGAAAAATCTATGAAGCAAATCAGCAACTGTGAAGGCTTGTGTGATCACTTACTTGTTAGAATATGAGGCAATGGAAAATATTCCCAAGACAATAATAGTGAGCAGGAATTAATTCAGAATCATTGTCCTAGCAGAGTGAGAGAGAGAGAGAGAGAGAGAGAGAGAGAGTGGTGGGGACAGAAAAGAGTAGTATAGGTGCATGCACATGTGGTAAATGTCTGTTGGACAACTTGTGGATTTTTTGCCTCAAGTCTGCAATGCTATAGGCTAGAACTGTGGAGGGGCGTGACTGGAGTCATTTGTACAGTTAAGTGTGCAGCAAAGAAGATTCTATTATTTAAGTGCCTACTCAGCTTGACATGGACTACATCGATTTAGAAAAAAATATCAAAATGTAAAGGAATATAGTAATTAAGGGAATATTGCAAATCCTGCTCCTGGCATACTAACATTTTTGGAAAAATTTCAAAGGCCTCTCCTGGCAGGTAGGGAAAACATGTTTTCAAAAGTCATTAGTAGCCTTTGATCAGCTGACAGTTTTTTCTCTTTGCTCTATACAATTATATAGGTAGTATACAAGCTCTCTGAGAATAACAGGAAAAAGGTAAAATATACTTGGCCCCTCTCTAATGTGTTAAGGTATGATATTAAGTTTACCTGGTCACTATGAAAAACAAGATATTGTGCATAAGCACAACGGTACATGTAAAGGGTTAACTATACCCAGAATATCACATGGGTATTGATTGAAAGCCTATTCAAGTCAATTGGTTACTTGCACCACTTGTTTAGTCTGCATTAGCAAATAGGACACCAGACCCTCCCTTAAGAATATAAGGACAGAGAGGTTCTATGACAATGAATGCTTAAAATACAATAGGAAAATCTCAACACACATTGAATGCGAAAGTAGCTATCAGTGTATTACCCAGAACATCTATATTGTCGCCAAGAGTTCTTCAGCAGTCATTCTGCCTCTCTCTTCAAAGTAAGCTACAGTAGGCATGTGGGATTTTGGCTAACTCTGTGAAATTGAATAGACATTATAGTTAGTGGTGCACGTTCTCAGAACTTGCATGCATTGCATTCACCACAAGTTTCCGTTGACTGCAATTACAGTGAGCAGAAGGGTGCCAGTAGTCAACAGAATTTCTTTTCTTAAGTCTGCTAAGTATGTATAAAAACTAGAACTCTTTTGTAGCTCTGATTGAATAATTTACATGCCTTTCGTTATTATTTGTGCTGTGGTCGCTCCCACTGTCAGGATCAGGGCCTCGTTGCACTAGGCAGTGTACACACATATAACCAAAAGAGGGCCTCTGCCCAGAACAGCTTAGGTTACATGATTCGTATCAAAAATATATGAAATTGGCTTGCTATAGCTAAAATATCTTAGAATTTAGTATTAAAATAATCCCCTTATTTAATTAACTCTATGTTCCATATTCATTCCTAGCAGAACTCCACTGACTTTGTTGCAAGGATGAAATTGGTCCATTAAAAGAGCAAGTCTGAGGAACTCTTAGATATAGTCATGCAGCATTTTGTCTATTCAAACAATTATTCCAAAAAGAGTGTGCTTTAAAGCGAATTTAGTGATCTTTATAGTTCCTGGATTGACAGTCTTGGAGTTTGAAATCCTCTCTTTATCCCCAGACAAGGTTATAGCATGGACATCAGAACCTTACTTTCTAATTGGAGAAGCATGGTGGGATTTAGGTTTCAACAGCCATTCAGTCCTTTATCTTCCTGCTGAGATTGCCATCTGGCAGCTCCTCAGTGGCTTACATGAAATGAGTTGTTGGTCTCAGTCGAGATCCTAAGGTTAACCACCATCACAACTGACACCTTTGCTGGCAATCACTTCCTTTCTTTTCTAAACTGGGCACATTCATGTGTGTGACCTAGAAGTGAAAGATTCTGACTGTCTGTCCCAGTCCTCTGAGACAGTTCAAAAAAATCTGTCCAGCTATAAGAATCAGTGTGTGTTCCTCAAAAATGTACAGAAACTTCTCAAATGGAAGTGCTAAGGATCCATAGAGCAAGCTAAATTCTTATCAAAATGTATAAGAATTTGCTACAGTGAATGTTCCTAATGAGAGTTGTGCACATACATTTTCACACATCTAGATGAGTGTGTCCCAATATTTGCAATTTTCACATAGGCTTTTGTACGTAAAAATAAAAGACATTACCTAGACATTTATCTATACTCTCTCACTTCCCCCTATTACTTTCTTTATTGTGTAATTTAATTCCTGGAAGTACTGCATATTGGATTTCAGGAACTGACATTAAGGTGCTAATAAATTAAAATTTCTATGGAAGGAAATGCAATTGCTTGTATCCAGTGAGCATTATTCCTGGAACTGATGCTGGGTGAGGGAGGCAGAGGAGTCATCATCACTGTGGGTAAGTAGTAAGGCAGGAAAAACAATACTCACTTTATTCCTATGGATCAGCATGTACAATATCTTTTCTGTAGTATCTGCCACATCTTTGTTCTCTCTATGCCTCATTTCTCAGAAAATGCACTTTTCATTCTATTCATACTAACAGCAATGCAAACAGCATTCTATCAGGAATTCAGGCCACATAGAATTAGTCTAGCATGAGAAAGTCTGTCTGATAGAGAATTTTTCATGGTCAATATAAGGTGTGTTATAAATTAATTTACAGTCATGTCTGGTTACAGAGGAAAAATCAGAAAGGAATATTTCAAGCATCTTATTCTACTGGAAATCTCAGTGATTAGTAGTTGCAACAATATGATACATTTTATACTGTTTTGGCAGTTTGAAAGAACTTCCTTACAAAATGCTTAAATGTTCTAATTACTTGCACTTATTTGGATACTCTTGTTCACACTGAAAAGTACATCCTCACTCCATTAGTCATCCCATTGATGGCAATGGCTCCACTTGTGGGGTAAGGTCCTATTCCATGTGAGGAAGGGTATCAGAATCTAGCACAAAAAGTGCAAACCTCAAACATTAGACAAAGCATGCAGGAGATACTCGGTGAAATCAAATAACACTATTGCAATGAGAAGTAAAGACTGTTTTTCTATCAGAATTAGGAGCTTATTATTTTGTTCTCTTTTAAATACTCTTGGACAGCAGCTTAAATTTATATATATATTCACCAATACTATTCCTGCATTAACACAGGTACCAGCAGGCTTTCACATGTGATCAGCAGAAGATCCTTTCAACCCCCTTATTCCTTTATCCTGATATGTGAAAGTGCCTGTCTTATGAGTCACTCACTCCTTTTGCTACATTAAAAAAAAATGCTAACTGCCTAACTAAAATTGGAGAATGTTTATGAAAATAATACACACAATGGTATTTTTCCATGCTGCCTAGGGGGTTTGGATGCCCGGAATCCTTTAGGTAGTTGTGGAAAATCCCACCTTTGGCACTTATATAGATAGCTTTTTTAAAACCAAAATCTGAAAGTGTTACAAAAGACGGTAAATACACCCATTTTACTGGTGGGAAAACTAGAGGCACAGAGGTTAAACTGTTATCAGATGTGCCCACTACTACTAGGGTGTCCAGCTTAACCTGGGCACCTGAAAATTGAGGCACCCAAAATTAATGCTTATGAAAATATAGGCTTTAGCAAGTTCCCTGAGATCAGTGGTAGAGGCTAAAACAGAACCCAGGTCTTTTGAGTCCCAATTCTGTGCACTGACCACACTGCTCAACTTTTAAAGTGGGCTCACCATTGAAGCCTTCCAGCTGTCGATTTTACTAAATAAAGCAACATCAGCAGCAAAATAGTAATATTTTGCCTTCTCCATTTCACCAGCTCTGTACAGATGCCTGGTACTGAACAGAGAGACCTCCTTAAAGACAGGAGGCATCCCTACCAGCCTGAGAAGTCAAACCTACAGATGAAAATGAGAAAAGGAAAAATTTACTTTTCAAGAAAAAAGTAGGGGTGCTGTCTTTCTGGAGCCCTGGGTGGTTAAATAATACAAAGGTATTTGAAGGGAAGATACAGCTAGGTGGTTCCCCACAATCGCTACATGGCATTATGTAGAACATTAGATGGCAACTGGAAATGGAAGTATTCTCATAGGCTGCCAAGTAGCATTGAAAAGGAAAGAGTTCTTGCAAGTGGATCTGTGAACACAAAAATAGAAGCCCTGAATGATATGGTGAGTGTGGGGTAGCAGGTGGTAGAAGCTGCCCACTTCATATGAAAGGGAGGTTGACAAACTGACAAGGATTTCATACATCCATGTGATCTATAAGAATGACACAGTTAGAACTGGCTGAAAACTACCACTTATTTTTTCGTGGGAATTTTTGAAGATTTTATATTATTTTTTCTAAATTTCTTGCAAAATATTTTTAGTTTCTAGGTTTTGATTGAAAAAATAAACAAGAGGAAAAAAAGAATAAAATGAAAATTTTCCACAATTTTTTCATTGTGCTTGAAAAGCCAGTTTTCATCAAAGGCATTGATCAATTTTGAGCAGTTCTAGTCACAATTTAGAAATAAGAAATAAAAGAGCATGCTTAGAGCACAAAATAGTATGTAGCACATTTAGAGGAATCAGTGTTCTATCTGGTGACACTTTTAGTGCCATCAATAGCTGAATTATTGCTACCACCAGTCACCCATTTGTTACCCTGATGACATCCCACCTGGACTAGTGTATCTGCTGCAAAAGAAACAATATCTTTGTGTCAATATTTAGCAGTTAAAAATAAAATCTGAAAGGTTCTTAAAAATTAGACTGTGTAAGAAAATGTAGCAAGAAAAGCTAATGGATAATTTGTAGATATAAATCACTAAGTAATTGTCTTAAAACTTCATAATGTCTGCCTATGCTGTCAAAAATTACCCTTGCCAGCTCTTCAGAATCCTACTGCTTTATAATCTTCAGTTACTGCACCTCTTTCCTTTAAGGTATTTATGTTTTTAAATTAATCTCTTTGTATAATCTTCCCTTGTCATCCCCTTTATTTTTCAAGCAAAATGTATTTTTTTACACTTTTTACTTCAGGCTGCAACTTATTTCAGACTTCCTTTGTATACGATGATAGTTCCCTACATACTAGTGGTATTTGAAGGGTACATTTATTAATATGGATGAGGTGCTTAGAAACTATGGTGACAACTGCCACAGAGAAGCTTATTTTATATATATTGTGAGAGGGCAAGGCCAGATGGCTGTAGGAAAGTAGTGAGGAACGGGTATGTTAGCCCCAGGCTAAACAAATCCCCAGTACCAATGTAACCAAATGGCAGTTGTTCCAGGTTAATCAAGTCACCTGGGGCCAATTAAGATCCTTCTAGAAAGCAGTGGAGATAGGTAGGTTGATTGGGACACCTGAAGCCAATTAAGGGCTGGTGGAACTAGTTAAAAGCCTCCCAGCTAGTCAGAGAGATGTGTGTGTGTGAGTGCCAGGAAATGTAGGAGGAAGCTGTACTGCTAGAGAAATGGGGCAGTACAAACCCTATTAGGCATAAGGAAGGAGGCCCTGAGGTAAGGGTGAAGTAGATATTGAGGAAGTGGGGGATGCTGTAGGGAAGTAGCCCAGAGAATTGTACTTGTCCTGTCTCAAAAGGTCAGCTACCAACAGCTGCTACTATTAGGGTCCCTGGGCTGGAGCAAAGGGTGGGCCTGGGCTCCCCCAATCTCCATGATTAATCAGAGACTGTAAGGCAACAGAGATTGTGTGAGAGAGGGTTGCTTCTTTCAGCCTCCCTTGCTGGCTTATGATGGAAAATGGCTCAGTAGGCTGTGACCCTTGCCTCTAGAGAGAGAGAAGGGCTATGTGGAGGGTCTCAGTGAGCCTCTGAGGCTTGCATAAATCTGCCTGGAAGTGCAGGACCCATTGAGACAAGGTCTGAGCTTTGTCACTTAAACTAATTATTTTATATATATATATATATAGCTCAATAGTACATTTAAATTGGATGTGTGTATATATAAACTTTCCATTGCTTCCCCTATTGCTTATATAAATAGCTATGTTTGGAATTTAGCTGGTGGTATTGTATTTATTTATTTATTTATTTATTTATTGTTGTTATTATTATTATTGCTGTAGTGCCTAGAGATCCAAGTGGAGATTTTACAATGCACAGCGAGGCTTCAAACACTTAATGAGGTAGTTCTGTCCCAGGAGCTCACAGCCTAAATAGATAAAAGCTGTGGAGGAGAAACAGAGAGGAGAAGTGACTTGCCCAAAGACACTCAGCTAATCAGTGGCATAGCCAGGAACTGAACTCAGGTCTCCTGATTCCCAGGCTAGTATTTTATTTATATATATATATATATATATATATATATAATGTTAGATCACACTGCTGTGAGACAAAAGTAAACAGGGATGCAACGTTGTAAAAACATGAAGTCTCAGGCTAAGTCTGCACCACAGCTGGGAGCATACCTCCCAGAAAAGGTAAACAGACTCACACTAGCTCTGCTTGAGGTAGTGGCTTTTTTTTTTTTTTTTTTTTTTTTTTTAAAGGCAGTGTGGATGCTACCGCTCAGGCTAGTCACCAGCTCTAACCTAAGGAGTCAGGTGGGCTTGGACTTGAGCAGCTAGCCCGTGCCACCACCTATGCAACAATATCCCACACTATTTTTAGTAACTAGCTCAAGTAGCGCTAGTGAGGGTCTACCTACTGGGCTGGGAGGTGTGTTCCCAGCTGTGGTGCAGACATATAGAAAGGTGTGGAACCCTGGAGATCTTATGTTCTAGCTCAAGAGTCGGCAACCTCTGGCACGTGGCTCACCAGGGTAAGCACCCTGGCGGGCTGGGCCAGTTTGTTTACCTGCCGAGTCCGCAGGTTCGGCCGATCGCAGCCACCGCCCCAGGCCAATGGGAACTGAGGGAAGCCGCGGCCAGCACACCCCGTGATCGGCCGAACCTGCTGATGCGGCAGGTAAACATACTGTTCTAGCTTAAGAACAACAAGCAACAAGTGGGTGTAACAGAAAGGGCATTCCTGAAATCTGATCCACAAGCATGCATCCTTATGCCTACGTGCAATCTCATCCAAGTCAGTGGATCCATCTGTAGGGATCTCTGGATCCAAGACTGGGGTAAAAGGAGGGACTGGAGAAGGAAAAACATAGTGATAAGGTATAACTTGATTCTGAGGCATTTAAAGGCTAATATATGAAATAAATATCAGTAAACTCAATGACCAAATTAGCATCTGAATGAAGGCTAAGGATCCGGCCATGCATTTGGGCCAGACTGCATAGATCTCCTATCAGCGTTCAGGTTCAGCTTGTCTTTAAAACCTCAGTTCTGCAAACAAAACTGCATTAGTAGACCCATGCAGAGCCCATCAACTTAGATGGTTCTTTGTGGTTCCCTTTGTGGGACTGGGGCCTAAAGAATTTAAACCAACATAGTTAACTCAAAATGCATCTATTTTTTCATGTCAACATACATTTCAGCTTTGTTTTTCCCCGCAGGGCAATGTATATGTAAATTTATAGTTCTCAGTTATTTAGAACCCTGAGATTAATTGTAATGTTGCATTTTAAGTAGAGATTTTGTACATTTTAATTCCTGTTTTATAGCATTATTTATGATAATGGTAGAAAGAAACAGTATGTATGACTACAGTACCAGGAATATTTTAATTACATGTCAAATGTACCATTCACTTTTAATCATTCAGCAATGTAAATGTTACTGAAAAATGCTTTCCATAATAAGAAATTCAGTCAAAGAAAATCTTTTAATACAGTCCTGAAAGACTGAAGGTCATTGACTAAGCAACTTTCTGAAAACACTATATCAGACTGTTTGACTGTCAGCATGTGTGTTAACTGTTTGATACAAGGAAAATTACAAAAGTGTGTTCATCCGGAGAGGTTTACATCTATATAAAAATTCTGAATTGGTATGAACTAGTCTGTTTGTTCATAACTCAAAGAACCTAATGGATCCTACTGGTGTGTGTGTGGTTTTTTTTTTTTTGTTTTTGTTTTTTTTTGTTTTTTTTTTCAGTTTCCTGGGTCACAAGACTTTCTATTCCAGTCATCTGATGAATTAATTCATCTCAAATGGGAGAGGCTCTTGGAGCTTGTTTTTTCTCTATGGCTGAATGGTAAATTACAGGAGATGAACCATTTGGGCATAGATTAGAGAAGTAGCTGGGAAGTCCCTAGGGTTTGCTTTTCTTCTGAAGAAAGATTTCATCCATATATACTTTAAAAAAAATTATGACTGGCCAAGAGTTCACTTTTGACCCTCTGCCACACACACCATGTGGTCCATCTTGATCTGTTTCAAGCTGTGCAAAAATCTGTCCTCTATGAGGTATAGGCCTCATTAGTAGTTCCTTCAAATTATATTGACTGTATGTGAGGTGGATTGGCTCTTGTAACAGAGTGGCCTGCCCCTTTCAGGGTCAGGGTTCTTAGGCCAGCCAGACCTGATCAATTTTCAGACCCAGCTGGAAAGGGAGCAAAGAATTAGAAAAGACAGTAAGCCTGTCTTGGGAGCAGAATTATTGGGGGAGGGCCTGGCCATGTCATGCTGTGCCTCCTCCCCATCCTGTAGTAGGAGGATTGAAAGGTCTGTCCTGTCAGTACTGGGAGAAAATTTCAGAGCTGTAGCCCATGGTGAGCAGAGAAACTACTTCTTGTTTAGTTGTTTTGCCTAAGCTAAGAATAAAGCTCTGCTGTGAAAGAATGGCAGAAGTCCTTTCTGGTTGTGAAAATAGGCCAGCAGGTCACATGTGATGGAGAATGCAGATAGGCAATCAGCTCTTGTACTGAGGCAGAGGCTAGCCTGAAGCCAAACCAGGTAGGTGGTGATGCTACAGTTCCATGCTAATATTTCTCCAGCCTTTTGACTGCAAAGATCATAGACTTGTGGTAGCCTGCTCTTAACTGGGTTTCATTAGGCTTCTGATGAGGCCAGCTTTGGGTTTTTGGATTTCCTGAGATCTGTGCTGCCAGAACTGAAGCCTAGATCTGTTTTCCCCCCTCCCCGCCCCCCAATTTTTTTTCCTGGTGCATTATCCTAATGCAAGGTTCAACTAGTCTTAAAACCAGAAGACTAAATTTGTAACTGGATTATCTTTATTATAATACTTTAGTTACATTGAATTTTCTGATACATGTATCTGTCCCAAAAGCTAATCAAAGTATAACTTGGAGTAATTATGTTCATACCATGTAGTTCATGACCTGGATTCTTAAAACAACTGTATTAAAGATGAACTACATGACTTTATCCTGTTAGTTTAATTATATAAAGTAGTGACAATTACAAGTATTAAAGCATAACTAAAATTTAATTGCACATTCCTCTGTATGTCAAATTCCCCTCTATTTCTTCTTCCTGAATCTGTTTGTTCCAGGTGCTTGTTGTAATACCTTAATTTGATTGTAAGTCTTTTGAGCAGACACTGTCTCTGTATATATTTTTATATTGCCCAGCACAAAAAAGATGAAATCCTTAGTAGGGTGTTACCTTTAATTATAATAAGGGAGGAAAATCAAGCTCAGTTTTCATGAGCACTTCCACAAAACCATGAATGTCATGTAGCTCTACTAAATGGAAAACACTTGACCCATCCACCAGTGTTTAGATGTAGCAAACATACTATACAAGTTACTGTAACAGAACAGCTAAAAAAGGAGACAATGTAATAAGATATTACCTTACCTACATTCCTCTTCTCATATTCTGAGGCCAACATTGCTACAACACCACTTTAATAATTAAAAAAAAAGTGGGGGGGGGGGGGGGGAGGAAGGAGGCAGAATAGAGAAGGCACTGGACTGATACCAGGAGGCCTGCATTCTGTTATTGCCTTTGGCCACTGACCTCCAAAAAGACTTTGGACAATCATTTCACCTCTTAATGCCTGTTTCCCCCACCTGTAAATTGGATATGATACCTGCTTCCCTTGTAAAGCCCATGGAGACTTAAGGAAAAAAGGTATAATTTACTATTTAAAGATCATTTTTCAGAGGCTCTCTATTAATAGTTGAGCACCTGTGCATATTTATCACAAATTGAATAGTTAGAGGTGTGATGACCTGAGTTGTATGTGTAAATGCAGGGGATTGTGTATTAACTTTCATACTTTAATGGAAGCTGTTTGGAATCAGAGCTGCATACTTATGTAGCCACAAAACAGGCTAAGTTCAGGCAGCCACTACAATTTGACAAAACTACTGGTTAAGTAGCTATTTGAAATTGGAGTTCAAAGACAAATGTCTTGTCAGACCAAGCAAACAGCAGGCCTAAATTCCCAAGTCAGATGTTAATGGTTTTTGTCCTGCCAAGTCCATATATTATTTGGAAAGAAACTTCAATAACCTAGGGAATAGAATTGCTAACACTCAAGGTCATGCTAACCAAACTGTGGAGAGTGAGGGGTGGTTAAAACAGATGGAGCAACTTGGAATTCTGATGTACAAGCTGATCCTGAAAATAATGAAAGAAGGGGAAACTTTTTTTTTAGTGTGAAACTCTGCAGAATAATAGGATGTGAAGGGAAAATAAAGTTTAACCTTTGGGTGGACTAGAGTTCATGCCATTGCTTTCTCCAGTGCCTAAAAATACCCCAACTCCCATAGAAAAGCAGCTGGAGACCTAGAATCCAGTCTCTAAGGATTTTCAGCAAGGCTGGCACAAGGTCAACCTCCCCACATTCAAGTCCCAAAAGGAATTAACTTAATTACCAACTTCACAAATCTTGTAAGTAAATTGTTTCTTTATAACCTAACATGGCTATTTTATAATCCCCATACATTACCTTCAGTTATATATAAACATCTAAACAGGTCAGTCCCCACAGAAACACAGTGAGAAGGAACTCTGAGTTTCCAAAAGCTTAGGTTGAGGTCACCTGAGTCTCAGTGAGAGACTTTGATTGCCAAATCTATACAGTCTGCTGAGCCAAAAGCAACATCTTCCCTCCTCTTGCTTGTAGGAATCTTCAAGTGGAATCCATGCAGACTCTTCCTCTGCTGAAATCACTGTTAGCCAGGTAGCTAATTCATTAACCAGTCAGGTAAGTATTGTATTTTTCTTGATTTTTTTTTTTAAATCTAAACTGAGACTAGCAAAATAAATGACTCTCTAAATGTGATAATAGGGAAAAGTTGGTCAATCATACTAGTTCAGACAATGTAACTAAAAGATTTGGCTAAAATCAAACGTTCAAATTATACAATTAAAATAAATTTTCCCTCCCAATTTTCCCTTTCTATAATTAACACTGCCAAGGCTTCCCTGTTGAAGGAGGGTTAACAATATTCCTGATCTGCTGCAAAATACTTCAGAGTTGAGGAAAACAGTCTGCTTTCTGAATGCTCCTGGGCTCAGCTTCTCCCAGCCTGCACAGGCCGTTTTAAAAGCAGCTTCCTTGACTGCTTGCCCGCATGGAGTCTGAGTGCAGCTACAGGAAATCTATTGCACTTAATTCTGGAAATTTCTGGATGCGGAGTGCTAATTGTGCATGTGCCTAGCAACAATGACCAAGACACAGCTCACTCCTATCCATTGCCCTAATATCTCTCTTAAAGAGAGAGCTTCCTATTAGGCAAATGGATTACAAAATCACTTCTGACTTTAAGAAGGGTACTTTGTGTGCTAGCACACTGCTCTATCCTGCTAGCTCCTGAGCACTCTGGCCTCCTCCAGCAAGCTACTGAATCACCTGCTTAACCTTAAGCATGCACAAGAGTAGTCCCATTCAAACTAATGATGCCTATGAGACTATTAAGAACCTGCCGGACTCAAGTATGTTAACAATCTTGTTGGATTGAGGCTGCATGGTGGTGCCCTTATGGTGTAATTGACTGGAGTGTAGGGTATTTTTTAATCTTAATAAACCAAAACAAGCTAAACAAAACCTAGCCTTAATTTTGTTATTGGGGTGGGGAGGTCCTACCAATTCTACACTCTGCTCTTATGTATACATTCTTTAGAATGTAAAAATGATGTATGTGTTCTATAGAACACATACTAATTCTATAAATTAGGAGACATAATTCTCTCAAATGATATAGTAGTTCCAAAATGTATAGAAAATTGTATTTTTGCTTTTTGCTAAATTCTATAGGACTCATCCAAAGGGATATTAAGAGCTAAAATGAAATCCCAGCCTCTTCCTGTACCTTATTTTAACGTGCAGAGAGACTTCAGTTTGTGGTTCAGGCTCAAAAGGAAATATTACATAATGGAAATCAAAGCTAAATAAACTTCTTCTTTTAGAGGCTTTAACAACACCCCTGACATGCAAGCAACAGAAGCCAGATGCCTGAAACTTTCCTGCTATAGTGGAAACTGCATGTCAGCAGACTGCAGAGTTACATGGAAGGGGACAAAGGAGCAGTGATTCATAGTGGAGGCAAATGAGTTCACAGTATTCCCACATTCACTTATTTTGATTGCCACAAGGACAATCATGGGCACTGGCTAAAATCTAGGACAGATATAACATGCTAAAACTTGGATTTCTGAGAGCCAATGGACTCAGCCCAGGCTGATCCTGACAAACTGAGCTCTTCTGCTATTTCTAACTAGAATAGGTACCAGTTCTCATGGAAAAGATATGTGGAGCAAGAATGGATAAGCCTTCTGACATAAGTCTGATGTCATCTGTGGCTTTCTTGTTAAGGATGACATCAGGCTTAAAACTAGAAAACAGTGATACATTTCAGAGGGTCTGAAATATGTCTGGGGATTGGACAGCATGATTGCACTCCTCTACACAGAAATTCATCTACCAAGTAATCATCCTGGAAGGAGTGATTTGAACTAGATGTGCACATTCATAGGCTCCAATTTAACTCTAACCAGACAGAAAAAAATTAAGCATCACTGTGGACAGTTCACTGAAAACAGCTGTTCAGCTGCAGTAGTGGACAAATAACCAAACAGGAATGCTACAATGTACTATTTTCTATTGCATTCTCTTTACATCTTCCTTATCTTGAATACTGGTCACTTCAACTAAGAAAAAATAGCAGAGCAGGAGTCCAAAGATATGAAGTGGAAATCAGAGGCATGGTGTCATAACTATAAAGGGAAGGGTAACAGCTGTCCTGTGTACAGTACTATAAAATCCCTCCTGGCCAGAGACTCCAAAATCCTTTTCCCTGTAAAGGATTTTGAAACTCAGGTAACCTGGCTGGCATCTGACCTAAAGGACCAATAAGGGGACAAGATACTTTCAAATCTGGGGGGGGGGAGGGGAGGCTTTTGTTTGTGTTCTTTGTTTTGGTTGTGTGTTCGCTCTCGGGACTGAGAGGGACCAGACATCAATCCAGGTTCTCCACATCTTTCTAAACAAGTCTCTCCTATTTCAAACTTGTAAGTAAAAAGCCAGGCAAGGCGTGTTAGTTTTCCTTTGTTTTCTCAACTTGTAAATGTACCTTTTACTAGAGTGTTTATCTTTGTTTGCTGTACTTTGAACCTGAGACTAGAGGGAAGTCCTCTGAGCTCTTTAAGTTTGATTACCCTGTAAGGTTAATTTCCATACTGATTTTAGAGATTTTTACCTTTTTCTTTAATTAAAAGCCTTCTTTTTAAGAACCTGATTGATTTCTCGTTTTAAGATCCAAGGGATTTGGATCTGTATTCACCAGGGAATTGGTGAAAGGCTTCCCAGGGAGGGAATGGTGGCAGCGGGACCAGAGCTAAGCTGGTAGTTAAGCTTAGAAGTTTTCATGCAGGCCCCTACATTTGTACCCTAAAGTTCAAAGTGGGGATACAGCCTTGACACATAGTGAGTCTAATATATGAGAGAGAATGAAAAGACATGAACTCGTTTGGCCTGAGAAGAGTGTCATACAAAATAATGCAGGATATGGAGGTCAGTTGGGTAGCCATTCTCAAAATAGAGAAACAAGCAAACATGCAATGAAATTGAAAAGTAAAAATTCTTAAATCAATAAGGTCATAACTAACCTGTGCAACTCACTGCTGCAAAACATAATTGAGAACAAGAAGATAGTAGGATTATACATGGATAATTAGAATATCCACAGCCATCATATGGTAATAGTATAAACAACTAACACTGTTTGACCTCTTTATCTCAAATAATGCACCAAGATTCTCCCACACTTACTTAAGTTGATCAGTACGTTGCTTTGAGTAATCCCATTAAATTCAGTGGGACTACACAGTATAAAGGTAGTATTGTATTTGGTCCTATATTTGACTACTTTTCATATAATTATCAAAATGTTCATTATTTTACTTTATCAGTTTTATAAATGACTGAATATTCATTATATTAAATTCCACTGTTTTTTCTTTCTGCCAACTTGTCACTAATATTTTTCTACTGTTTGAGGTCTAGTAAGTGTCTCAGTATATTTATACTGATGACATTAATAGCTCTGTCTGCTTTCTGCTTGTAGTTTTGGACCAAGACTTCACAAACCTAGAATATCAAGATTGGAAGGGACCTCAGGAGGTAATCTAGTCCAATCCCTTCCTCAAAGCAGGACCAATCCCCAGACAGATTTTTTTTTAACCCCAGTTCCCCAAATGGCCCCCTCAAGGATTGAACCCACAACCTTGGGTTTAGCAAGCCACTGCTCAAACCACTGAGCTATTCCTCCTCCACCAATATGGAAGATGAAAACTAATACAAATAAAGTCCACATAAGTGTGAATCCTCACTGTTTACTTAGGATTTTTGCTTAAAATGACCAAGATGTTTTTCAGTGCAAAATGATTAATTCATATGACTGTCAGCCAAGATTGTCTCTTGTCCTATGTGCTCCAAATAAGGACCTCTTTACTTCTGTGAGTGCTACTCACGTCACCCACACTGTGAATGATGGAGAGTGCGGATGGATGGGCAGGGAGTGGCCTTGGCTCTGCTCCTACTCCCCATGCACTGTAGCTGCTCTGATATGGAGGGGGAAGTAATACTCCTTCCATCTGGAATAAGACCATGGTGGGGGGGGAAACAGGATGGGAACTGACTTAGTCCAGGGAAGGAATTTTGACTGCTTTGGGGGAAACAGTCTCATTCCTTGCCTAAAGTTTGTGGTAAAACTGTAATCTGGTCCATAATAACTGAATGAAACATTTTCAATTGTCTGTTAATGATGAGCCAGCTGCAATGGAACAAAGAGCCCAAGATTCCAATGTTTGTTTGAACCTCCTTAATCTGCAGGTTTGGGCTGATGGTCTCAAAATGCCATAAGGACAGACTCTTTTGCAGTAAGTAGTTGGGCATTTTAACTGTTCCACTCCCAAACAGAGGCCAGAGAGGGACAATAATGAAATGTGCTCAAAATAGCTTCATCTGAGATTTAAACTTTAGGGTAGTGTGTTTATTCTCTAAACAAATATTTTCAATATTAAAAGCTATTGTATTAAGGTGGTGGTAAATCTTCAATAAGAAGCAAAAGAGCACAGTTTAGTGTAGTGGTACAGTTTCATATTTCCCACAGAAACTTCAGCTACTTATTCAAAAAGCCAGCAGTACACAACCTGTGCATGGCACAGCCATGGGAAAAGCCCAAAACGATTTACAGAAAGACAGTCAATATTTGTTGGAAGGTAGTCTGAGAAGCTCCCCCGTGCTTTTTGTAACCCAGGCTGTTCTGCTCAAATTTCAGAGTTCCAAAACTTAGCTCAATGTGGTCTTTAACAAGCTGAAAATGCAAGCTTTGCTACATGGCCCATAGACCTCCTGACAGGATGAAGCACTGGAAGAGGGAGCATCTTCAACAACAGGAGTTCTTAGGATTACTATTCTGAAAAAATTGCATATTCTGGCAAAGTTCAGCCTCAATCATTCTATCCACACTGAAGAATCTTAACATGCAGTGTAACGAGAGGCAGAGTTTTGCAAATCAGGATTAATCAGGGCACGCATCAGTTTACAGGCCACCCTCAGCTTGTCCCTTAAGATTTTGTCCATGACCATTTTTCTTCAGTTTTCCATTGTTTGACTATTTAATGGCTTCTCCTAATCTTTACAGCATATGCTGTAAAGATAGGTTGTTACAGGTGCATCATTTTGAGAAGCTTTATGACTGAGCTACTGATGCAGCAAAGTACTTAAGCATGTGAGAATACCCACTGACTTCAATGGGCCTTGGAGCAGTTCTCCAGACACGTCTAGCTTTGAGTAGTCCCATTAAAGTGTCTAGGAATAATCCCATTGTTTTAAACTAGCATTGTATTTGGCCCTCTATACTTGCCACATTCACAGATCTTCTAGAAAAGACTAAAATAATGAGCATCTAGTATAAATCCTAACAATATTTGGACTAGTATGTTATATAGAGTTGACTATATAACATCTCTAATTGCTGCAAGAATCTACGAGAGGTGGGTGAAATACTCATCACAAAATGCAAAACTAATTACTGTAGTAACTTTCACATTTTGTTACAAACTTGAAAACAAACTAATTCTTAATGTTTCATTCAGGTACATTCTTTTTTATCAAATAAAACTAGGCTTACTGCCAGGTAAAACTGTACCTGTTTTTGGTGAAGTCCTCTTTATTCAATACCATGAAAATCAGAACTCTTCCACATTTCATGGTGGGGCTATTTAAATATTCTTGTATGCTATAATATGAAAAGTAATCAAAATCATATTGCCCTTATTTCACAATAATCATTAAATAAACTTTGTTTGCTTTTCTCTTATCAAGAACAGCCAGAAGTGAGATGGTAAATGATATTTACCTTCTTTGCTTATGTCCTATCAGGGTCTTTAGTTGAGAGTTAATAGAGGTCTACAGCCCCTATGTGATTATTCACCTTATGCAGCCATGAGAATTAGAAAACTTTCATTTCCCTGAAGAAGCTCCTAAATTACATGAAAAGATTGCATATTCTTCCAATGGATTTCAAATACTAGGAATTATCCAGTTGGAAAAGTACTTTTTCAGTAATTATAAGCTTTCATTAATTTTTTTTTTAATTATTGCTTTATTTTAGTTGTGGAATTGGCTGGGCTGAGAACTATTATCCCATCAGTTTTACTTTCTTTTCTGTGTGGTGTGTTGTGTGTGGTTCCCCCCCACCTTCTCCCACCATGTATCACAGGGACAGGCAAACTTTTTGGCCTGAGGGCTGCATCGGGTTTCCCAAATTGTATGGAGGGCCGGTTTGGGGAGGCTGTGCCTCCCCAAACAGCCATGCCTGGCCCCTGCCCCCTATCTGAACCTCCCCCACCCGCTTCTTGTCCCCTGATGGCCCCCCTGGGACTCCTGCCCCATTCACCCCCTGCTCTGTCCCCTTACTGCCCCCAGATCCTCTGTTCTGAACTGTCCCATCCAACCTGCCATTCTTCTTGACTGCCCCCCTGGGATCCCTGCCACATCCACCACCCCCCTGCTCCCTGTCCCCCGCCACCCCCATCCAACCTCCCCTCTCCTTCCTGACTGCCCCCCCAGGACTCCTGCCCCCATTCAACCCCCCTGTTACCCCACCCTCTGACTGCCCTGACCCCTATCCACCCCCAGACCATTACTGTGAACTCCCCTTCCCTCTATCCAACCTCCACTCCCTGCCCCCTTACCGTGCACCCTGGAGCACCAGTGGCTGGCAGTGCAGCTGCACCAGGACAGGCAGCCGCGCCGCCTGGCTGCAACTAGCCATGCAGCACAGAGCATTGGGTCAGGCCCTGGCTCTGCAGCTGTGCTGCCCAGGAGATTGCAGCCTGCTGCCCAGAGCATTGCCCTAAGCTGGGCAGGAGGGTTCCATGGGCCATAGTTTGTCCACCTCTGGTGTATCATAAGGATACAGAATTTCTCCCACTGTTTCATATGTTAGGTACCCTATTGGCCTCCATCACTGTAGTATCTGAACATCACACAAACTTTAATGTATTTATCCTTGTAACCCCTCTAGGACAGGAAATTTTTGTTATCCTCATTTGGCAGATGGGGAGCTTAGAGATATGAAATGGTTTGTCCAAGGTATCACAGGAAGACTGTGACAGCAGGGAGCTGAACCTGGGCCTCCAAAGTGCCATGCTAGCACCATTGGACCATCCTCCATCTATCTAAATTATGTCTGTCTAGCGTGCATGAACAAACATACACGTCTCTACATGTAGATATATTTCTGACTCAGTCCTGACTATATTTGAGGGATAGAAAATGATCAAGAAAGGTCTGAAATAGCTAATGTATATCTAATAATGATCCTGGGAAGGTCATTCTGTACAGACTCACTTAAATTATTCCACCTCCTATTAAGAATGGATTATACAGGGGAGAATGTACAAGTATAAGAGATGCTGATGGGTGTGTGTACTGCCCTTCTCAAAGAATTGGCTATGTAGAATTCATGAGTTATGTGACCTGGTAATACTTAATCCTGCCATAGCATGGGTGGAGGTGGGGGTGGACTAGATGACCTCTTTAGGTCCCTTAATCCTACATTTCTATGATTCTATAGTTAGTAAATTCTCTTGCCTTCCTGCATGTCCAATGTATGTATAACACTGAGGCCATGTCTACAGTTACCCAAAGCTAAATGCCACTCCACCGGAGTGACGAGTAAGGTAAGTCGCTGTGAGTGTGTGTGTCTCGTCTCTACAGGGTGGTGTAGACACCGCAGTAAGTCAACCTAAGGTATGTCGACTCCGTTACGTTAGTCACATAGCTGGAGGAGCGTAAGTTAGGTTGACTTACCATAGTTGTGTAGACAAGGCCTCAGGTAAGAACCTGGCCTTCGGGGGGGGTATAGATATTCAAGCCTTGTGTTTCACCTTATGAGCATAGAAACATTCATCCTTTTGTGTGGTAAGTGAGATTCCACATGCTCAATTATACTGCTTTAGTGGCATACATCTTCACTCTCTGAAGTTACTTTTCTGTCTTCCAGTGTGGAAACTTTATTTTTTTCAGGACACTAACAACACAAAGTTGTTCAGGGTTCACTTGATTAATTCATTTGACTGATGTCACTGGAGCTGTGTTGAATTACACTATCTGAGAATGAGATCATTTGTCTTTAAAAAGATTGTCACAGCTTATGCATTATCTCAAACGCATACCACAAAAATTGAGACAGGGTGTTTACAATCCACATTAATTACACTGGGGAAGAGTCCGCCACCCCCAAGGATTTGTATTAATTTCAGTGAAATAAGTGGGCCAAACATGACCCTGTCATTGTACAACACTAAACAGTCAAATATGGTTTGGGGTTTTGATTAGAAGCCTCAGACTGCTTAGTCGCCATTATATTTTTAAAATTTTATTCAAGAAACTCAGATTGTTGACAGATGTCCCAATAAAATCGGGACCTTCCTGATATTTTGGTGTCTGTCCCATGTCCCGACCGATCTTTGGTCGGGACGCATTTTGTCCCGATATCCGCCGGCAGTACTGTGGTTTGGTTTGGTTTTTTGGGGGAAGGGGGTTGCTCTGCCAGCAGGCATCCTCCCCCCATGTGTCCTGATATTTTCTTCCCCTCATCTGGTCACCCTACCCTGCCTGTACAGTGCATGCTGTACAGAGGATGCCATTTTGCTCTACAAAAGTGGAGAGTGAATGAAAACTAACTACTTGTACTTGAGACTGAAGGTGCTGGTATCTGTGGTTTGGGAGAAGGAACCAGAGGAATTAGCTGAGTACATCTATCTCCATTGATCGAGAGAAGGTTCCTACTATTTGCTTCTCATATTTGTAAGCAGAGCTAGCCAGAAAGTGGAAAATCCTTCCTGCAAAAACTTCTGCAGTTTTTTTAAATTGAAATTTATTCACAAGAAGGGATTTCAAGAAAAGTTTCATTAAAGAACTTGAAAGGGAATTTTTCAATGTATCAGCCACCCATCTGCGGGGCCAGCTCCAGGCACCAGCTTACCAAGCAGGTGCTTGGGGCGGCCACGTCGGAGAGGGGCAGCACGTCAAGCTGTTCAGTGGCAATTCGGCGGACGGTCTCTCGCTCGAGCGAAGGATCTCCCACCGAATTGCCGCAGCAGATCGTGATTGCGGCTGTTTTTGTTTGTTTGGCTGCTTGGGGCGGCCAAAACTCAGGAGCCGGCCCTGCCCAACTGGAAGGCTCATGTTAATTTTGTTTCTACCACAAAGTGAAAATGACACAAGTTTTTCAGGAAGGGAGCCATCACTTTAATTTTTGTGACAATCACATTTTTTTTCCCCAGTAAAATTGATCTTTTCCTACAGGATATTTCAACTTTGTTAAAAGGGCATTTTCTGATGGAAAATTCACAACCTTCTCTCTTAATAACTAGATGATTCACACCTGCTCTTAGTTTTTCATTCAGCAGATGCTGAGACGCATTACTAAGAGACCTGGCCAGAAGTTTGCTGGTGTTTGAGATGCAAATTATTATCGCTGAGTCTGGATTGATTGATAAGTAGATTCCATTCAACAAAATGCATTTTTAATACAGCCAAATTACAGCTGATATTGAAAAATAAGGAATGCTGGCCTGTGTGGATCAGATGCCTGGCTGACTGAAATCAAGACGGCTGTGGGGGAACTGTATCCTGGAAAGCAGCGATTTCTAAAAAGGATTTAGGGGGTCATCAAGGACAGAATGGAACATCAGCTGCTAATGCAATGCTGTGGCAAAAAGTGCTAATGTGATTTGGGGATATATAAACAGGGGAATGAGTAAGAGTTAGGAGGTGTGTTTACCCTTGTGTAGGGCATTGGTGAGACCAGTAGCAGAATACTGCATACAGTTCTGTTGTCTACATTTTTAAAAGGATATTGAAAAAACTGAGTGTGCAGCAGAGTCACACAAATGATTCAAGAGTTGGTGAAAATGCCTTATGCTGGGACTTAGAGCTCAATTTGTTTAGTTTATCATCCAGAAAACTGAGAGGTGACTTGGTAAGTATCTACTGTCTAAGCATTTTCATGTGGAGAAAGTACCAGGTACAAAAGTGGTGCTAATCTACCAGCAAAGCCATAACAAGAACCAGTGCCTGGAAGCTGAGGCCAAACAAATTCAAAGTAGAAATTAAAGTGCATTTTTAATAGTGATGGTGATTAACTATTACAACAAACTATTAAAGGAAGTTGTGGATTTTCAATCTCTTTCAAGGAAGTGATGATAAAGTCAAACATGTTTCTGGGCTCATTATAAGGGTAACTGGATCAAATGTATTGGCCTATGAAATACAGGAGGTCAGACTAGGTGATCTAATCATCCCTTTGAACCTTACACAGTATGAATCTATGCCTTTTCACTTCTAGTTTATTGCAGTGCATGATATGTGGTACTACTCACTGTCCCATGATTCAGTTTTCTCCATCCCATCATTCTATGAGCTTCCAACCACATTTTGTGCCACTTTTCAACAGCACCTGTAAACTGTGTGCCTGGTGTCAGTCTGAAAGCATGGATCCTGCACTGCTCTCTAGTCTTATGAGCGTTATGAACACAGTGCAGCTGATCCTCTAGTATTTCATGAGCTATGAATATGATAATGACACCATGGTGTCTGCATGGCGTATGAAAGAAACACTTTAAGATTGGTTTTGGCATTCATGGAACAGCTGCACGTGGTGGACTGACAGTACTGGCCTCGGGGAAGCAAGCATTGAGTGATGGGATCACATCGTGATGCAGGTATGGGATGACAAGCAGTGGCTGCAAAACTTTTGGATGCACAAAGCCACCTTGAACTGTGTGTGGTGCTTGTCCCTGCCATTCGGCACAGGGATATCAAACTGAGAACTGCCCTCATAGTGGAGAAGTGAATGGCAATCACTGTGTGGAAGCTGGCAACTCCAGACGACTACCCATCAGTCGGAAATCAATTTGGAGTTGGAAGTCCACCATGGAGTCTGCAGTCATGCAAGTGTGCAGGGCCATTAATCACCTCCTGCTATGAAGGACTGTGCCTCTGGGGAAATACGCAGGAAATAGTGGATGGCTTTGCAGCAATGGGATTCCCTGATTGTAGCCAGGCAATAGATGGCACGCATATCCCAATTTTTGCCCCCAGCCCACCTTGCAACAGTGTATATCAACAGAAAGGGCTACTTTTCTATGGTATCATAAGCCTTGGAGGCTCACTGGGGTCATTTCACTGACATTAACGTGGGGTGGTCAGGGAAGGTGCATGATACACACATCTTTAAGAACATGGGCCTGTATAGAAAGCTGCATGCAGGGACTTTCTTTCCAGAGCAGAAGATTCCAATGGGGATGTGCAACTGCCCTTAGTGATTGTGGGAGACCCAACCTACCCCTTGTTCCTGTGGCTCATGAACCCTTACACTGGAAACTATAATAGCAGCAGGTTCAGCAGGTGCAGAATGAAGCTTGAATGTGCCTTAGGCAGATTAAAGAGTCACTGGAGCTGCCTTTTTGGTAGGTTTGATCTCAATGAGGAAAATATTCCCATGGTCATCACAGCCTGCTCTGCTTTGCATAACATTTGTGAAACTAAAGGGGAAAAGTTTCCCCAGGGGTGGTTGGCTGGTGGCTGCTTTTGAGCAGTGAGCTACCAGGGCTGATAGAGGGGCTCAGCGGGGCTATTTGAAGCAGGGAGACTTTTGAAGGAGCATTTTGACAAAGACACATTACTGGGGCTCATTCTGTAGTGTTTTGAGCCAGGCATTGCTTTCTTGAACCACAGTATGACCCTTGTAAGGAGGGCTGTGGGTGCGTTCACTGTATTCTGCTAATGCACTGATTGCCCCTGTGTGTGAATTTCAGCAGCAACCACCGTGATTTGTAGACAAAGATTCATTTTCTTTCTGTAAGTACATTTTCATTCATCAGCAATATGAACATTTTTATTTTCTAAATAAAATAAGCAGTTCCTGAAATGAGGCTCCCACAGCTGGGTGCATCTCCAGCTGTCATTCTGAAACATGTCCTTAGGGGTGGAGTGCATGGAGTACTGGGATGGCCTGGGAACATGTGAGGAATGGGGCAGGAGAGTTTGGAGAGGGCATGGAAGGCAGTTCTGTACGGGCTGCAGGGGGAGGCGACTAGGCATGTGTTCCACCTGCAGCTCAATCAGGGACCTCCTCATGTCTTCGTTCTTCCCCCTGTATCCTCTGCTCCTGCCCCTGTTTCCTCGCCCGGCTCTCCGTTCTCAGTCTTTCATTTATAGTCTCTCTCCACGCTCTCTGCTCACTATTGGCTGCATTAGAAGAATGCAACACCTCCCTGAATGTCTTCCTTACTCCTCCCGCTTCATCTCTTTATCACTCAGAGCAGCTCAGCCAGTGTGCAGGAGGACCCCTCCCACCCCCGGGCACATCTGCAGAAGCTGAAGAAACAATAAACAGAAGTACTACACTGAGTGAATTCACAGACCTGATTATACAAATTAGATACATCACTGTCTCACTTTCCCTTGACAGACACACAGTGCAGCAAGAGCCCTAACCCAGGTGAGTTGGGCCTGGGGGCGAGGGGAAGGGGCAAGATGGGACAAACTGGAAGGAGGGGTTCACAGGCGTATCAAGACAAGTGCTTTGGGCCACTATTCTGAATGCTGGCACCATTTTCCACAGCTAGGGGGTGATAGCTGCAGATATCTTGCTCCTGAGGGTAAGTGAGGCTGCAAGGGTGCAGCTTCTGCATGCATATGTCTACAGACCGGGTCTGTGATGGTCACGTGTGTGCTGCTTTGGTGCCTGCAGAGGTAATTACCGATTGGCCTGGCAAAGTTTCCTACTGGGGGCAAGAAACAAGGCTGCCCTCCCAAGGAACCTTGGGCAGAGGATTGCTGAGTACCTCCAGCTCCAAGAAAGTTTCCTAGAGATCTCTATGGAGGATACCTGGGACATCCCAGTGTGCATCAACAAGCTTTTCCGCAGTGCCCCCTTAGCCTAGCTTGCACAGAGGAATGGGAAACATATGCAAACGGTGCTAGTGTTAGTTATTTCTCTCTCTCTCCACTCCTGGAACAACAACAAAAAGAGGAGAGCTCTACCTCATGTCTCCTTGCAGTATCAAAGCACAATGAATACTTATTGGAGCTCCCCGCTCCTGCATTGGGTGTGGCAGAGCTGGAGGACTGGGAGCGGCTAGACTCGTCTGGAGTTCAAGAGGTGCTGGCTTACCATGCCAATGGATGTCCCTGTTGCTTCTTTCCTTCCATTCTTCAACTCCACTTCCTCATGCACCACTTTGTCCTTGGGGTTCACTGTGCTGGCTGCTTCCTCCAGCCCCTCCAAAGTAACTATGGGGGTTGTGACATTGCATTCTATATGTTTATGGAAATATGCTTATAAGTGTAAATATAACAGGAATATGCTTTAGGTTAGATATGCCATGTGATACATCTTTGCAAAGGTTATGATCTACTGAATATATTCCTCCTATCTGTATGCCTGTATCATTTTTATATCTGAAGTTATGAATGTTGTCTCTATGCTTGTATTTGAGGTGTTTGCTGTAGGAACACATAAGGGAGGTTTGGACAACATATTGTGAAGGGGCTATTCAAGTAATTGGGAGTACTTAACTAGGAATGGACTTTGGGAGATGCCAATCCACATCTGAGCTTTCCTGGGAAAATTCAAACTAACATGCAAACAATGGTGTCAGCCTGTAAAAAGCTGGATCATTCATGGATATGTGACTTGCCCAGGTGGCTACAAACTGCATCTTGTTGCTGTGATTTTTTCACAGAAGAACAAAGAGGTTTCCACCAACAGAGAGAGAATATAAAAGGCCTTGGAAGCCTCTCCATTTTGTCTTCAGCTGGCTCAAGAGATGGCCTCTCCACCCCAAAGAGATGCCTGAAAGAAAGTGGAACAAAGGATTCTAACTATGGGGTGTGTGAGTGTTTGCTGGACCCAGGCCATAAACTACAAAGTTGGTCTGAAAAGGATTGTACCTGGAATAACATCTGTGTTGCAACAGGCTTGCGTGTCTGGCTCAACAAGGCAGGGTGCTGGAGGCCCAAACTGGCAGAGAAAACGGGCTCAGAGGTAGTCTCAGCACATCAGGTGACAGTCCCAAGGGGGTCTCTGTGGCCAAACCCATCAGATGGGTCTTGGCAGTGGAGGTGGGGTAGCCATCGAAGAGGGCGTGCAGCTCTTTGTAGAAGTGGCATGTCTTTGGTGATGCACCAGACTGACAATTGTCTTCCCTTGCCTTCTGGTATACCTGCCTCAGCTCCTTGATCTTAGCCTAGCACTGCTGTCTCTCTCTTTTGTGCCCCTTCTCCTTCATGCCATAAGCAATCTGCCCATAGATAGTTCCTACGGCTGGAGCGGAGTTGTGACTGCAGTCTCCTCTTCCCACAATTCCAGTGTACTCCTGGTGGGAGCACGTTTGCTGTGGGGAGCCAGCATGGTCAGTTGGGAAGATGCAATGTGAGCTCTCCAGGCCGAGCAAACAGGAAATGGACTTTCAAAACATTCTCAGGCCTTTCAAAGGAGTGGGGGTGCATGCCTGTGTAACTGGGTGCAGGACAGCGGAGTTCAAACTAGTGACCAGAGTAGTTATGATGGACATTGTGGGACGTCTCCTAGAGGCCTCTTAGAATGACATAAGCAACTCAGTGTCTACACTGACACTATGTCACTCTAACTACATTGCAAAAAGCTCTATGCCACTCATCCAGATGGTTTTATTATGTTGGCATAGCAGAAGAATTAAATCAGCAGGAGGAGTATTGCAGTGTGTACATCTCTACTGTTTTGTAAACAAAGGCTGACTTTTGTTGACAAAACTGAGTAGTGTAGACATGTCCTCAGTTGCTGTTCTGTTTGTTTTTTTACAGCCACACACCTGGTCACAATACCCAGTGGAAACCTACATTTTTATGGTACTAGTTTCCAAGCACTAGGGCTTGTTTTAGATGTGGCTCCTTAGTTGTAAAACAATTGTCTTAAGTGAAGGGTTCGTTGTTACATCAGTTGTAATTCAGCTCATAATAAGGCTTCACATAGCGCAAAATTATATCAAAAGAGGTGTCCTGCTACTAGTGCTCTCTGAGGGGGTCCTTGGCACTTTAATTTACCTCCTTTCTTGGCTCAGTGTTCTTACACTTTATAGGTTTAGTGGGAATCTTGATTATGGGGGAAGGAAAGAGTGATTGCAAGTACCAGCTTGTATTTTTTGTAAAGTTTTTTAGAATTCTTTGGCGTCTCCCATTTTCAGTGGCATAAAGCTCTTATTTCAGTCTGACATTTGCCCAAGGTCAGTTTACCAGCAATCTCCATTGGCCCTCTATCTACCCTTTATCATTTCTTGTAGGCATTACAGTAGAGGTGGATCTCAAGAAAGGATTTAAAAGAACACATGGTGGTGGTGGTCTTTCAGAGTAGTGCAGAGAGGATGTTTCATGTATAAGAGGTGGGGGCAAGGGCAGTATGCAAGATAGCATGAAGGTGCTTGTGACTGAACCAGACAGATAGGTATTTAAGATTGGCACCTTTTGCAGCATAGGCAGTTCAGTAAGTTAGAAAAGCAGCTAATAGGGAAGAGTATTAGAGAGCCTTAAAGGAAAGACTAAAAGCTTGTATTACTCCTGAGGGAATTCTGTGCCAAAAAAAAAAAAATCTGAATGTTTTATTTGTCAAAATAATACAATATAATCACACCAGTTTCAATTATTTTGGTCATTTATTTCAAAATACCTGTCCGCAAGTATGTCTGTAACAAAAAAGTCAGGATTTTTTTTTTTAACAAATAGATCCCTTACTAAGCATATTAATACAGAATGTTGAATAATAATCCATTTAAATTACAATATGGAACTGTATTTCCTGCACCCCTCAGAAGCAGTGCTAAGGCTTGGGGGAGTCAGGGGTAATAGAATAGCTAAGGGAGAGGGAAGTAATTGCTCGGAAGGAGTCCAGGAGTGAACCTGGAGGGTTGTCAATTGTGGAATAAGTATGGAACCATTGCTTTTTGGAGGGAGGAGGGATTGCTAGTGAGTTGGGGAGCCTCCCGTATGCAGACCCTGGCTGATCTCTAGCCTCTCCTAATCAGTCAGGCACATCTGCCCCGTCCCCATGTATCCCTGCTCCCCCATTCAGCCACCCTTCTTCCCCCATCCCTATGTGGCCCTGCCTCCAATCCCCATGTGGCTCTGCACCCCCACTCATCCACCTCTCCTCCCCCCCATCCCCAGTGTCCCTGCACCCTCATCCCCCTGCACCCCCTTCTCCAGTCCCTATGTGTCTGTGAACCCACACTCAGCCACCCCCATCCCCATGTGGCTCTGCACCACTCTAGTGTCCCTGAACTCCCACTCAGCCACCCCTACTTCCCATCCCCATATGTCTCTGCACCCCCATGTGTTCCTGCACCTCCACTCAGCCCTACCCCCACACAGTCCATCCCTGCATCCTTATTCCCCGTCCCCTGCACTCCCTAGCCTTCTATCCCCAGGTGTCCCCACATCACCACTTCCATTCAGCCCCTGCTCCAGTCTTCCCCCCCAACCCCCACTAGCCCTTCTGAACCTTCCCAGCAGCCTCATGTGCCCCACTCTGTCTGTCCCTCCATACGTATCCTGTGCCACCTCACCTGGCCCCACAGGCAGGGTGCTGTGAGGAATGCAGCCTCTGCAATCTTCCTATCAGGTGCTGACAGCTATGGCTAGTGAGTGGTGAGCTGGCTACCTCTGTTCTGGCACCACAGCAGACCCTGGTGGGCAAAAGGCATAACTGCAGAACCTCTCCTGCAGACTGTATTTTCTGCTGACAAATATATATATATATGTGGGCCACGTGAATTCTGCGAGTACGCAGTGGTACAGAATTCCCCCAGGAGTTGTACATGAGGGAGCCAATGGAGTGATGGGGGTGGGAGAGGGCATTATGTGCTGAGGAAAAAATAGGCAAAGAAGCAGATTTTAGCAGCTATATTTTGAAAGGGCTTGAAGAACGCGTTATAGATGTTAATGAGGTCATAAGCTTATAAAATTTGTAGATGACACCAAGCTGGGAGGTGTTGCAAGCAGTTTGTAGGAAAGGATTAGAATTTAAAATGACCTTGACACGTTGGAGAATTGGACTGAAATCAATCAGATGAAACTCAATAAAGACATGCAAAGCACTGAATTTAGGAAGGAAAAAAATCAAATGTGTAACCACAAAATGGGGAATACTGGTTAGGTGGGGTAGTACTGCTGAAAAGGAGCTGGGGGTTATTATAGAGGATCACAAATAGAAATGAGTCAATAATGGGAAGCAATTGCAAAAAAAGGCTATTATTATTATGGGTGTATTCATGGGAGTGTCTTATGTAAGATAGAAGATAATTGTCCCTCTTTACTAGGCACTGGTAAGGCCTTAGCTGGAGTATTGTGCTCAGTTTTGGGCACAGCAATATAGGAAAGAGGTGGACAAACTGGAGAGAGTCAAGAGGAGAGCTACAAAAATGATAAAAGGATTAGAAAACCTAACCTATGAGGGAAAGTTAAAAAACTGGGCATGTTTAAAATAAACTTGATTGAGAAGAAAAGACAATTGAGATGTAGAACCTAATAACGTTCTTCAAATATGTTAAGGGCTGTGGTAAAGAGAAGTGTGATCAATTGTTCTCCATGCACTAGAATGGGCTTCCAAGGCCTGGGCTCCACTAGCGGGGGGGGGGGGGGTGGTTCGAACTAAGATTGGCATAGCTGAAGTCGAAGTATCTTAGTTTGACTTGCCTGGCCATCCTCACGGCAGCGAGTCGACCACCGCGGCTCTCCTGTCAACTCCGCTTACTCCACCTGCTGAGGTGGAGTACAGGCGTCGATTCGGGGATCGATTTATCCCCGCTGATCCGGCGGGTAGTATAGACGTACCCCAAGTAAGGTTGTGGAGTCCCTGTCTTTGGAGGTTTTTAAGAACAGGTTAGACAAACACCTATCAGGGATGGTTTAGGTTTAGTTGGTCCTGCCTTAGTGCAGAGGACTGGACTAGATGACCTTGTGAGGTCTATTCTAGCCCTACATGTCTATGATTCTGTGTCTATACCATTAACTATGATTTATGGATCCATAATACCAAATTCATGGTTGGGGGGGGGGGTTGTTGTTTTTTTTTATTACAGCAGCTCAACTGTCTATTTTTTTTAAATGACAAAAGTGATTAGTCCACATCACTGGCTAAGTGCTAACGTTAATTTTTAAAGAGGGAACAATTCGGTTTTAACTAAAGAAATTTAAAAGCATATTAACTCAATTAACTTCTTCTGTGGCCCTGCAAATTGAAAACTGCTTTCAAAATTTGTTTAAAATCCAGAAACCAAGCAGATCTTGTATGGGATGTGAAAATCTGTTTCTAGTAGAAATGCTGACAGACTATTAACTGTAGTGAGTCTAGTAGGCGTTGCTCTTACATAACTGATGTATAAATGCTGACTTTTCTAATGTTATCAAATTCATTGCATTTCACATTTGCTGACATTTAAAGTATGTACATCCCACAATTGATTTCTTTTGGACTTCTTAACAATTTTAAATAGGATGAATGTAAATTGATTTTTCCTTGCTTTCCTGCAATATCAATTTACATTCAATTTATTGTGCTGAGTTCTCTAAGAACAGCTACTTCATATTTACCTGTTAGAAGTATTAAAAATAATAGTATATGATATTCTTAAATATATATATTTTAGAACTTCTTATACTGTTTCCATATATGTATATGGCCAATTTTATTTTTTATTCTTTACTCTACATATGTGCTTGATTTGTAATGAAAATGCATGATTTAGGGGGGAAAAGCTTCCCACAGTGTTTGCTTGAGTGTTGACTTTTTTCTTTTAACTTTCCTACATTCATGTAAATATTCAGATTGTTGCATGTTGTATCTCAAATATGATCTCAATGCTCTGTGTAGTAGGAAAAATAGTAAGATAGCCATCCATTACTTGAGAGAAGTAAGGATTATACATATGATGATTAGTTGTCTTTGTGATATTACTGATAATAGGTAAGTAACACAGAAAACAAAATAGGTTTTGATCTATTTTTATTACAGTCTGACCTACTAGAACAACATTAAGTGATTTTTAAAGGCCTGCCCTGAGCACTTCAGAAAAATCTTACTTTTCCGTGGTGATACTATAACAGAGGCCAGAGTCTATTACTGTTGCTAGCCTGTTGGCAAATGCTGGAAGAAGTAGTTTCAGGTTAATTAGGGCTTGATTCTGACTTGATCCAAGTCAATGGAAAATGTCTATTGATTTTAAGGGAGCAGGGTCAATCCATTACTGCTGATTCACTAGTGTAATCAAAGCTCAGCAGGGCAGGGACCATCTGGCATAATGGGGACCTCAGGCACAGCTGCAGTACAAATAGTAAGTGATGATAACATTAACAGACTCTACCTTGATTATAAAAAAGGCAGAAGTACCCTCTAGACAATAAATACAAATGTACATTCAAACTTCTTTCAGCTGCATCTATCCAAACTCTAGGCACATTCCATGCATGTAAAGTTTGTTTGCCAGAATATAATTACACACATTTAAAAGTAGAGTTGAGTGGAGAACAGTAATTCAGTTTCGTGCAGTGTTTCAAAATTAGATTTTATTCAAATTCAGAACAAAACCTCAGAATTCTTGACAAAACAGCTGCCCTGACAGACTGTCACATGGTGTATTCTAGCCCCATGACAGTCTGTATGGTGGTTGCTGGGAGTCAGGGAGCCCAGGCTGCACTAGAGCTACAAGCATGAGCACTGCAGAGCCAGGGCTTTCAGTCTCCCTGTTCCCCAGCAACTCATCAGGCAAGCTGCCAAAGACAGGTGACCTGGGAGGAAACCAAGCAGGTTTCTGATAGAAACCTGCCAACCCTGTCTAGTTTCTAGTGGAATTTTGTCAAATTGACATGATCCTGGAGAACATTTCAATGTTGATGAATTGGCAAATTTGGACAAATGTTTTGTCACAATTTTTCTGATCCACTCTACTTAAGAGACATCTTAAATAATTGTGGCAGGTGAATGGAGCTGTACCATGAAAAAGGGAAATATAGTGTGCTAACAGCAGTTACATTAGAAAAAAAATCATTTTTTGATAGTCATGAAAGTCAGATTGGAAACAAATATTACCAGTAAGTGTTTTTGGTCTAATTTACTGTTTGACTATTTTATTAAATTAATTTTCACAGATTCTAAAGCCAGAAGGCACCATTATGATCATCTAGTCTATATCCTGCAAAACACAGGCCAAAAACCCTCACCAAGTAATCTCTGCATCAAGCCCATTATTTTGGTTGAGCTATAGAATACCTATTCAGAAGGCCATCATTTCTTAATTTAAAGATTTAAAGTGATAGAGACTCCATTGCATCCCTAGATGAGCTGTTTTAAAGATTAATTACCCACACTTAAAAATTTTCACTTTATTTCCCATCTGAATATGTATAACGACAGCTTCCAACTGTTAGGTGGTATTATGCCTTCTCCTGGTAGACTAAAGTAGCACATACTATCAGGCATTTTCCCATTGACCTCAAGATTTCACTCTATGTATATTACAGAGCAGCAAACTTTGAAGTCTGAGCCCTGATCCAGCAATAGGTTCTAGAAGTGGTTTTGTTTGACCCAAAACTTATTTATTTTTTATTTCACCGGGAAAACTGAAACATTTCATTACCGGTTGATCTGAAATTTATTTATTTATTTTATAGTTTATCAGTTTGGTCAGTGAATGCAAAAATGTATTGTTTGAACAGCTCTAATTCAGTATCTGACATGCCATGGCATGGGTACACTGCAGCTAGGAGTGAGCCTCCTGCCCCACATAGGTAGACTCTGGTTACTGTGCTTAAAAATAGTGGTGTGGGTGTTGCAGACCAGGCTGGACCTCAGGCTCTGACCCCCTACACTTGAGAGCCTAAACTCCAGTCTGAGTCACAACATCCATGTTGCTATTTTAAGATTGTCTACTTGGACTGGGAGACTCACTCCCAGCTGCAGTGTAGACATACTCCCAGTGTCAGTCTCAGCAAAGAGATCAAACATATCAGTTGTTTATAGCAGTTTTGTGATGGAGACACGTGGATAGTTCGACAGTTACCTCCACTCACTTCATATACTATAAACTGTTAAAGGCCAGCTATTTAGAAATAAAGTACTTTGCATCCTATTACCAGTCCCCACAGACATTCACTTCCTCAAAATATTATAACTTTTAGAACTGTAGGAAATAACCCAAGGTCACTAAAACAATAGGATAATCTGCCAACAGACGTCATGGATTATGCAAATTTAAGGCATTACTATGGTTTTGCTTAGAAGAAATAATGAAGATTCTGTGCACATCTCTGTATTTTGTTTTGGGCTGCAGTAGGCAGAGGGACTAAATAAACCTAAACAGGCTTTCCAAATCTCCTATGTACTAATTTATAAAGTTATTTTTTTTTGTTTTTCCATACAAACATTGCAATAGTTTTAAAAGTTATAATTCATTTTTCAGTTTGATTTATTTAAAAGTGTATTATGACTTCAGAAAAATCATTATCCGTCCGCTCTTACTCTTATCCAGCCCCTCTTACTCTTTACACATATCACCCCAAAAGAAAGCTTTTTGTTGTTGATCAGTATTTAGTTTTAACACACTGGGGAAAAGATCTTTCCTAATAATGATACTTTGCATTTATATAGTGCTTTACAGCTTCAAATCACTGTTCACATATTAAGCAATGGGGAAACGGGTTAGAAAGCATCTGATGGTGGTTATATATATTTATTTTAAAGTCTAATGCACAAACTCCGTAGAGAATTTTTCAGACTGTACCAAAATAAAGTTTTTGTGATAGCATGAAAAAATAATATCTACAAAGCTATCTCCTCTAATGTAAATTTAGATGGCTACATTGACTTCAAAAGACCCATGTGTGTGTATTTGGATAATGACAGAGAGTATACTTATAATGTTTATGGACCATACCAATCTGGGATGGGTTGGTAGCATTTTGGAGGGCAGGATTAGAATTTAAAATGATCTTGACAAACTGGAGAAATGGTCTGAATTCATTAAGGACAAATGCAAAGTACTACGCTTAGGAAGGAATAATCAATCAAACAAATAGAAAATGGGAAAGGACATCCTAGGAAGAAGTACTGCAGAAAAGGAGCTGGAGGCTATAGAGTATCACAAACTTAAAATGAGTAAACCATGTAATATTGCTGCAAAAAAACCCCATCATTCTGGGATGTATTAGGAGGAGTGTTGTAAGCAAGGCAGGAGAAGTAATTATTCCCTCTACTCAGCACTGATAAGGCCTCTAATGGAGTACTGTGTCTAATTCTGGGCACCACACTGAGGGAAAGATGTGGACAAATTAATGAAAGTCCAGAAGACAGCAACAAGAATGATTAATGGTCTAGAAAACATGACCTACTGGAATGACTGAAAAAAACTGGTTTCTGGAAAAGAGAAGACTGAGGGGGGACATGAGTCTTCAAGAACATAAAAGGTTATTATAATAAGGAGGGTGTGCTCCTTAAACACTGAGGACAGAACAAAGAAGTAAAGGGCTTAAATTGATTCCAGGGATATTTAGGTTAGACATTAGGAAAAACTTCCTAACTATAAGGGTTTACAATTCAGTAGCCTCTGACAGGCTGTTCTATCTGCCAGAGATCCTCCCACAAGACATTCCTCATGCTGACGGCTCTAATCAATGTGGATATTCCTCTACCTAAGGATTAAGCTGGTTTTCTGTCCTTTTGTGCATCTCCAGCAGCAAAGAGCAGGGGCTGCTGAGGCCTAGAATCTGGACGGCCAGACATGTCCTCATCCTGGCATTGTTTAAACTTAAGCATATGAGTTGTCCCATTTAAGTAAAAAAAACTTAAACAAAAAATTTTGAGTATTTGTGTGAATAGCTATTTGAGCTATCAAGTGTGCTGTCCTTTTTTTATTATTATTTAAGGAAACCATAGCACAATATTTAAAACTATATTCAGACTTACCCTATGTTTTAGGTCAAGTTGCTTTACCAGTTAATACATTTATTTAAAAACAAACACTTGTACAAGCTTTTCATATATCCTCTGCTGAACACACTGAGACTTGATCCCTTTAGTGAAACTGGCAGTTCAAAGTACCAGAAGAAAATATAAATGTGATATTGACAGCTGTAAAAATGACTGGGTTCCTATGTTTTCTAGGAAGAAAGAACACCAGAGAAATGACATTTGAATTTAACCTCTATTGTTGCTAGAGGAAAATGAGTAGGTAAGTACTGGTTTTGTCACAAAGGCATAAATATGTTATATCAATTAATACAACTACTGTATCTGGAAAGACCTTCCATTCAGGTTGTAAGTGACGACAGTACAAGCTGACATTCATTTTTTACAACCGAGTTGTTTATCAGTATGCTACAGTTTCAAAGGGTAATAAAATTATTGATTTAATTCACTAGAGTCATTTTGAAAGGAAACCTGTGATGGAGCTGAAGTGAATAACAAGTCATCAGCACTAAGTGCAACCATAACCTGACTCTGAGACAGAAACTCAAACTTGACAGGTCCACAGTTAATGGAGAAAGAGTTCTAAAATGAAGTGATAGATCTCTTCCATAAACCTAATATGTAGAGATGGAAGAAAAAACTGACATTTTCACATAATTAAGTTTTGTCATTGGCCCCTCTTATTCACAGAAATAAACATATTGAGGGAGAGTTCCCAACCAAGCTCTGGTAACGAGCAACTGAACTTTATTTCCAAGCTGGAAGGCAGTGGCAGCTGGTGCCCAAAACAAGTAGTGGGGCTGCATGGACACTGTTGCTGGAGTATTGGGAAGAGTTTTGGTGCGGGATAAAAGACATTGGGTGGGGCGAGGTCAGTGGAAAGGGACATTCTCTTCCCCCATGTCTTCTCTCTTTCTGAATGAATTACAGGATATTTAAAGTAAAGGGCAGGATGGGAGGAAACAATAGTTATCAGTCTGTCATCCCTTCACTGTTCTTTCTTAGTGCCAAACTTCCCTCTTCAATTCATGCATTGACTACATTTGCCTTATACTCAAGCTTGTTGACACAACATGTCCTCCTTCTAGCTCAGAACCAGGGCTCAAGTCAGGATGAACACTCTGGAATGACATTCTGGCACTCTTTTGGGAGACATAAGTTTGTTCTAGTACTTCTGGAAGGGCAATCTCAGCTTCCATCAACCCAACCCACACCAGCTCAAGTTACCTCCTCCATAATATTGTTCCCCCCTGTGATGGGGTGCACTAGGTCCAGAGGCCCTGTGCTGAAGACCTCACAGACCTCACCCAACCCCAGAGAAGAGCAGAGAAAAAGTCCTCCACGTGGCCTAGAGTAGTTGCAGGGGAAGCATCCAATCAAAGGGGCTGTAGGAACAACCAATCGGGGGCAGAAGGACTATATAAAAGGAAGCAGCAGCAGCAGATCAATCAGTTGCTTTCTGGACCTAGAAGAGGGAAAACTGGGTACCTGGCTAGAAGAACAGAAGGACCATGGACACCTCTGTGCAGGCAGGACTGAGTCCAGGCAAGTGAAAAAGGAACTCCTGGCTGGCTGAAGGGCTGAGCAAGGACTGACTCCAGAGCCTAGGCAGACCAAGTGAGGGTACTGGGATGGGCCCTGTTGGTCTGCTTAGAGCTTGAGCCCAGGGATGGTTGCCAAAAAGGATATGGGAGCTGCGGGAAGTGGCGCGGGCCACAGGCACATGCTGTCCGCCACTTCCCGTAGCTCCCTTTGGCCGGGAACGACAAACTGCGGTCACTGGGAGCTGCGGGTGGCCTACCAGCTGATTATCCTGATGGGCTGCGTGCAGCCCACAGGTTGCCCACCACTGCTGTATACCCTGGAACAGGTTTGGTTTTGTTTATTCTACCTACAGACAGCATGTGTGTCTCAGCTAGAGAGCCGAGTCACTGAAGACCTGCTGAAGACACACCTAACGAGAAGGAGATGCTTTCAAGAGGTGGGTGCTGACCTGTTACACTCCACAAAGATCCTCTCTTCTTCTTACAGCTCAGAACCACCCTCAGCTTTCAATTCTCTCCTATTTGCCAAGCTCAGAATACATTCCCCTATGTGAGTGTGTGTGTGTACACCACTTCTTGCCAGGTTTGGAAAACCTGACCATAGACAAAGAACTCCTCCTCATGCCTGACACCGAACTTTACAAGGGTCAGAAGTGTTGCTGCTATCCAGCCACCTCAGAAATCTCCCTTTCCTTGGCTCCATTTGTTACTGGACCTGAAGAAGCAGGAGCAAATTAGCAGGGGAGTGCTCTGTAGTCCCACACTCTCCCTTTGTGGGGTTGTTCCAAACTTGCATTTCCTGCGCTGTTCCCCTTCTCTGCCACCTGTAGCTATGTGCTTCGTAGGGTTACCATACGTCCGGATTTTCCCGGACATGTCCGGCTTTTTGGGCCTCAAATCCCCATCCGGGGGGAAAATCCCAAAAAGCTGAACATGTCCGGGAAAATAGGGAGGGGCTGGCGCCGCTGGGTGCTGGGCCGGGGGAGGGGCCGGCGCCGCTGGGTGCTGGGCCGGGGGAGGGGCCGGCGCCGCTGGGTGCTGGGCCGGGGGAGGGGCCGGCGCCGCTGGGTGCTGGGCCGGGGGCCAGGCCGGGGCCGGCAGTGCTGGGCCGGGGGCCGGGCCGGGGCCGGCAGTGCTGGGCCGGGGGCCGGGCCGGGGCCGGCAGTGCTGGGCCGGGGGCCGGGCCGGGGCCGGCAGTGCTGGGCCGGGGGCCGGGCCGGGGCCGGCAGTGCTGGGCCGGGGGCCGGGCCGGGGCCGGCAGTGCTGGGCCGGGGCCCGGGCCGGGGCCGGCAGTGCTGGGCCGGGGGCCGGGCCGGGGCCGGCAGTGCTGGGCCGGGGCCCGGGCCGGGGGTGCTGGGCCGGGGCCGGGGCTGGGGGTGCTCGGCCGGGGACTGGCCCGGGGCCAGCACCCCAGAAGCCGAGCCAGGCTGGGGCCGGCCGCCGGAGGGAGCCGCTCGGTTGGGGGGGCCAGACTGGGCCGTGCCTCCTCCCTCCACCCCCCCTCCAGCTTACCTGCTGCCTGCTTCAGGCTTCCAGCGAATCAAATGTTCGCGGGAAGCAGGGGAGGGGGCGGAGTTGGGGCAGGGACTTTGGGGAAGGGGTGGAGTTGGGGCATGGGCAGGGCGGGGGCGGGGGCAGGGCAGGGCGGGGGCGGGGCCCCATGGAGTGTCCTCTTTTTGGACACTCAAAATATGGTAACCCTAGCTTTAGTATGTAGCCTTATTAATTTATTGATTCATTTTATTAGATAACAGTGACCTGGGTTAAAAATTTGGCCTCCTAAACTACTATAGTATCAGGATTAGCAGCATGAGAATCACCATTAGAAATGTCTTTTTGGTTTGGAGAGTTTAGTAGCACGTGAGGAACAATGACCACAACATACTGATGTACTTACAAGTTTTCAAAGGTCCTTTTATTAACATATTCAACTAAGCACTGAAACAATCCCACAAACACTGAATAGAGATATAGATAGAGTGCAAAGTGTTATCCCTGTGACTAGCATCTCTCACATCTCCTTCTGGGGGACATTAGAGTGTCAGTCATTATCTTCCTCATCATCTTTATCACCAATGGTTGTCATCCTACTGTCTCCTGTGCATTCCCCACCAGCACACAAGTGAGGCAACACTTTTATCCTGTGTCATATATAGGTATAAGGGTTCCAACCCCTTTTTCCTTTTCCATACTGCTACATCCACTAATTTAGGGATGCCCCATTTCTCATTGGCTATCTCCTTAGTTCCCCTTATTCTCACTAACATCTATGTCAGCGAGTTACCACAACAAGCTGGTTATTACAGAATCCACTGAAATGTTACCATCAGGCCTCTTGCAATATTAACTGGGATGTTGCTGCATATTTTCCAGTCTATCAATGCATGGTTGCACACACCGCACCATAACAACTCTAACTCAGGAACCAACCCATGCAACAAACCTCGATGCCATCTCTGCCCACATATCTACACCAGCAACACCATCACTGGACCTAACCAGATCAGCTACAACATCACCGGCTCATTCACCTGCATGTCCACCAATGTTATATATGCCATCATGTGCCAGCAATGCCCCTCTGCTATGTACATTGGCCAAACTGGACAGTCACTACGCAAGAGGATAAATGGACACAAGTCAGATATCAAGAATGGCAATATACAAAAACCTGTAGGAGAACACTTCAACCTCCCTGGCCACACAATAGCAGATGTGAAGGTAGCCATCTTACAGCAAAAAAAACTTCAGGACCAGACTCCAAAGAGAAACTGCTGAGCTCCAGTTCATTTGCAAATTTGACACCATCAGATCAGGATTAAACAAAGACTGTGAATGGCTATCCAACTACAGAAGCAGTTTCTCCTCCCTTGGTATTCACACCTCAACTGCTAGCAGAGCACCTCACCCTCCCTGATTGAACTAACCTCGTTATCTCCATACTGACTTATACCTGCCTCTGGAAATTTCCATTACTTGCATCTGAAGAAGTGAGGTTCTTACCCACGAAAGGTTATGCTCCCAATACTTCTGTTAGTCTTAAAGGTGCCACAGGAACCTCTGTTGCTTTTTTACAGATTCAGACTAACACGGCTATCCCTCTGATATGCTACGATAGTGCTGGGCAAAATTTTTCCTCTGAAACATTTTTCTGCAAAAAGTGCACATTCAATGACCTCAAAATATTCTGTGAATTTGTGTTGAATTCACCAAATTTTTTCAGTTTTAAAAAAAAAAAAGTCAAAACACTGTTTTGATATTTTAGAAATAAAACATCACTTTCTCAGTGTGAAATGACTTCGTTTCAAAATTTCCTGTGTGTGTGTGTGTATGTATATATTATCTTGGGTTTTTCAAGATTATAATAACAATCTAAATAAGATGTTTTGGAGTGGGTTGAACAAAATACTTAATTGCCAGAAAACCAAAAAATCCCCTATTAACCCAGCTCTAACTGTAACACTTTGCAGTCACGGAACTGAAATGCTGCAATTTTGGAGAGAGTTTCAACAAATCTATGGGCCTGTTTATTTCACAGATGCAGTGCATTAATGAAAGCTATTTTATTCCTATTTCGTATAAGAATTTCTTTGCTTTCTTCAAAAGAAAGTGACAACCACAAAACCTTTGGTTTCTTTTGCAAAACATTATTGATTTGCACGCTGCAATGGAAAAAAAAATTAAGCTCCTTCTGAGAGAATAATCTCCTTTGATATGTCAAACTGTTTTGACAGTAGATTAGATGGCAACTTCACTCCACTGTAACAATTAAATTGTATAAAGACTCAGTGATTAAACCTGATTCCTCATAATTTTGGTTTGGGACTACCAAACATTTCTTATTCATTCTTGGCAATGAAGCCATTGAAAGCCTACATGAATATCCTTGTAAGTGTAAGAAGAACACGCTTGTAAATTTCCTTTGGGTCAAAAAGATTAATTTGTTCTATTAATTAGCATTCAGGCCATTGAGATTTAAATATAGCTTGTAGAATGCTAAGCAAAATAGGATACTAGGATCTAATATCTACTTCGTTCTACATGATTAAACACAACACGAGTACCACTAGACCTTTTAGAACTATGTACCATAATATACTTTTATACACAAGTCCCAGTTTCTCCATTTTTTGCATTTACTCAGACTTTTAAACTACATCACTTTCTAGAAAATCTCCCATGCAGAGAGAAAGCCTGGTAGAAATTATCACTGGCTTTGCTATGAGGTCCAGGTTTTTACTTTATTGCTCCAACCACACATTAACTTCAGAGGGAACAGGACTCAGTCCATCATGTTATGATGAACATATTCCCCAAACAAGAATTTTTCTTAAAATGCAGTGAAGTTTAATATGTATCAAGAACTAAGTACGGTTCAACTCTGAAAGAGGATGGCAGGTATATAAAGAGATCCTTCTTACTCAGGGAGCATGGAATCCCCACCATGCTATTTTTAGAATAATTTTTGCAGAGTAGAACTGTAATTTAAGGGGGCAAAACCTTAAAGTTGAAAAAGAAAATAAACCTCAAACATTTGAAATCAAAGGCAAGTATAGCACAAGTAAATTTCTAAGGAAAAAGAAACATGAACATTGGAAGGGTTTGAAATCCCCAATTACGGGCAACTGGGTAACTAACTTGGCCAACATCACATTTCCCCAAGAACAGCTGCAGATGTAGAGACAAACATACTCACATAGAACACAGAAGTTCATACAATCAGTGGCCCAGACATGAAATTTAATTGTATGGGCCCAGATTTGCCAAAGAAAGTGACTACTATCATCCTCACTTTATGGATGGAGAAATTGAAGCACGAAGAGATTAAAGTTACTAGCCCAAAGTTATGCCACTGGTCATAGGCAGATCTAGTAATACCTAGGTCTCCTGATGACCAATCCACTAGACCATGTTGTTTCCCTATAGAATGCAGTTCCAGTTCAGATTCCTGCCTTTATTTTCTGTGAATGATATAATCAGCAATCACAGAGGAAAAAATGGGGTCACAAACCACCAATTTATTCATATCCATTTAAAGTAACTTGCAAGTCATTAAAGGCAAAATAATATTAAACTAGGTTTATTTTTGTTTCATTGTTTAGAATGATAAAATACAGAAAGCAAGACCTTCTATTCATGCACAATTAAAGACACATGAAAATTAATTGGTGCATATGTAATCCATGGAAGGGAGAGATGGGGAGACTCACTAGTAGAGCAGGAAAGCTGGGAAGCATTGTTCTTTAAGTTGTCATGGTATCTCCAGTATTCCAAGAGGGATCATGTTTGTTGCACCACTCTTGGGTTAGGTCAGGTACATGCTTCTTCCCATTCTACAGCACTAGCTATGCTGGGCAGCCTGGATGGGGAGAAGAGAAAAACACCTCCATTTACCTCTAGGTTTTAGCTTGGAGCTCTCCTTGTGCTCAAATGAGGGAACAGCAAGTACTGTTATTGTGGCCAGCCCTTAAGTGTATGTGTGCATGTAGGTATATGGTGCAACAGCAAGGAGGGAGGGTATTAAAGAGATCCTCATGTGGTTATATTCTGCCCATATTCTTCCTCATATATATATATATAAAGCCTTTCATTCTTCCTCATATATATAAAGCCTCTATTCCTTAGCTTAGCTTATGAAACAACAGCTAACTTTTCACCTTCAGATTCCTCATTATCTCATTAACACATAATATATTCAATCACAGGTATTCTTTTCCTAGATATTTTTTTTAAGTTGCTTGCAGCTTCTGCTTGTAAAATCAGGTAAAGCCTTTTTGTACTAAGGTTTCCAGCTGTTCGACTGGCATAGGCAGAGATTTCTGCTTACTTTTATTCACTGTCCTAAATCCAACATCATCCCTTTTTAAAGGCTTGTGAATGGATTTGTTGGGACATACAAAATATGACAATGATGCAGGGTGAGCCTCCTGGGTGACTGGAAGGATCAATCATTATAAAGAATTGAGCTGCTAAGAATACCCTTATTACTGACATTGGATATGATGCCACAGAACATGTTTGTAGGTATATTTAGTAGTGCTTTTGTGGTTATAAAGGTATTTCTGGTATTTGTAGAGTGAAAAAACTGTGTAGTCCTAGAATTTTAAGGACATGTGAGATAGTAATGTTAAGGCTACACTGGCATATACGTATGTAGATTGGTGTGTAAGTGAGTGGGTATGTGTGATGTAGGAAGAAACTTCCTTCATTAATCATTGTAATTTGTAAAAAAAAAATCTTACATTTTTGGTTTGCTATTAACAAGGATACAATTTGTGACTAACTTTAGTATTAGAAAATCTTAGAACTTACAATGGCTAACACCTTGTCTTCCAGAAATTAAGAATAGCATTTGAGTGATGGCTGTGATCACTACTAAATAATCTAGGTCTTCCATGTATTAGATCATCCCACAAATTTCCCTTTTTAAAGAAAGAAGGTATTTTGTGTTCTATAATGAGTATGAAAAAACTTATAGAAAACCATGGTGACCATGTTGCTCACTTGGATTTTGAAACCTAAGACATACAAATGTGATGATACATGTCATTAGAGTTAAATGTAAAATATCTTTTTGTTCTGTGTTTGTACAGCACCTAGCACAATGAGGTCATGGTCCATTACTGGGGCCCTGTAACAGGGTGACTTGCCCTTTGGGATGGAGAGCCTGGGGCTAAGCCAACCTGATTACAGAATGAGCCCCACCTGAGGGGAATCAGGCAAATTCCCCATGAAGAGCAGAGGTGGCTGAAGAGCTAGACTTACATGGTCATAAATCCTGCCTGGGAAAAGGGCTGGAGAGAGAGCCAGGCAGAAGTGTCACAGTGGAGAAAAGCTCTCCAAGCAGGGAGGTCTGGGAGAGACCCTGATTCAGTAGGGAAGAGACAGAAAGACTCATAGATGAATTTAAGATAAGATGTGGCCCAGGGAAAACTGCAGTACAGGTAAAGAAGCAGTTTGGAACCCCAGAGCAGAGGGTGGGATGGGGTTCCCCGACTGGCCCCAAGGAAGAGAATGCACAAGCCCACCATTAGGTTTTTCAGGGGGATACAAGCTGAGATGAAGGAAGAGCCCTGGAAAGACAGGCAGGACTTTTATTTGTGTTCATAACATTTTGGGGATTTTCAGTTTAGACAATTGTGTCCCCCGAAGAGGTGGATTAAAGACGACGATCCAGCTGCAGGGCTGAGTTACTGGAAGAGAGATACCTCCATAGAGCTAGAGCGACCATTGGCAGGGAGCTCTAGAGAACCATTTACAGGCTCGCGGGCACTACTGTAATACAAATACGAGTTAAAAAAGAAATCTTAATATAGTCCTAGTTCCTTCCATTGAAAGACATGTTGGGCCAAATCCTCAGCTGGTGCAAATAGGTGTAGCTCCATTGTTGTTAATAAAGCTAGTCCGAGTCACACCGAGGATCTGGCTGAATATCTCTCTGTTTTCCAAGATTCTTCTTCCCTTTACCAGTTTAAAGGTGTTTTTTTACAATCAGGTGTAAAACTCACTGGTTCACACAAATCAAATAACAATTTTGGTCTGCAGCTGACACAAGGCTTATACTGTTTACATAGTTTACCTTAGCCATGTGTAAACAACAAATTAACATATTTTTAGCTTATAGAAGTCTTGTGAATTTTCATTACACCTATATCAGTTGTGTAGTCCACTGATCTTGTCATTGCTCAGAGGTAAAGCTAGCTGAAAACTAGGGAGAAAATTGTTTATTGATGTATTACTACAGTTGTTGCAGTGACAGCTTTAGTCATTCGCTATGCTGAGAAAGTCATTAGCCAAATGGAAACTTGAGGCCAGGTAACATTTCTGATGCTCAATGAGACAGTTGAGTTATTTGAAAAACAGTACATATTTCATCATGGAAGTGTCAAACATTTTCCCAAGTTCATTTATTTTCAATTGTCTTTAGAGTTAGCTGCAGATGCAGCAAATAAAGAATAGTCTTTGCATTAAAATAGTACTGCCCAAGCCTTCTAGCCAGTTTACTTAGAACAATCTAGAAATTCTGCTTTTCAATACTGAAATGGATTTTGAAACTCCATTCTTTTCTTTCACTCTTATAGTACACTTACCGGCACAGTAGGAGTCAAATCCAATTCCTTGGACACCTAAGTCATCCGTTGGATCTGATTATGTACACTATTACATTGGTTTTACACCAGTGTAATAGAGTGGAGAATCACTCATCAGCTTTAGAGCTCTGGGTTCTGATCCAATTTAAGTTAATGGAAAGACTTCCATTGATTTCAGTGGGTTTTGGGTTGGGCACCTGATGCCCAAGGCACTGTAGTCAGGGACCTATATTAGCAAATAATATTACCTCAGCAAAATGTTTGAGCAATATTATTGGTAATTTGCTACAGATTCTATGATTCAGCCAAACATCTTCTGAAAGTAAAATCAACAAGAAAAATAAATGGCAATTTCAATCATTTCTAAGACATTTTACAATGTGTGTATCTTTTTTCCTTAAAAGAGAAAAATACCTTCCCCTCCGCCCCCAAAAAAGAATAGATAATGTAGGCTACTCAAGAGTTCTGCAAAACCGATTGTTTAAATATTATCACTTTCTATGCCAAACCTCTCTTATCACAACCTCCTGTTTCTTGAGGAAGCTCCACAGTTGACCATCTCTGTTATTTATTTTAAAATGTATTAAACTTTAAGAGTAACAGGAATCTTTATCAAAACCAATAATAAAGTAGATATGGCTTACAGAGACTCATCAGACACAGGATGACACAGCAAAAATACCACATACCAATTCTGTTAAAGACAGGGCCGGCTCTGGCTTTTTGGCCGCCCCAAGCAAAAAAAAAAAAAAAAAAACGGGGCAGCCAGAATGGTAAAGCAAAAAAAAAAAAAAAACCTGCGGCGCAGCCGGAGCACGGGTGCAGGAGGACCGGCTGGGGGCAGGGGAGGAGGGAGTGGGCGGGAGAGAGAGGGGGGTGGCGGCCAGGGCTACAGCAGGGGCACTGCCACGCGGCCCCTCCCACTGTGCCGCCTCCTGCCGCCTGCCGCGAGGGCTCTGCTCCGGTCGGCGGGGAGGGAAGGAAGAGGATTGCCCTGCAGGGCGCTCTGGTTCTCCGCGCCGCCACCCCCTACAGGGCGGCCGAAGCGGAACAAGAACAACAAACAAGAAAAAAAGCGGCCGTGCCGCCCTAGAATTGGGTAGAATGATGCCTTGAACAATCTGCCACCCCAAGCACCAGCTTGCTCAGCTGGTGCCTGGAGCCAGCCCTGGTTAAAGAAATCATTAAAATAAGAATGTGGGTGCGGGGGACAAAACAAAGAGAAGGATAGTGATATGAAGGAAATCAAAAAGGAGAGAAAGGGTAAATGTTTTATTATATTTGGCTGTAAATATTTCATGTAGGATTCCCATTTATAGTGTCAAAAAAATGACTAGGAATCTAAAAAATTGGTGCCTAAAATTTGCTCCCTTCATCTATATTTGAGTAAATTAAAAAATGACCTGATGAAAACCATGTTGTATCTCTGTCTGAAATTAATAGGCAGTACTGTGTGCCTAGTACTTTTGAAAATAAGGCCACTATTTAAGGGCCTAATTTTAGGAACTGTTGGGGATTTTTTGTTTTGTTTTCAGTCTTAAAATCAATATGTCTATTTACTACTCCAAAATGAGGTCTCTTGTGGGAAGTCATCTCTTAGAAAACTAGTGTCCTGCTAGACAGTGAAGATGATGAAAACTTTCCATTATTTCAGCAATACGGTCTCAGTAATCAAATTTAATTACATTTATGATAATGAATTACTTAACACTCGTAAATACTAAATTTGAGCTATTATGCTCTTGTGTCATTCCAGATCCTTTGTGATGCCAAAACACAGATTAGTATCATATCTTTTTTTTAATGTTACTTTATTTATAAGGGGACTCTGCAGCGGTAGTTTGACTAACCTTTTGAGCCCTGAATCTGAGCCCCAGTGCAACTCCCATTGAACGTAGTGCTATAGCTTGTTATGAACTGCGGTGTTATGACAGTGAGAGAGGGAGAGCACTGGTTGGCTACATTCCAGACCAACAAGTAGTGTGCATGGACAGAAACACACTGTGCTGGCAAACTGGTGTCCCTGCAAACCAGTGGGTGCAATCTAAGGGCCCAAACGAAAATTTTCCCCAATATGGGCAGGAACTTTGCAAGCTCCTCTCTCCTGATACTATACTATATGCTGCTAGCATACTATCTACCTAAATTCCTCTGAGTGTCTTCTGAATAAAGGCTTCCAATTACAAAGAATTTTGAAGGATCAACGTACTAGTTATGAATTGTTCACAGCTGTATACTGGAGCTATCTTAAGACAGCCAACTTCATTTCAGTGGTGCGTTAAGCTAGATTTTAAAACATCAAGATTCCAGAGGTAAAATCCAAGTGTGCTAATCCACGGTATAACATACTCTATGAATCTTCAGTATTGATGAGCTTTTTCATGCCTAAATAGTTTATTGTCCTGTTTAGAAAATTTCAGTTGCTTTAATTCAGGCATATTTCCACAGGCTTTTCATATATTTTTCAAATAGCATCAGAATGTGATCTGTACAAAATAATATTTAATGTTTATATTAGCCCTTCCTTAGCAAAATGGATTACAAATTGAAACATCAACCATACTATGAAGCTTAGGGTCTTATCCAGTAGAAAGCAGCTGCTGATCTACAAATGCTCATGGTCTCATGCTCACAGGAGCAGCTGTCAGTTCGGGTAGAGGAATTACCACTCTGACATTGAACATATATTACGGATGACTACAGAATACTCAATTAGACACTACTCTTTTTTTAAAGAGTCTTCAACATTTCAAATACAGCTGATTATCAACTAATTTGTGTCTGAAAAATCAGGTAAATGCATGCCTTAATCCTTTGAGTTGCAGTTATATGCCTGATACAAATGCAGGTTTTGTGTATGCAAATCTTGCCTGCATAATTTCAGCTGCCCCTTTGAAAATATGGATTGAAAATAATGTTCACCATTTTAAACTTTTGGATCCATCAACCTGGGAAAAAATATGGTGATCCTCCATCAAACTGAAAAAAACATATGATAACTAGGGGAGGGGAAAGAGGAAGGTTGAAGACAGAATGTCACAAATACTGCTGGTTGGGAATTTTTTGACAATTTTCATAGGAAAAATGCAGATTGGTCACAACTATTTGTGGGAAAAGGGTCAATTTCCATGAATCAACCAACTCACAAGTTGTTGAAAAAGTTTTGAAACAAAAAAAAATCAAACTTTAGGCATTTTCAAAAATAAAAATTCCATCTTTCTCCTTAGAAACACCACTTTTTGTTTTTAAATTTAATCTAATTAGATGAAGGGGGTGGAACAGTTTAAAAAAGAAGTCAAAATCAAAGCAAAATTTTTGAAATTGTTGAAACAAAACATTTTGACTCAAATCTTTTGTTTGTCCTTTTGGATAATGAAAACTTTTGATATTTTGACTTTTCGGGACAAGAAAAAAAGTTTGAACTCCCCAAAATATTCACAGAGCAGGAAAACTCTTTACCTCCCAGCTCTACTCACAAACTCAACTTCCATAAGGTAATAGACTGGGATCCCAAGCCAGACCCCAATCTTTGCTTCAAAGAGGTTGAATAAGGTGTAACTACTGCAGTCCAGTAGGAGAAGATAGGAAAGCACCTTATTGGGCAGCTTGAATGGTGGACAATTCTATTGCATGACTTCCTTACCATCAAGTAGCTCCATGGATCCTATCTATGTGGCAGATCCCAATCCCATCCTTTCTCATTTTTGGACCATTCACAGCAATCCTCAGGATGCTTTAATTAAGCATATAGCCACTTATACTTGTCTAAGGGTTTTATAAGACCATAAAAATGGCCATACTGGATCAGACCAATAGTCCATCTAGCCAGTGTCCTGTCTTCAGACAGGTGGCCAATGCCAGCTGCTTCAGAGGAAATGAACAGAACAGGTAATCATCAAGTGATCCACCCCTGTCACCCATTCCCAGCTTCTCACAAACAGAGGTTAGGGATACCATCCCTGCCCATCCTGCTTAATAGTCATTGATGGAGCTATCCTTCATGAATTTATCTAATTCTTTTTTGAATCTTGTTATAGTCTTGGCCTTCACAACATTCTCTGGCAAAGAGTTCCACAGGTTGACTGTGTGTTGTGGGAAGAAGTACTTCCATTTGATTGTTGTAAACCTGCTGCCTGTTAATTTCATTGAGTGACATCTAATTCTTGTGTTATGAGAAGGAATAAATAACACTTACTTATTTACTTTCTCCATTCCAGTCATGATTTTATAGACTTCTATTGAATACCCCTTTAGTTGCCCCTTTTCCAAGCTGAAAAGTTCTAGTTTTATGAATCTCTCCTCATAGGAAAGCCGTTCCATAACCCTAATCATTTTTATTGCCCTTTTCCAATTCCAATTTATCTTTTTTTTTATTTTAAGATGGGGTGGCCACATGTGCATGCAATATTCATGATATGGGCATACCATGGATTGATATAGAGGCAATATAATATTTTCTGTCTTATTATCTATCCCTTTCCTAATGATTCTCAACATTCTATTAGCTTTTTTCACTGCTACTGCACATTGAGTGGATATTTTCAGAGAACTATCCACAGTGACTCCAAGATCTCTTTCTTGAGTGGTAACAGCTAACTTTGACCCCATCATTTTATATTTATAGTTGGGATTATGTTTTCCAATGTGCATTACTTTGCATTTATAAACATTGACTTTCATCTGCCATTTTGTTGACCAGTCAGTCATTCAGTATTGTGAGATCCCTTTGTGACTCTTCACAGGCTACTTTGGACTTAAATAATGTAAGTAGTTTTGTATCATCTGCAAATTTTCTACCTCACTGTTTACCCCTTTTTCCAGATCATTTATGAATATGTTGAACAGTACTGGTCCCAGTACAGACCACTGGGGGACAGCACTATTTACCTCTCTCCATTCTGAAAACTGACCATTTATTCCTACCCTTTGTTTCCTATCTTTTAACCAGTTACCAATCCATGAGATACAATTAGTAAGCATTTTTTTATTCTTCTAGTTTTTGTTTATGGTTTGCTGCTAGCATAACATGTCTGACACCAAATTGCACTGGAAAACAAGTCAATGTTTACAGAATCCTCCATTCGTATGTTATATTTCCTGGAATATTTTATACAGGGGATAAGCTTCCTAACATGGGAGTTGCCATTTTATTACTGTCATTGCTGAAAATAATTGAAGAAAATAAGCCAAAGAATTCCTTGAATGTCTTCCTTACAGTTTTTGCTAGGTACATTTTTACACTTAAATCAAGTTAATATTTTTATGTGATATTTCCGGGGGGGGGGGGGAGCCTTAACTCAATATAAGTCCTACCAATTCATGCTAACCTGAAAATTAGTAACAATATGCCCAAGTGATTGGAATAATGCTTTGTTTTAACTATATAGTATCATTACTATTAAAGTCTATCAAGATCAGTGGTGAAGTAGGTAGCGCCCACCCCCCACCCCCCAAGGTTAAGTTTCTTGCAGAGCTGGCTGGCTTCACAAGAACCAGGATCCAAACTTTTAATAAAACACCTCCACTCCACAAGATATTCCCTTAGTATATGGATACAGAGTGCCTCTCCATACCCGGTGTTATATTTAAACAGTCTTTTGTCCTTATTCATACACAGGGGGATCCCCTGTCTGTTGTAATATTTTTTCACTCTCAGTAATTATGATTATTTGCAGTTGTCTTTGATGATTTTCTATGAATAGTCTTGGGATGGAGAAAGGCTATACAATTGAACCTGGCATTATATCACTGGCTAATCAGAGAGAGGTGATAACTCAGTCATGCTTGAATGGGCCATCACTGGGACATATTATTCCCTGGAAACTAACTTTTACTCCAAGTCCATGTAGCATACTTTTAATATATTTCCATTGTTCCTTAAATGTTACCTGTACATACATCTCGCTGTGATTGAGCCTTGATAAGGAACAAGACTTCTGTAGATACCTTATATGTTACCCCTTGTGAGGAAGCAGAGAAACTACCAACCAGCACAGCAGAGATTAAAGAAAACCTTTGGGTTCAGCTAGTCCCACCCTGCTATACCTGTGGCCAGTGCCAGACTTGGAGTGGGGAGAAAAGAAGGGAGCCTGCTTCAGTTCAGTTCTGACTGGCAAAGAGGCAGGACCTTCCTGTTTCCCTGCATGAAGGGATGGCCCAGCAGCCTGCCAGCCAGGGCAGCCACCAGGAAGCAAGCCCTGGCTCCCCAGCCAAGGACAGACTGCGAGTGAACCCTCAGCACCAAAGGTAATGGCTTGAATGGATCCCAGAGACATTGTTGGGCTTGCCCTCCCCAGCTTGTGGTTGCCCCACCTGAAAGGGCCTGAGACTGCAGCAAGACACTGTCCCAAACCAAAGAGGGAACTCTACAGGCAGCAAGTCATGAGTCAGTTTGGACTGGAGGGGCTATGCCCCAAACTGAACAGACTGCCACCAGGAACACCAATCCCCCTGTTATGGGGTTGATATACACAGAGCCCTGTACTGGGACCTGATGGAAAGGGAGGCCACAGCTTTACTTACCATTCCCCTGGCATTAAAGACTGACTACTCAGCCGAGTAGGGGACTGAGAGCCTGGCGAGCTAACCACTAGGTTGCCTGGCCACCCAAGTCCTGTCACACCCCTGATGGATAAATACCCTGCAAGAAATGTGTTTTGGTGTAGTGATTTTTGTCAGACCTGAGATGAGAGTTGATTGCAAAAAACAGAGTAATCTTTGCCAAGGGTCCTCTGAGTGCCACATGCTCCTTATACTGACTGCAGATGGGAGGGCATACAGGAGAGATGGTAGTAGCCCTGCACCACACAAAGAACTCCCTATATAGGGAATACCCTCCTGTAGCTAGCTATTCTAGCCCCATGCAGTGGAAGAATATGGTCCAATATTTACAATCTTCTTTGCAATATCAAGATTTGTTAAAATGTAAACTCTTGGGGCCAGGGCCATCTCTGTGTTCTGTGTTTGCACAATACCTAGTCTAGGGGGCCCTGCTCTATGACTACTGCCAAGAATTCTTTTAACATTCCATAAAACTTTTCACTAAAATAATTTACAATCTTAAGATAGTAATAAACTTAAATTGTCATCTGTGGAAGAATGTTCTGCTCTTTAAACACTATTTCCCTGATAAATAATAACACCATCTAGTATTGCCATTTTATCTATAGAGTTCAAAGTGCTTTACAAGGAAGGCTATAATTATGTGAGTTCTGAATTCTAATTGTATATCTAACCAGTAAGCCAAACTGTCTCCCTATGACCTAATTAATATTGGTGTTTTTCCAGAATTACAACTAATCTTTAAGTAGCACAAGAGGAAAATAGGCAAATTTCAGAAATATTTACTTTCTAAATTCCAGTGGAAGCTTATTTTACTTGCAAAATATGCCACCAGGTTCTGTCAAAGTATATCCTTCCTGCTTTCAAGCAATTAAGTAGACACATCCATATGTGTTTTATTATGCTGAAGCTAACACTAGATGACAGCAAGTTACAAATCAAATAAATTTAAATCCATTTTTTCTTTACAATTCAGAAGCTTTTAAGGATATTGATTAAGACCCCAATTATTTGGATAACATCTGAAAACTGACACATAAAGTTGTGTGTCTGAAATATGGTAATTATTCATGGTTGAAAGCATTGAACAGTTATTAAAAAAAATAGTACCCTTGATACCAGTCATTCTCTCACTTAGCACAGTACCCAGGATTTGAATGCCCTTGTCAAACACTTTATGACTGATTTAAAACTTGCAGGCTTGAATACTGAAAAATATCAGAAGAATGGAAGTTCCCATGGCCTCAAAATCAGTGGAATAGTAACAGTTCACAAATTCAGACAGAATATGCTTTCCTCAACAAGATGAGGAGACAAGTGTATGATGGAGAAAAAAATACCTTATTACAGTAGATTCCATTTATTAGGAACCCCTCAGTCACCAGCAAAAAGTTGCTATTATCTCTCCGGCAGTTGCTAATAAGAGGAAGGCAAGCTTGTGAGGAAGCAGCCAGAGAAGAAAGAGCTGGGTGTGACAGAATGTCTCCCTGTGTCTATACCCTACACACTACCATAATAATCTTTGTACAAAGTATGCCTTGTGAGGTATCATTTGAAAACTCATACTTTGGTGCTCATTATTGTCCTCATAAAATATGTGTGACATTATATGTGAAGTTATTCCCTGTATGATGTTATTAACACATGTTCCAAACTACAGCCCTACCCAAGCAGATGTTGGCAAACAGGTCTGTCCTAAACAAAGAAATGTGTGATCTGCTTAGTTTGCATTTAAGCAGTCAACAGTCCTCAAGCAGAAAGAGGAAACTATGGAAGGTCAAACTGCTGAGAAAAAAAAAGTAGCAGGAAACATCCTTCCACACAGACCTTTTGTCTCCTGGTACCCAACTGGAAATGCTTTTCAGAAGGGGGACTGAAACTATAAAAAAGAGAGGCAAACAACCGAGTGCACACACACACACACACACACACACACACACACCCTAATGTCATTCTCTACACCTGAAGTAACAAAGGAAGCCTTCATTGGATTAGGGGGAAGGGATGCCGAGCTAGAGGGTTTGGTCAGTAAGACTGCTGAAACCTTTCGGTGAGAAATTTTGCTTGAATCTGATCATTCTGTTAGGCACCAGTAGCATTTTAACTTTGTTTTCTTGTAAAAATTTCTGACTTTTATGCCTCATTACTTTCCCTCAAAATCTCTCTCTTTGTAGTTAATAAACTTGTTTTATCTAATCCAGTTTGTTTAAACTGAAGTATCTGGGAAACTCCATTTGAGGTGACAAGTTGTGTGCATTTTATTTCTGTTAAAGGAAATAACAGACTTTTATATAAAACTTGCATTGTCCAGAAGAGGGCTGGGCAGTAAAGAACATATATTTCTGGGGGGAAATCTAAGATTGGAAGTTTGTTGAAGTCACCCTGCAAGCAAAAGACAAGGCCTGGCTAGCTGGCTGCAGCACACATACAGACATAGCTGGGAGGCTGTTTGTGAGCACTCCAGACTGGAGGCTACTGCAGCAAAATATTGTTAAAGTCATCCTAAATTAGAGGGCAGGGGTGACACAGCTATTCATTAGTCTGGATTGTACCCTTTCCTGACATGCCTTTCCTGCCTCCAGCCTGCAAAGCTGCTTGTGGGGGCAGGGGCTGCAGCTCAGATGCTGAGCCCCACTCCTCAGAGACTTTTGGAGTTTGGCAGCTAAATTTGTTGAGGATTCCACCTGCACTGAGCATGCTCCAGTCCAGGGATGCAGAGGCTGAGCAGGACTTTCCCTGCCATTGCTGCCCCTGGCTGGTGTGGTGCCAGGCACCAGAACTGAGAACAGGGAGAATCTCTCTCCTGTGCTTTCAGTGCTACCTGATAGAGCCCAGACAGTGTGGAGGCTGACTAATGCTGAGGGAACAAAAGCACGACCTTGATGGGCGGGATCACAACAGAAGAAGTAGATTGGGCTAAAGAGCCTGAAGTGGGAGGGAGACTGGGACAGGTGGTTGACTAGTGGAGAGGATTGAGACTGCAACAGTATGGGAGACTAGGAATAGAGGGGTGGAGGGGGGAAGCAAGCAAAGGAGGATCAAATGAGGTGGCAGTGGAAAGGCTGAGATACTGGGCAAAGAGACTTCAGTGGGACTCAACATGGATATAGGAGTCTGCACCAGCACTTATTTTTGTAGAATTGAGGCCTTAACAAGGTGTGACCTATTTATGGAATCTGCTAGGTATATAGTTATCCTGTGTGATGGATGGAGAAATATTTTCTGCTTTCCTTTGCAATTACTATAAAAGAAAATTATCATTATGATGTCTATGTATATGAGTTGAGAATAGATGTAGAATTTCGGAGGGTGCAATGATCATGCCTAAAGCACATCTATTAGGAACTTAATTCTTAATTTACAGGCAGCCCTCCATTAACTTAAAAGAAGTTATTTGTCATCTAGTTATGGCTTGGAGGAAAAAAAAAGTCAGCAGAAATCCTAAAGGCAAATTGATTCTGATTCAGCAAAGAAATCAACAAAAAGAAAAATTTATAGAAGTGCTTTAAAGTGAATGTGATAGTTGGTAAGTTTATCAGAGAAACTGTATTTGCTAATAAGTAAAATCACTACAAATACAAAATTCAGATCTGATGTTCTAAAAGAGATAACTAAGGTCATTCATATGAAATGTCCTGGAGTCATTCATCCCATTTAGGAATAATAAAAAATTCAGACCTGGAGGATAAGCCCAGAAAAGGGAATCATAAGATTTTTTTTCTTCAATACCTTTAATTGTTTAATTAGAAAAGCCACAGCATTTCAATAATTATATACTGACTTGTTAAAAAGTCTTTCAGTATTTGTTACTTTCCCATTCTTAAAGGTTATTTTTAAATACTGGCTGCCCCCCTCACCCATCTCCCAGTATGAAATTTGGCACACTTATGCAATGCTAAATTGGAGAGTTGTAGGGTCCTAATCCAAAGATTTCAGTGAGATTAAAATGAGATTTAGTGAGGCCTGTAACAGAGTGGCTTTACCCTCAAGGGCTGGAGGCCTTGGGCCAGCCAAGCCTGATTACTGAGACACCTGGGAGAGATCAGGTAATTTCCCTATAATGAGATGCAAGTAGAAGAGGAAGCTCAGGAAAGTGCAGGGAGTGAGAGGCTCCTGAGGGGAAAACACTGATACCAGAGAGCAGGAGGTTTGGAACAAATTGATAAATTCAACAGTAATATGTGACCAGGACAAAATGCCATTCATCCAAGAGCTGAAGGAACTGAGCTATGAAATTGCAGAACTACTTAACTGTGCTATGTAACCTATCATTTAAATCAGCCTCAGTATCAGATGACTGGCGGGTAGCTAATGTAACACCAATTTTTTTTAAATATTTTAATTTTTTTTTAAATAGCTCCAGAGGTGATCCTGGCAATTACAGCCTGGTAAGTCTAACTTCATTACCAGGCAAATTGGTTGAAACTCTAGTAAACAACAAAATTATCAGAAACACAATAAGTTGGAAGAATTGGTATGGCTTTTATAAAGGGAAATCATGCCTCAGCAATCCATTAGAGAGTGCTAACACGCATCTGGACAAGGGTGATCCAGTAGAAATAGTGTACTTGGAGTTTCAGAAAGCCTTTGACAAGACTCCTCACCAAAGGCTTTTTATCCTATGACTGCCTCATTTGATTAAGAGGGAAAATCCTTTCATTGATCAGGAACTGATTAAAAGATAGGAAAGGTGGGAATAAATAGTCAGTTTTCACAATGGAGAAATTTAAATAGTAGTTCCCTAAGGAACTGTACTGGTACTAATGTAATTAAACATATTAATAAATGGTCTGGAAAAAGCATTAAACAGTGAGGTGGCAAAATTTGCAAATGATGCAAAATTACTCAAATTAAGTCCAAAGCTGACTGTGAAGAGTTATAAAGGGATCTCACAAGACTGGGTGTCATTATTTTCACAAATAATGAGAAATTCTGAGGTTCAAGGGATAAAGAAGAATATTGCCTCTGGGAAAGAGAAATCCTTTGTTTCACAATTTTCAAAGTAGTATATTGATCATTATTTGTTTTTCTTCTTCGTGCATGAAGAACCCAGTAGTTTTGCCTAGGATTATTTTAGACTAATTCCATTCCCTTGAGAGATTTCTTAAGTGGCACAAATGCCTGGAGGACAGTAATCTCCTAAATATTAATTAGTAAATAATTTAAACTAACTTTATTCTGGTATGTTTAGAGTACTAAAAGATTAGACTCAAGAATATCTACAGTCATGCAAAAGTTAGGATAATATTACAAGAGCTTTAAATCTTCATAGAACAGGTCACAAATGGATTTCTAGCTAGGGTCAGGAAGGAATTTTCTCTTATAGTATTGGTCTTCCATTTCAGTCTGTTATCAGTGGTTTTATGAAGCTTCCTGTATTGAAGCCAAATATCACACTGAAGCACTGATCCTGCAGTGGTCATAGGGACTGCTTACTTGGATGTCACTGCAAGATTGCTTTCAATCCTCCATTCAAACATCAAGCACCAGGCAGACAACTGGAAGGGTTCTATTATAATTCCTATATTCTGATAGATACAGTCAAGATTTGAAGATTCAATGTACTTGTTTGCAAAGTATGTGCGTTTTCTAACAATATTCATGAACTATCCTAAAATTTACAAGATAAACAATTGGTACAGAAAATCTGATACAAAGCCTACTGAAGTCAATGGGAAATTTTTCCATTGACTTCAATGGACGTTGGATCTAACACAATATTAAGGAAACAGCCAAGTAACCAAAAAAGTTATAAATACCAGTAAAGACAAAATGTTAAAAATTGTTTTAAATAATGTTAGTCATTATAAGAATTTAATTTAATAAGTAAGGTTGGTTTAATGAAGAACATATATGATCTTGTTGACAGGCTATTTAATGTCAGAAAATATACAGTACAGACTATTCCTGATTATTAAGTTAAATGACATGAGACAAAATGCAACTTTGCTGTTATTCAGCAAAGACTTTGTGAATAAGGAAATGAGAATAACATATTTTTAATTAAAATAATAAAAGCCTCCCTTCCCCTGATTCTACGTCATTAAGAAAATTAAAGCCAAACAACTAATATAAACATCAGTTTTTTTCTAGCATGAGCCTACAAAGTCTTTTTATTAATAATAATTATTATTATTATTTGTTTTATTACTTATCTTAGAATCTTTGTTTTTTACATAAGGTCTGATCCTCTTCCTGAACAGCAAAACTTCCATTAGCTTGAGTGGGAGCATAGATTGCAGTTTCCAGACTGTGCTTTAGAGACCCAGTCCTAGGGCAATATATTTCTGATTAAAGATAAAGGCTTGTGTCTGGGATTTTAAAAGCCATTTAAGATCACACTGAATTATTTTTTTCCTTGTATATCAGTCCTTTTCTGAGAGATTTGTCTCCAGTCTAGTGTTCCTCCATTAAAAATAAAAAGGATGTAAACTCAGTACTACTTGCACCTTTATCCCACAGATAGTTTATAGAAATTGTTTACAATCTGAACTAGTGTGATGAGGGGAGAATTTTTCTCAGAAATATCTGAGTTTTCAAACATTATAGCCAAAGAGGATTAGATAGCTCAGGGGGTACTAATACATTTCATTCTCCACAGTTAGTGGTTCAAATCAGAGCCAGGGCAATACTGGCTGAAGGCCTTTATAAATGAGCTGATCTCACTTCAGTTTCTTATGAACAATTGTCCATATCCAATTAAATCAATATCACAAATTGGCACCCTCTGAAGTTTCTACTGAAAGTCCAAGTATTAGACATCCATGGCACCTGAACTCACTAATTCCTTCCGAAAAAGGGTGGGTACTAGGGTGGTAGGATGAAGTTTGCACTGCTACTGCTTGTACACCTCTACCCCGATATAGCGCTGTCCTCGGGAGCCAAAAAAGCTTACTGCATTATAGGTGAAATCGCATTATATCGAACTTGCTTTGATCCGCCGGAGTGTGCAGCCCCGCCCCCTGGAGCGCTGCTTTACTGCATTATATCTGAATTCGTGTTATATCGGGTCACGTTATATCGGGGTAGAGTTGTATTGTTGTTCTTTGCTTAAACAAAGCACTTCAATCTCTGGTGCTGCTAATTTGAACTTTAATTTATAGCACACCTATTGCTTTTGTATCAGAATGCTTCTTAGGGGATTAAATAATAAATGTTGTCATTCTTCTAACTGTTAAATAAGAAATGAAAAAATCAAAATGTAGACTACAGTGAAACTGAATAAATATATTTAATGTGCTCTGGAGTTGAATACACTGTTGAAAGGGCAAAAAGTATGAATTACAACCTGAGGAACTGTACCGCTGCAGCTGCACTGCTGCAAGGTCTCCCACGTAGCTGCTCTATGCTGACGGGAGAGCTCTCTCCCATCAGCATAATTAAACCACCCCAATGAGAGGCAGTAGCTGTGGGAGAGCGTCTCCTGCTGACGTAGCGCTGTCCACACAGGTGCTTTTGTCGATGAAACTTATGTTGGTCAAGGGTGTGTTTTCACACCTCTGACCAACAAAAGTTTGACCAACAAAAGTGCTAGTGTGGATGTATCTTTAATTGTCACATCGGAGTGTTAAGTCTCAGGTAACTGAGACCTAAGCTATGCAGTGCTTTAAAAATAATCACCAACACTCTCCACTGCACATTTACTGAGTGTTCTGGAGTTATATGTTCATAGCAGCTCAACATTCTTACAACCTCCCTACTGATTTTTTTTCATCTGCATTGAACAAGATATGAAGTTCTAGGAGACCCCACATGAGAATGCTCAGGGGAGGACAAGCAGTTGGCTACTGGTTTCTTCTGGACCTCACTGAGAGGAAGCAGTGAACCCATTCAACATCCATTCTATGCTAGATCCTGTGGGCAAGTCAATATCTCAGTAGTATCAAAAGCTGTAAACAGATCCAATAAAAATCAGCACAGACACTTCATCTCTGATCATCACTAGAAGGAGGTTATCACCCATAAATATCAAGGCAGTCTCTCTTCCATAGCCAGGAGTGAAACCAGACTGATAGCAATCGAGGAAATCTTTGAATTCAAAGGTTTCAGAGTAGCAGCCGTGTTAGTCTTTAGATATTTAGTTAGTCACGTAGATATTTAGTTAGTCACAAATTTATTAGCGCATAAGCTTTCGTGGACTACAGCCCACTTCTTCGGATGCATCCGAAGAAGTGGGCTGTAGTCCACGAAAGCTTATGCTTTAATAAATTTGTTAGTCTCTAAGGTGCCACAAGTACTCCTGTTCTTTTTTTGAATTCAAAGTGTAGGTGGAGCAGTGACAAAACCCTTTTCTAAATAACCTTCCTCAGAAAGAGAGGTTTGACACAAAGCAATAATTGAGGTTGTTAATGTCCAAAGAGAGTTGCTGGCGCAAAGGTCTAGTCATTTCTTGCTTAAGTGACTGGCAGCTTGCGCTCAGCAAGATTAACTCCTCATCAGTAGTAAGCCCAAAGTATCTCCACTGCCCTTATCCAGCCATGAATAACGTGTACATCTTACATGTGGTTGATCATAATTTCCTGCATAGACTGTTGGTCCTTCATCAGTTAAGACTGAGCCAATCACAACACATCTTCCAATCTTCTCTCGCTCTGGCCATCCTTCGCCAGGTTTGTCCATATCTCCTTGTTAAGAAATCATCCCACCTCAACAACAACATCTCGGACTCCAGACTGCTGCCTAATTATTTCACTGGGGATGCGATCGCGGAGCGAAATGCCCAAAAATGTTCGTTCCATTGCCCTCTGTGTGACAGACAGTTGGCCCTGATCGGTTAGGCATGCTCAGCAGCCACCGATGGGATTGGGTCCTGTTCAAAAGCTATCCAGAGGAAGAGGTGCTCTCCTTATGTCTTCCAGGTTAGTGATTCCCTTCTTCTCTGGCAGCGGGGGAGGAAAAGGAGTCTCCTACTAATTTTCTCCCCTTCTGCCACAGTTCCAGGTTCAATTCCCTTTTTCTCCCTCATCCCCAGCAAGTGTTATAACCACTGAATTAAAGGTGGGTTCCTCCTTCATCCATTGGGCATGGAGCAAGGCAGGGCCTTACTCATTTCCCTCCAAAAGTGATTTATGCACATAAGCTAGGGTTACCATATCTCATAAATAAAAAAAGAGGACCCTCCACGGGCCCTGGCCCCGCCCATTTCCCCACCCCTAGCCCCACCCCCAACTCCGCCCCTTCCCCACCCTAACTCCGCCCCCTCCCACTCCCAGCCAGGGGGAAAGGGCTGCCCCAGCGCTACCGGCTTCAGGGTTTGCCGGGCAGCCCCCAGACCCTGCGCCCCCAGCCGGCGCTTCCCCAGCGCAGCTGGAGCCCAGGAGGGGAAGCGACCAGCCGGGGCGCAGGGTCTGGAGGCTGCCCGGCAAACCGTGAAGCCGGTAGCGCTCGGGCTTTGGGCAGCCCCTATGCCTCCGGACCCTGCGCCCCCAGCCGGGCACTTCCCCTCCCGGGCTCTGGCGGCGCAGGGTCCGGAGGCATGGGGGCTGCCCAAAGCCGGTAGCGCTCGGGCAGCCCGGCTCTTAAACAGAGCCGAAGAGGAGCAGAGCCTCCAGCCGCGGCGGCTCTGCTCCTCCCCGACTCTTCAGCTCTGTTTAAGAGCCGGGCTGCCCGAGCGCTACCGGCTTCGGGCAGCCCCCGTGCCTCCAGACCCTGCGCCCCCAGCCAGGCACTTCCCCTCCCGGGCTCCGGCGGTGCAGGGTCCGGAGGCACGGGGGCTGCCCGAAGCCGGTAGCTCTCAGGCAACCCAGCTCTTAAACAGAGCCGAAGAGTCGGGGAGGAGCAGAGCCGCCATTTTCCCGGACATGTTTGGCTTTTTGGCAATTCCCCCCGGATGGGGGTTTTACTGCCGAAAAGCCGGACATGTCCGGGAAAAAGAGGACGTATGGTAACCCTAACGTAAGCTGCCTTCTGCACACAGTGGGTTCCTGTTAGTGGATTGCTTAACTGCCATACACACCTCCCTGCAGCCTGAAAGTAAGTGCCTATCTCTTAGCATGCTCCCCTCTGGTTAGTGTCTCCCATTAGCTAGCTTACATGCCTCACCAAGTGTGATGGCTTTTGTGGATCACATTCTTAGGCACCTATCTTTCCCCAGTCACTATAGAGGAAGTCAAAGTGTTTAACTTTGCTTTGTGAATCACAGTGTGTTCCTGTGATTTTTTTTTTCTAGGTGCCTAAAAGTTAAATGCCATAATGCTCTGCATTGCAACACCTAAGTCCCTTCATGGATCCCATCTTAAGGGACTTGTCTGAGATCATACAGGAAGTCTGTAGCTGGAGGCCCTAGCTAACGCTCCTACCCAAAAGACCATTCTTCCTCTCTAGCAGGTATTTAGCGGTCATTAGTGCCTTTAAAAATCTCTTCCCTAATACTCAATTCCAAAATCTTGCTCTCTAGAGGGCAAAATATAACCAAAATTTGTATATTTGTAACCAAAATATAAGAAAATGCTTCATTCTTTTTGGTTGAAGAAGCAAAATGCAATATATGTTAAACAATTATCACAATATTTTGCATGATTACAAATTTTCATATGAACCAGGGGCTGTGCCTTGTTTAAATGTTGTAGTCCTTGTATGTTTTCGTTTTTTTTTTTCTTTGCAGATGGAGATGATTGGGAGCCACTGTCACTGTGCCTTAGTGGGTCACAGCCAGAGTCATCCCTAGGGTATGGCAAATTGGGGTGACCGCCCCAGGCACTTCACTTTTGGGGGCCCTGCAGGAGGCAGGGAGGTGAGGCGGGCGAGGAGGCAAACGGGGAGGCGAGCGGCAGGAGGGGGAGCGTGAGAAGGAGCCCCCCTACCAGAACCACCTCCTACCCCCAGTGCCTGACCCTGCCAAGCAGCGCCTCCCCTTCCCTCTCAGCGCCTATCGCAGATCAGATGTTTTGCCCATGGCATCAGAAGGTGAGGAGGGGAAAGGAGTGAGGGCACAGGGCACTCGGGGAGGGGGTGGAACTTGGCAGGGAAGAGGAGGGGCAGGAAGAGGCAGGGTGGGGTGGGGCAGAACCAGGGGGAGCACCCCCCAGCAGATTAGAAACTCTGCACCTATGTCCCGGGCCCCGCACCCCGCTAGGGATGGGCCTGGTCACAGCTCACAAATTGCTGAGAAATAGGGCAGACTCACATCAAACTGGTGGTTATTCTACCATTAGATATACCATGCCAATAACAAAAATAAACTTGTCTCCCCACACTGGTTAACAAAAAGTCAAAAAGACAGTCTCCTTAGGCATTCCAGCACTCATTTCATCACCCAGATACTAGACTTTATGATGAGTGGTTATTGAAAACCAATTTCATCAAACAAAGAATTCTTCTGATCTCAAAAGATCAGCCCCACAGCCAGGTCAATATATAACTCAGATCTTATCCAATACTCACACTGTCGCCAATCCTTTAATAACTAAAATCAAAAGGTTTAGTTTTAAGAGAAAAGAAATTGAGAGTTAAAATGGTTAATAGATCATGTACATGCAATCATTGCAAAGTTTTTATATCAGGTTTGTAGCAGTGATGGAATAAACGGCTAGTTGGGTAATTCCCAGAGAAACCTTTGCAAAACAGCTTGGACATCATCAGTCTTTAGTTAGAGCTTCCTTCTTAGAAATCCAGTCCAGAGAAATTAAGCAGGAAATGAAGAAAAAATGGAAATGTTTCTAGGGTCTTCTATACCCTTTCCCCTGGGGATGGAATTTTACTGTCCCAAACAAAGCCCCCAGCACGTATTGTGGAAAAATACAGGCACAAGATGGAGTCCAGGGTCACACGAGCAAGTCACAGGCCCTTACCTGCTTTGATGACTCAGAGGAGCAGCTATTACCCATATTCTGGCTAAAGCATCTACAGGATGGCTCACCGAGCAGAAGCAAGCTTCTACTCTGGCCCCCGTTGTGAAAGTTAAGTGTTATTTACTGGGACATTAACTGAAATGGTTCAGTCACAATGTGCTGACTAAACTAGATGTAAATTATCTTGTGGGTGTTACCCCAGGAACAAACATTTGAAATATATATCTATATAGACAATATTCATAACTTCAGATACAGTGATGATGTATGCATATAAACAGGATAATCCTACTCAGCAAATCATAAACTTTCTGTTGACATCTTACATGATGTACTTTGTACAAGATTTGTTGCAATTGTCTAATAGTGGCAATATTAGTTGTATAAATGGTCATGTTTCAATCATACAGCATGACAGCCACAAAGTTCAGATCCAGATCTGAGCTTCAAAGCTAGACCTGGGATGCTTCTTTTAATGCAGTTCTCCATATTTCCAATGCATTCATAGAAAAATATGAGCTAACTCAAGTGGCTAATTTAACACTTGTAAATTCCCATGGGAATTTACTGAAGGCTCCTATGGTTCCCCCAACTTCTGCAAGCATAAAGAAAATGGGGGGTTGAAGTGGGGGAAGAAAGTGAATCTGTTTCACTGGGACTATTGCAGGATTCTAGTTTTGTGAGCAAGGTAACAGTGGGAAGCATCAAATTCTCCCCCTCCCCCACCCAAAAGTCACAAAACTAAACAATGTAATACAACATAAATTACACTGTAAAGCTACAACTAAGCCATGTAAAATACTCTGCTTCTCTACCACAAAATAGAAACACGCATCCCCCCATGTAGAAGCCAAGGTAGACATGTTTGGAGAGGAAAGCCACTAGCATCAGCTCTTATATAGAAGCTGACGTGTCAAGATGCTTAGAAAGCATCTATAATAAAAACTCCAGATTCCTGGTGGACAACAGGCTTAAAAGGGCCTATAGTTTCCAGGGATGTTACTTATGTAATCTCTACAGTGCATTTTTTGAGAGGAGGGGTAAAAAAAAGCCTTTTAATGGTATACAATGAAACAAATGTATTTTAAAATGTCAAAATTTCTCAATGGAAAATGTGAATAAACATTTAATTAGGACTGGGGTAGAGTGACATTTCTACCCTTCGGTTTAAACCACAAGTGGATAGTGAATATGCAGTGCTTTATCTATTATGTACAATTATCAAAATATCAGATGGGTAGCCGTGTTATTCTAGATCTGTAAAAAGCGATGAAGAGTCCTGTGGCACCTTATAGACTAACAGACGTATTGGAGCATAAGCTTTTGTGGGTGATTACCCACTTCGTCAGACACCTGTGGTGGAAATTTCCAGAGGCAAGTATAAATATGCAGGCAAGAATCAGTCTAGAGATAATGAGGTTAGTTCAATCAGGGAGGATGAGGCCCTCTTCTAGCAATTGAGGTGTGAACACCAAGGGAGGAGAAACTGCTTTTGTAGTTTGGCTAGCCATTCAGTCTTTGTTTAATCCTGAGCTAATGGTGTCAACATAATAGATATTTTTTACTAACTTGCTGTTTCAAGAAATCATCAACCTTATTAGGCCCTGGTTCAGCAAGGTACATAAGAAAGTGCCTAACTTTATTCATGCAATGAATGTCCCATTGACTTTGAACGGACTGCTCAAATGTTTGCTGAATTGGAGCTGTCATGGTTTAAGGCAACTGTACCTCTATTCCCCTTCCATGGTCCAGCAACTGCACCCACTCCTGGTTTATCATCCATCACCAAACCTGCTGACTGGGATTTTTTTTCCAGGTTGCAAAGTTCCCTGCCTATACCTAGAGTTCCTCAGCAAGGCAGACTGCCTACTCAGCCAGTGTCTGCACATTGCTTTCTCTCCAGAGGTTATGAACAGCGTATCTGCCCACAGTCATAAAGTACCACACATCTAAGCAGGCACATTTATTCTTAAGGTCAAAGCATTACAGAGAAAACATAATAGAAGTACTTAAACTCATGATAATAAGATTACTAGAGATCATCCCACCTCCAGCAAGGGCTCTGGTAGGATTCAATCCTTTCAAACTCCACCAACGGGTTTTTCTGTGGTGTTAAGTTCATAATGATTTTTGGGCAGAAGAAGCCCACCTAAGAATTTGACAGTCCCTCCTTTATACAGTTTGGGCCTTTGATCTTGGGACCTGGGAACAGGTAATCAGCAGACAAAGGTCCTGTCCTCAGGTCAAAGTTTCAAAAGGCTAAATTATCTTATAACTGAGAGGGTATATTTGCATATACCACCTCCTACAGATTTCCTGAGAAACCCACTTGATTTTGTTTGTCCCATAAGTTCATTCTTGTCTGGCACGTTGTTTCAAATAGCTCTTTGAAGCTCATAATACTTCCCATGGTTTACATTGGCCACGTCTTCCCCCTACAAAAGTTACATAAAATTTCACAATAATACATATACTTTGCATTTTTACTACAATGGACACCAACCTACTTAATACAATAATTTTTGAAGGATATTGCAGGAAGTTGTCACATTTGTCACAGGGGCCATAGTGTCCAACATGACTGATCATATAGAAATAAATCTTCTCACATGCCCAAATAACAGAGCTGACTGCTAGAAGTTTTCTTTGAGAAGAATTCCTCCTCAAACTGTAGAATGGATGTAAACTTCCTCCATATTGATTACTCCAGTCTAGAAGCAGAAGTGGCATCTGTTGTTCTAATGCCCCTCTCTACTGGAGGGAGGAAGAGAAGAGAATCTGTGTTACAGCTGATTCTCCAGCAAATCTCTGTTTTGCCTCCAAACCAGCTCTGTACTCAACCACACAGGAAGTACTCAAAATCCTGCCTTCATTTATACATTGGAATATCACTACTAGGGGGCTCTCTTCACAAAAGGAAGTGAGAACAGGATTTGTCTTATTTTCTTTTGGTAAAATATAATTCCCATCTGGTGCCTGACCCTGGATCATAAAAGTCAATTGGAGATATGTAATTTACTTCGATGGCAACAGAATCTTGAACTTAGCTGGCATTTGGCTGCACAGCACAGTTATAGATTTGGCATATTCCTTCTGTTTTAGTTAACCTAGAGTCAAATGAACTAGTATTAAATGGGCCTTTGATGTACAGCATGCATCCTTTGGGTTTGGTCCTGAAACCTTTAATCATGTGAATAGTTCTGTTGACTCGATGAGGATGCACTATTCATGGATTATATGTTGGAGGACCAAGCCCTTTGTCTGAACCAGGCAAAAAGGCCTCCTTACAAATAATGCCACATTAGATTTTAATGTGAATGAGCACATGACATTTCCTTATCTGAGGGCACTGAGTGTTAAAAAGGCCAGCGAATTCTAGCCTGACCTGAGTGGAAGCACAGCAGGTGTTTGGAAATCTGTGTGATTCAAAATGAATTATTCAAAGTCAATAGCAAAGAGCAGGTAAGTTTTCCTGCAGATAAGAAAAAAATGAGAACGCCTCAGACTTATCAATGGGCTCCAGGTTGCATTAATTAATTACTGTTAAATGCAGCCATAATCTTTTTGTGTCTTCCACAGAGTTAACATTGCCCCTTTGGTCAAAAAGATTTAGACTCCTGACTTCATTAAATTTTGTTGTTGTTTGGGCTTAATCCATTATATTAAGTGAGCAGTCTTCCTTGGATGGCTTACCTTCTGCAGATGGTCACCTTTGACTAAATAAATGTTCTCATAAAAATGGTCCATTTTTCTGTTTGCTTATATGGCAGACATAAGCCCAGCCAAATTTAAAAAAAAAATAGAAATGTTAACTTTCAGTCAGACGATTCAGTTGAACAATCCAGAGGAAGCCTATGGGAAGTATATGTATAGCATGATGAAGCTAATGAAACTAAATGGTGTGAAACATATTTCTGTACTACAGGTCCACAAGCAACGTGTGTTTCAGTGGTTTATATAGTCCACAAGATCATTTGAAGCCAGAAGATCCAACTGCATTAAAAACAACAACAGCTATTAACTAATGGACTATTAACTTACAAAAGTTTTGTGAACTATCACTGTGCCCTATCATGTTATTTAGAGTGTGTTCTGGCATAGCCGAGATCAGCTCACTCGAAGGAGAAGAGGGGGAAAGGAAATAGACAAATCAGAAAACAGTCCAATGGCCGTGGCTGATTTTGGAGCTGCTGGGACCAGTATAGAGGGATCAGGGTGCTTCTCTGAGATTTAGCATCCCTGCCTGCTTACATGCCCAAGCTCTGTGCATATGTACTATACATACTTTGGGTGTCCTTGTTATGCCTAATTTTCAACCTGTCGACATAGTTTTTGAAAATACACAGCATTCTGAAGATGAAGAAATTGGTCTGCCTATGGCACAATGTGCTATTATTTTGAACATTTCACCATGGAGAAAGGAAGATAGTCCTTATCACTCAGTTTACCTCAACAGAGGGAAAGCAGGAGACTGGACCAAAAGAAAGATATATAAGCCTAAAGTTTGGCTCAGATAAAAGGCTATCAGGAAATAACTATTATAGGTCTGAAAGACAATTCACAGTCAGTAACAGGACTCATCTACACTAATAAGGTGCCTGCAATACAATAAACCTTATGTCTTTTGTTCTTTGACTGCATAGCAGCAGCCAAAGTTTAACACTGTGCTCACATCTGTGATACTTCAATGCTCCTCAGCTGGAAAAATAGGTATGGTTTTACTTGTCTCCTCTTCTCCACTTTCCCCTGAGGTAATAAAAACTGTCCAGAACCAGCCAAACTATCCACCAGAATCCATTCTGAATATTATCATGATGAATGCCCTAGAAGTGCCCTACAATAGTTAACAAAAGCCTCCCTTCCCTTCCTCTTTGTAATAACAGTCAATAACTATGGACAAGTCCCAGCAGCCCGTTCTCATACATAATTTCCATGCTCAACATTGAAATAGTTTTAGTGCCAGCACCGCCATCTATGCCAGAGCTCAGTGCAATAATTTTGAAGTATATTATTCACTCCTCTTGGAAGAGGACCATAAAAATTGTAGATTAAAGAAACTCATGCCCTAAGCCATTTTTCTGTATAGACAATTTTTGCCCTTTACCTTGATCTAAGAATTCTCCTTTTTAAAAAACAATGGTTTAAAGAAAAAATGTGAAGGTTTCATACTCTGCTCCGTATTATCTAATAATAGTTGTAACCTTGTCAGTCTAGACTTTTTGTACAATCTTTCTCTCATATAATCAGCAGTCCTAGATGCATGAAGTGCATATTTCTTTTTTCATACATTTCTGAATTGTTGGGGGCCAAGTTCGCTACTACCTAACAATAAATACTGGAGAACCTTGGAATTAATTAACCTGGAATCTGTTAATTATATACATATGATTCTAAATGCATGGACCTGTCAGAGGCTTCCTCCACAAAACTATGTGACATCTCAGATAGTACAACAGATCATGTAACAGTCAGCTTCATTCATATTTCAACGTGACTTTTGTGGCTTCTTGCAATGTTGTATATGTAATAGCCTACAATTGATGAGTTTTCAGCCTACGTTCAAAAAGATGTTGAGAACATTTTGAATAAACCAGTATCTAATGATCTGAAAAGCTATTTTATGTCTTATTAAATTTAGGTGTTTTTTTTTCCTTGTGTGTGCATGTATATATAAATATTCCTTTTAATTTATTAAAATGCTTTCAGTTAGATATTTGACCTCTTTGCACTGTGTTTGAGAATAATTTTTACCCTCCAAATACCTCCCTTATTAATTATTATCTATCTAAGGTACTTTTGTGGCCCCTTTTGGTGTGATTGCGGAGATCTTCACAATCTTTAATGTATTTATTCTCACCACACTCCTATGAGGTAGAGATGTGCTATTATCCATTACCAACTGGGAACTGAGGCACAAGATAGTCTTAGGCTACTCTATGGGCTTCTCAGCTTGCAAAGACATACTCATGCTAGCCATTTTCTGAGTTAATGTGCTAAAAATAGTAGTGAAACCATGGTAGCATGGGCAGCAGCAGCAGCAGTAGTTTAGCCACCCCAAGTACAAACCTTCCTGAACTTTGTTGGTACGTACTTGGGCTGCTAAAAGATGCCACTGTTGCTTGCCTGTGTTACTGTGACTACACTATTATTTTAGCATTCTAGCTCAGAGAAGAGCTAGCACAAGTATGTCTATTCAGCTGGGAATCACACATCTACCTCATAGTATAGACATAGCTTTAGGATGAAATCCTACCCTTTTGAAGTTAATGGAAAACTATTAACTTCATTGGATTTCAGCCTATTAAATTGCCACAGGTAACACAGGAAGTTTGTGATAGAGCAGAGTGTCATAGCCAGGTTGTGGGCAGCCAGACCTAGTCATCAGAGCCAGAGTCCACAGACACAAGACAGGAGTCAAGAGTCAGGATACTGGGAGATCAGAAGCTCTAGTCAGTAACTAGAGTCAGGCCAGATCAGGATAGTGGAGATCAGAGGCATCTTAGACAGCTGGATTCCAGTTGTTTAGACAGCTTCCTGTTCCTGCTGCTGGCTTAAGTAGGGCCAGCAGGCCAATTGACAGCTCTGGGATTCCACCAATAGGACCTCAGAGGTGGAGCCTCAGATTGAGGCTGGGCTTCATCAGTCCTGGGTCAGCAATTGTCAGCAGGCTGCCAAGTGGAGGGGTCATAAGTTGATCCTGTGAACTTGGGTTCAAGGCCTGTTGTCATGACACAGGGAAATGAACCCTGATCTCCCAAGTCCCAAACTAGCAACCTAACCACTGGACTACCCTTCCTCCTAGAATTTACAATCCTTTTCTTATTGGACACCCCTATCAGTCTAGTGTCCCAATAGGGGCCAGTGTGCACTTGATAGGCACTGGCCCACCACATAGGCACAGTCATATTACCTTGCACTAGCCATTGTACCTTCTTGAGGAATGTGCTCCCCAGGGAGTAGCAGACAGACATCTATTACTATGCACCTAAGGATGATACAGCAAACTTATATGTGTGTGTCCAGCTGGGGTAGTTCATACTTCAGAGGATGTAAGAAGTGAGCAGTCCCTGAATCCAGGAGAACACAAGTAGTGTGAGCATACTTTGTCCCTGTGCAGGGAGCAGAACAAGGTAGGTGTATGTACATATAAGGCTATTTGAATCTATACTTTTCCCTTCCTTTGTGTGACCCTGCCAGCCACTATCTGGCTCTCAGAAGCTGTCCCAGTAAAAGAAAGTTCTTAAAATGTTTAAGAAGCAATATTTTGCCAACTAAACAATTATGTACCAAAGACTTTTCATTCTGTGGAAAGTCTGTGTGAAGAGATGAAATTTGCCTCTCTCTAAAAGCAGACAAGGTGGCAAATTGGCTAAATGCATTAACTAACTGGCAACACCTGAATGTTTTCCAATTAAGAAACATTTTGCTAACACATTTCCCTACCGTGGTAACATTGGGAAGGAAAATTCCACAAGAATCCCCTGCAACAAGCCCTGTTTCAAGGCCATGTTACAGCTCTTTTATGCATCTTGGAGAACTTAAGTGCCCAGCCAGGAATTCCTACATTACCATTCCCACAGGCAGCACCCAGCATAGGTGCATGCCTGTGACAAGATGGGGCATAGATGGAGTCCTCGGTATTCCAAGTATTTTGGACCTCAGAGCAGCCAGAAGGCAGCTGAGCGTATTTACCGTACTCAATTGAACTACTCACCATGCAGATTATTAAACACATACCTAAATGTTTGAAGGATTAGGGCCTTAGATAATTTTCAGATGCTTTGAAAGTTCTCATCCTTTGTACAGACTTTTGATTCTAAAGAACCCAGCATCTCTGGCTTTACAGGCTAAAAGTTAAAAGATAGCAGCAATAACCCTTTTAAAACGTCTGAAGACTCACAAATAGCTTTTCTGGCATACACAAAAAAAGGGTGTGTGATGGTTAATTAGCCCTTTGTTGTGATGATCTGCATTATGTTCTTATGTTTTCACTCAAGAGTAAAGTAGCCATAGCAAACAAAGGCCAATTAAACCTTTATACAGCATCATCACATACTATTATGAATTCTCTCTCCATAAACATGAAACCAAAAGTATACATTGACCCACACTCCAATCCACTTAAATATAAATCAAATAACAGAAAAAGCTGTAGAACAAAATGCAATTAGAAGTAAGCCATTTTAAATAAATGTTAGAAAACTACTTATATGCAAGCTGCTGCACTTGTAGGAGAGCAGGAAATCCCAGTGTGACTGAACAGCTGTGTGATAGCTGCTCCCCAGCTGCAGTGTTTATTTATTGTTTGTAACATCTACCCTCCCCTAATTACTCCAAAGATATCATTAATGTGAACAGAATCATTATTGGCAGGAGAAGAGGTACTGCTAAGGGGAGCAAACAGTAGGGAATCATAAAATTGTAAGTATTTTAACTGGCAATGAGGATATTTTAAGACTCCTCTAGGTTATCCCTCAGGGGGGAGGGATAACTTGGTGGTTTGCACATTGGCCTGTTAAACTCAGGGTTGTAAGCCCCATCCTTGAGGGGGACCACTTAGGGATCTGGGGCCAAATCAGTACTTGATCCTGCTAGTGAAGGTAGGGGACTGAACTTGATGACCTTTCAGGGTCCCTTCCAGTTCTATGAGATAAGGTATATCTCCATATATTAGCACTCTCTGGCTTTGCAGTGGGGTTGAGAATCTGCAATTCTTATTGAGCTCAGTTGGAGTACCAAGTACTTGGGATCAGGCCAGGGCTGCCCAGAGGATTCAGGGGGTCTGGGGTCTTTGGCGGTGGACCTGGCGCTTCGGTGGCGGGTCCCGGAGCAGAAGGACCCCCTGCCGCCGAATTGCTGCGGAAGAAGCTCCACGGGCCAGGGCCCCCAGAGTGAGTGAAGGACCCTGCTCCAGGGGCCCTGAAAAACTCCTGTGGGGCCCAGGGCCTGGGGCAAATTGCACCACTTCACACACACACACACACACACACACACACACACACACACACACCCCGGGCGGCCCTGGATCAGGCCACCAAATGCTGTTGCCTCAATACTTAGCCGTAGCTGTAGTCCTGGTGCTCCTTATGAATGCACAACTTTCATGGCTGTGGCTCTCTGTGTGTAAACATTGTATTTACTATTTTTATTAAAAGGTAAATAGTGGCTGAAAGTACAAGTTACTTAGGTGTTGAGAAATGGCACAAGGTACAGGAATGAATAATACTTGACAGTAGAAGTTATGTTAACTTTTTATATAAAAAATATACCTTTTACGTTATCATTTTATTATCTTTGTCATTACAGTTTCCCCATTTTTCCTTAAATAGTTCAGTTATTAATTGAACACAATCATTAGGTCACTTCATTTTTCTTTTAATTCTGTTGTTCTGGACAAATACATTTCTGAGATAATGGATTCGTGGAGGAGGGGAAGATGGTGAGATCCCAAAATGATGGGCAAGTGAGATAATCTTTCAGCAATAGATGCCAAATAATTTAGCATGGGGATTCTGGAACAAAGGATGTTTAATATTTCATAAGGTTATGCTGTTTGGATGTCACATGCTGAAATATGACTCCCTATATTACTGACAGCTACTTATTGCATGTGCAAACTGGGATTAGCTATTAGAAAATACTCAGCAAATTCAGGCAACAAATAAGAATTTTGCTCTTTAGGAGGACAGATTATTTTCACTGCATCTTGTGCAGACATTTAAACCTATGCAATCCAAAAATAGTGTGAACATAACATGCCACGAGATCAGAGAGGAAGCATTTTACGTCCACTTTGCAGCCATTTACACTTGTACACAAAGCGCAAGGCAGTGGGGAATCATGCCTATAACTTTACTGAATTAATCCATGCTCCCTGGTCAGACTGACCATCAACTCCCTATTATCATTGCCAGCAGCCCTATCCTTGAGGGCAGAGGGACAATGGTCTGTGCTCAAATCATGAGAGAGGACTTTTACATTTTGTTCCTCAACTACGTGTGTGTGTGTGTGTGTGTGTGTGTGTGTGTGTGTGATTTGTTTTTGTTTTGTTTGTTTGTTTGTTTGTTTTTTCCTTCTAGATCTCAGATCTGTTTCTGGCAATCACCGGTGAATGTATGTTTAAAGATTCCATTTCTGAGTAGAAAAGCAACAGACACTGAAGTGCACTCTCCGTAAACAAACAGGAAATTAAAAAAAAATCAATATAGTCTGAAAAAACCATCAAAGTGAATTGCAAAGGGGAGGAAAAATTGCTTTGTCAGACAACAAAAAAGAAAATGATGGCTACCTGATAAGATAATGTATGTGTATGAAAAGCATTTCTTCAAAATATGAATCATGAATGTCCCTGTGAAGTAGTATTACTAACTGAAGTCTTTCCCCTATTTCATCTATTTAGAATGGGTGGGAGAAATGGTGCTAATTAATTGTTTTCATAAAAATTACAGAAAAGACACACACAATAAATTAGACCAAAAATGCCAGCACAAAATTTAGTGTGTCACTGATCAATTGAAAACAATACCCAAGAGATAAATGTTCTAATCTGTGAAATTTCAGATATTGGGAATTGATTTGATTAGTGCTCTTACAATAAATTATGGGAATTGCTCTTGAGTTCCTAATACAACTATTCATGTTAAATTTGTCTTAGTGGCTTATGACCCATATTTTAAAACAACATTTTTAGAAAAGCAACCTTGAAACAAAAATATATGGAGGCAAGAGATAGTTTTAAAATAATTAGCTCAACACACAATGTTTTAAAATATAGGGAAATAGTGATATCAAAAACAAACTGCCATTTGAGTAGAACATACTTAGATTTCAGTCAGAGTACTAACTACTTACTGTTGATTCTGGTAAGCACTGAATATCTGCATCAAAATACAATAAAATTTACCGTCAGTTTATTAAAGTTGATATTGCTGGTTAGATGCATTGTTAGTTTGTTTATTTTAATCTTTAAAAGCACTAGCTAAATGTACACTTCTAACAAGTGATCAAAGCATTCAGGTTTGTAACGGATAGCTCCCCCTATCCTTTTGTTATTGTGCATCATGGCATGGCAGAATTAAATGTTTATTTTCATTTTACAACCAATAAATTCAGGATGGTTTTACAATTAGTATGATTCCTTCCACCCCTATTATGTCATGCAGTAAGATAAAAGGAAGCATAAGTCACTAAATGCCATATTTTCAAGTCACTTAAAAAAAGGTTAGAAAATCTGGAAAGCAAGCTACATGGCTTTGTTCCAAATGAAGAGAAATAAGAAAATTAGAAGGAGACACCTAGAGCAAAAAAAGTGCGGTGGGGGGGAGTCTGATGGAGATGGATTTGAGAATATTACTCCAGGCCATTAGACACTAGTTTTGCCAAAATATTGCCTCTTTACCACAGAAAGTATACCATGTTTGCATATGCAGTCCATGTTTCCTACTACAAGAACCTCTATTTCACTGCAATGGGAGTATTCTTTCATCAGAAACTCAAAAGCATTTCCCTTCCCTTACACCAGAAATCCATATACATGGAAGTCATGCTTCTAGGCATGTGGATTGCATGACCAGCGCAAGACTAGCAATTATAACTGCAAAAATACACATGCAGATTAAATGAGCAAGGTCTAGCCATAGAGAATTGAGCAGCATCATATACAGGACTTTTAGTGCAACTCCTGATGATTATTTGATTCATTATATTGGGATATACAGTATTTATTACTGTACCTCTCATAGAAAATAATAGAAGCAGATGCTAAACCAAACCAAAATCAGAGAAACTCTAAATGAGGGCTTGTAGGTTGGGGGAGACCTCTAGTTGCCAGAAGATGCAAAGAAAGGTTCTTTTTTTAAGCCTTGGCTGCCAAGCTCCATTGTCCATCTAGTAGAACATGACTTTCCACAGGGCTCAAAGCAGTCACTTGTCAAAGACGTGAAAGTAATTTCAGATACAAATATTTTGAAGCTGAGCTGTGGGAACTGTAGAACCAATGTGAATGAAATTGTTTTTAAGTTATCCACTGTACCATTGTAACTCCTGTTACTACATTGTAACTTTCATTACACTTGCCATTTTGCTACATTGTAACTTTCATTACACTTGCCATGTTGCCTACATTGTAACTTCTGTGCCATATTGTAATTCAAACCCCATTTTAAAAATGCTTACTCCATTTTGTAAGGGCTTGCTGCAACCTTCATTTTTGCAAACCCTGCTGTAACCTTATTAGTCTAGTTAAAATGTGTGAATGAGGGATGTATGGGTGATAGAATCAACCTCCAGCACCAGCCCGTCCTGATGAGATAAAGTTCAAATACCAACGGCTGAAGAACTAGACAACAGCCCTAACTCAAGCAAGAAGCATCCACCTTAAAAAGAAACAACAGAAGGAAGATCAAAGCCAGGTCCCAGGCTGATAGTCACGCCTGCAATTGACGGGTGATCAAGTCAAACCCAGAGGCGGCGTGACACAGCGAGACCTAGAGACTTTGAATCCAAAAACTCCTATAAAAAAGGAAGGGTGAGATAAGAGACTTTGGGTAACGTTCTGCTATCAACATCAAGGAGCATCGGTGCGCGCCCGACAGAGACCCGGCTCCCCCTCGTGCTCAGCTCTCCTGGCCAGTTAGCTGTCACGAGCTACGATCCCAAGCTGCGAACTCAAACTACACTCAGGACTGGTAACTATCCAGCAGCTGCAGAACATTTTGGTGTGTGTGTGTGTGTGTGACTGTATGTGTATAAGCATTGAGGTATTTGTTAATAGTTACAGATTAATAAATGTGGCATCTTTGCCTTGACCCCTGAAACGATCCTGTATAAGTTTGTGGGACAACATTATTGGTGGAGAATGCAAAAGGGGGAGCAAGCATAGAATCCACAGTTATTATCAAACTGGTGTGCACACCGCCAGCTTTAGCAAGCCTGGCACTATAGGAAAAAGAGCGTAAACTTTCAGTTAATTAACCAAACTCTGAAGGATATAGGAGTTTAAGTTTAAATTGTGTTTCTCACTGTGATCCGGGGAAGAATCTTACCAAACTCTGAAGAATATAGGAGTTTAGGTTTAAATTGTGTTTTTTACTGTGATCCGGGAAAGGATTAACCAAACTCTGAAAAATATAGGAGTTTAGGTTTAAATTGTGTTTCTCACTGTGATCCGGGGAAGGATCTTACCAAACTCTGAAGAATATAGGAGTTTAAGTTTAAATTGTGTTTCTCACTGTGATCCGGGGAAGGATCTAACCAAACTCTGAAGAATATAGGAGTTTAGGTTTCAATTGTGTTGTAGAGGTACATACACCCTCAGCCTTAGCAAGACTGAGCTAAAGAGGAGAACTTAGTGTTTCTCACTCTGATCCGAGGAAGGATCTAATCCGGGAAAGGATTTGTATAATTGGTGTATGAACCCTCAGTGGTAGCAGGCAGAGTAATACAGAGGAAGACTTGGTGTCTCTTCCTCTGGCCCAGAAAGGGTTAAGTTGTTCCTTCAGAAGTTAAAAAGGAAAAATTGTTATTTGTAAGTCACTCCTTTAAAAATTGGAGGTTATAGTATTCTAATATTTATCAGCTTGGTTTCCTGTGTTGTACCTGGCTATGGCACACTTGTTAGGAAAAATGTTTAGGAAGACACAGTCTAAAGACATCTTTAAAAAAAAACAGGGAATGCTGTCTTTTGTCCAAGAGCCCACACCCTTTAAACAAGTACTACAGAGGTTTGAACATAGCCCGTGGACTGAAGGGGGGCTGGGAAATGTGTGTACTATTTCAGATTTGAAGAATAGGCTGGCAAGGTATATAATCCTGTACAAGCCTACTCCAACTAAAAGGGATTCAGCAGCAATCTGGCTTTTGTGGGACGCATGCAGGGATTTATACTCCCGCCTGGCATCCTGCCAGGAGGAGAATGCCTCCCTGCATGAAAAACTCACCCATATGGAAAAAGAGGCAGAAAGATAAAAAGTGGTGGCAACAGGGGTGCAAAGCCAGTTAAACCCTCTCCGGGAGGCAATCAGGGAGGGCAAACAAAAAAAAAAAAAGTTAGAGAAACAGGTCGGGGAAAAGGAAAAAATAAAAAAAGAGAATCAAGTATTGCAAGGCATGGTCAAAAGGTTAACCATAGAACAAAGTAAAGCTCTCCCCGCTAATCACAGCCGATGCGAGTCCCTTATCCAGCACCTTAAACAAAGGCTGGGATTCGCAAACCGCCAAATAGCAGCGGTAACGGCAGGAGAGTGGGACTTTGATCCCCAGAGTGACGTCCCTGACTGGGAAGATGCCCCGAGGGAATCTAGCGAGGTGTGGAAAAAAGAGCTACGGAGCAGCAATCCTGAGCCCCAGGGGCCGGTTGCAGCCATTAACAGAATTACCGTAACAAGAACAGACACAGCTGCAGGGACTAGCACAGCTACTACAACCGTCCCCGTATCAGCAGCTAATCTCCAAGCAATGGCAAAAATGCTTGGACCCCTTAACCGGGAAAATTTTTCAAAATGGACTCTGCGTGCGCTGCAATTGGCAGGCAGAAAAGATTTAACAGTCCCTGAGCTTAAACGCCTCATGACCGCCTGTGCAGCACCCGAATTACAGGAAGTCATTGATCGGGTGATAAGAAAAAACAGGGAGAACAATACCTTCCTACCCCTGTTTGCAAGCCTAGGGGAACAAATGGGTCGCCGACATCTAATGATACAGGCGGCTAGCATGATGCAGAAACCTAATAAAGACCCCGAAGGGTACCTATCCCGCTGGGGACTCATGCAGGTCATGGCAGGCATCACCCGCCCTGAAGATGCCCAAGGAGCCCCTGCAAATAACCCTGACACTGTAGCATACGGCACAGACGCCCTGAGGGACTGTGCTGCGACTCTTCTCCCTTACTATGCTAATAAGCTCAGCGTCTGGGCACTTAACCAGCCCGCAAGCATGACTGAGCTCCGGGATCTGATCAAACAGATCACCACTCATTCTGGCCCCGCACTCCAAATAAAAAAAAGAAAGGGCTCCCTTTGTGGCCGCACTTGAGCAAATAACTTACTCCAATGAGAGTGGTAATATGGAAATAGGGGGCTCCCGAGGTCGCTACCGCGGACGGGGAAATCATAAGCCCCGGGGACATTATTCATGCTCAAACCCCCGCCCTCCTGAAAGAAATGATAATTTCCAAAGAGCTGAAGGTGAGGGAGAGAATACCTATGACTCCACGATCCGCCGATTGGCCTGGCGGGCAGTAATGCGACAAGGAGGTAATTGGGAGCACTGGGACAAAGCCCCAACTCGAGCTCTAGTCCAAGAAGCCCTACAAGCACAAGAGAATCAGAAGCATGTAACTAGTATAGCTACAAATGCCCCCCCGAGCAACCGGGACTAGGGGGGCCTGCTGGACATGAGCACCCCACATAATACAGGAGCGCAGCAATGGGGGCTCATTGGTAAAATGTTCTGGGACTCTGGAGGGAGACCGCACATTTATGTCCAGCAGGAGAACCGCGCTCCTGCACTAGCTTTGATTGATACTGGGGCTGCTGTCTCTTTAATTAAAACCGCTCCACAGGCAGGGGAGAGAGTAAAGCAAGTCACTCTAAAATCTTTTCAGGGAAAGTCAAGCACAGGCTGGGAATGGGCACAGGTCCCATTCTCAATACAGGGGTTTAAAACAAAAGGGAACTTAATTCAGACCCCTGACATGACTGACGAAATTATTTTAGGAGCAGATTGGCTGTATCAAAACAACATAATAATCGATTTACCTGGAGGTATATTATGAAAATTAGAAATCCCCTCCAACTGCTCTCACCAGGAAAAGCAGGACCTCATTGTAACCAAAGGGGAAGGTAAACTCGCTGCTGCTCTCACCACAGAGCAAGCTGAGGAGTGGCGCTCAAAATTCCCCACAGTCTGGACTCAAAGTAAAACAGACTGTGGAAAGATCAATGCCTGTGTTAAGATCGTAGGTAAACTAGTACCCCCTCAAAAACAATACCCCTACCCAAAAGAAGCAGAAGTCCAACTGATACAAACTGTACAGGACTTGGAACAACAGGAAGTTATTAGAAAAACTAACTCTCCTTTTAACTCTCCCGTATGGCCAGTTCTAAAGGCAGACGGAAAGTCCTGGCGGTTAACTATAGACTATAGAAGGATTAATAAAGGGTCTGTACCCATGGCCCCAATTGTAGCAGACATGACACAGGTTATACAGAAAGTACAAGCCACCCCCAAATACTTCTCAGTGATCGATTTGGCTAACTGCTTTTTTGCTCCATGTATCCCAGATAAAACTGTTTTCTTAATAGTATGTGCTTCATCCCTTTGTAGGTATCACTGGCATCGAATCCCTTATAAGGAATCTAGAGTGCTTCAGCTAATTGTCTCCAACTGGAATACTGGTATTATAAACTAATCAACAATTTTATTTCCCTTTCACAAACTGCGCAAGCGTTTACAGGAGAACTCCGCTGAAAGCAAAAATGTTACTATTTTGGGGATTTCTGACACAATTATTCACTTTGGGGATATCCAATGCGCATTGGGGGATCCAGTGGTTCAATTTTACCGCTGGAAACCAGATCCAAATTGTACCAATATCTAACCATACATTACATGGACCCTTTGAACTACTTACATTACATGTCTGGGTAAATATCACACCTTATGACCATGATTGTATATTTAAGGTTAGCTCACCTACCCAGCCTATAGTGGACCACAATCATCATTGTCACCCCGTCCTCCCTGGATACCATACATTCCCACCCTTTAAACCAGGACCCCTAGAGACCCGGACAATAACAGTATGGGTAAATGAAACCAAATTAGTAGGAAGTACAACAGTACTGTTTTTAAATGGTCCACAACCCATAAAAATACCCTGCCCTCATTTGCTTAAGATGCAGCCTCCCATAGAGGCACAAGTAGCGCCATTAATTGTAACCCTACACCTTTCAATAAACTGGACCAGAAATAATTTAACTCTAAGTCAGCCAGAATGTGCACACTATAGCTCCCCCCTCTTTGAAGCATGGTTCAAATCCTTACAACCAGAACATCCCCTCCCTCGTCAGCGACGAGGGATAACAAATACCTTGTTAGAAGGTATAGGAGCAGGGACCGGAATTCTAAATTCGGTAGATCTAGAAGCACTAAAAAATAAGGCCAGTGTGGTGAAAACATTGCATCGTACTATTGCCCAGGGACAAGAGCACCAGATTACTGAATTGGTGCAAACTGGGGTAGACACAATAAACTTGCAATGGCATACTTGGAAACATGTTAATCAGGCATTCTGGGCTCAATATGCCACCATGAGGGACATAACGAACAAAACAGCATTAGCATTGTGGTGTTCTGAACAACAAATATTAGCTATTATGCTGACAGAAAGGGAAATGAACTGGGTACGAGCTAAAGATATAACAGTCTTAACTCCTCTGCTGACAAAACATAAAAATAACCTTTTCCTCCCTTATGTTTCTGGATGGTACAAGGCCCTGGAATCGAACGTGTATACATCAACCCTCATGGGGCACATCACTATACAAGTAATACGGGTCCAACCACACAAATATAAAGTTACTCTGTGGCCCTTCATAGCCCTCCCAGTTCTTCAGGGCAGACATCTTTGGGCTCCTCGATTGGTGGGAACGTATTTAAATAAACAAGGGAAAATCATAGACCATCGCTTGTGTTCCAAGTAAACTGCACAACAATGGGTATGTCCCACCTTACCAAAATTAGAAGAGCCCTGCTCCTTACAACATAAAAGCTTGGCAACTTGTTACTGGGATAAACTAAATAACGGTACCACAAAAGTGTATTTTGATAAAAAAAGTTGTGCCTGTGCCATTGGATTAGAGAGGCTTGTATGGCAAAACAAATACATCTCAGAACCGCCTGTAAAACAGTGTATGTGTAATATCACTATGTTAAAAACTCCCACCCTAACCTATTACTTCCCAACTCATGAGAATAAAGGAACTAACACGCTGAATACCAGTAATATTCTAAACTTTAACTTCACTTTGGGAGTCAATTGGACAAGTCTGTACAAACTAATACAGGAAAATAAACAAATTAGCCAACTGACTGAAGCCACACGGACCCAGGTTCAAACACGCAGTTTGGCTATTTTACATCAGGGATCTAAAATATTAAGCAACTGTAACAATTATGCTACATCCAATTGTTGTTTTCTTTATTCTAATAAGCTTAATGTTAATCATAATGTGTGGTATGTGTTGCTGGATGAAAAGGCTGTACTTTAAGCTAAAACCACAAGCTCACATTGTTTCCCAATATATAGCCTTAAAACAATTGCATAAAGTGTGACCCATTCAATACCCCTGGATTGAAGGGTCAAAAGGGGGACAATGTAGAACCAATGTGAATGAAATTGTTTTTAAGTTATCCACTGTACCATTGTAACTCCTGTTACTACATTGTAACTTTCATTACACTTGCCATTTTGCTACATTGTAACTTTCATTACACTTGCCATGTTGCCTACATTGTAACTTCTGTGCCATATTGTAATTCAAACCCCATTTTAAAAATGCTTACTCCATTTTGTAAGGGCTTGCTGCAACCTTCATTTTTGCAAACCCTGCTGTAACCTTATTAGTCTAGTTAAAATGTGTGAATAAGGGATGTATGGGTGATAGAATCAACCTCCAGCACCAGCCCGTCCTGATGAGATAAAGTTCAAATACCAACGGCTGAAGAACTAGACAACAGCCCTAACTCAAGCAAGAAGCATCCACCTTAAAAAGAAACAACAGAAGGAAGATCAAAGCCAGGTCCCAGGCTGACAGTCACGCCTGCAATTGACGGGTGATCAAGTCAAACCCAGAGGCGGCGTGACACAGCGAGACCTAGAGACTTTGAATCCAAAAACTCCTATAAAAAAGGAAGGGTGAGATAAGAGACTTTGGGTAACGTTCTGCTATCAACATCAAGGAGCATCGGTGCGCGCCCGACAGAGACCCGGCTCCCCCTCGTGCTCAGCTCTCCTGGCCAGTTAGCTGTCACGAGCTACGATCCCAAGCTGCGAACTCAAACTACACTCAGGACTGGTAACTATCCAGCAGCTGCAGAACATTTTGGTGTGTGTGTGTGTGTGTGACTGTATGTGTATAAGCATTGAGGTATTTGTTAATAGTTACAGATTAATAAATGTGGCATCTTTGCCTTGACCCCTGAAACGATCCTGTATAAGTTTGTGGGACAACAGAACTTATGAAGAAAACTGGCTTGATTAAAAATTTCAAATGTGAATGTGACAGATATGAAAATTCCCTGCAATACCTTTGGGAGCTCCTACTATAATAAGTGTGTGTATCATTGTGGGCCAGGTACTGGATGTAATTCCAAGGGTGGGGTGGCCACAGCTCCTTCGGGAATTAAGAACAGTGGGGGTTGATTAGGCAAATTCTATCAGGTTGTAACAGTCCCAGAGAGAGGCTTACCTGTACTGGTTCATACTGGACTCTCCAGAGACCAACAGACAAAGAAGGGACTTTTGTCCACTAAATGGACAGGACTTTCCATCCAAAAGGGGCCCCAATCCTTCCTGGGAAGGATTGGAAGGACTCTGGCATCCTGAGCCCCCACAAGACTGATGGTAAGATATCTGATAAACTTTTAGCATGTGTACAGGACCTTTTATTGTTTTAGTGTTTTCTCTTTAATACTTGCACTTTAAGCTTAGAAAGAGCTGTGTGGTAGTTGTCACACTGTTGATAAGCCTTTGGAGAGAAAGCAAAGCAAGGATGCTGGTCTGCTTGGGCAGTCTGATTTGCTGGGGATATCAGAGTGTAGGCAGGTAACCATACAGCCTGGAAAAGCCCCTGGTCAGGAGTGAAAGGGGCCTAGAGCAGGTGCCCTCAAGGAACCAAGGAGGGGGAATACAGGTGGTGTTGCTCTGAATTGTGGCAGTGAACACAATTTGAAGCTACAAAAATGGATGGTCTAAAAAGCTCCATGCTCAAGGGATCAAATTTTCAAAGGTTAGCACCCAATATACATTTGTAAAATGAACATATGTTCTTCCCCAAAGCAAAACTCACTTGGGATGTGGGGGTGGAGAGCATAGAAAGGCATAGTTAGGTGTCCAGATATCCTATGCCTACACAAATGCAAAATCTGCCTAAGCGTACCCCAAATTTGCAAGAGTATAGCCAGCTTAGAAAATCTAAATTGAGTATAAAACAAAGATACCATGACAAAATACAGCACTTACACAGGGACACTCCTAGCTATGGCCCCAACTCTACACCCACTGAAGCTGATGGCAAAACTCCTTTTGGATCAGACCCTATGACAGTAACTGTTCTCCAACGCATATGTCCAAATTGAGGAAAATACTACCCTCTTACAAGGAAGCTGCCTCCTAATACTGACAGTACTCGTGCCTGTTTCCCATGTGTAGTTTTTTAACATAGCGTTACATTTTCTAGAATGACCTTTGTTTGAGTCTCGCCTATTCAGGTTCAAGATAGTTTCTTAAATGAAGCCCTCTGAAGTGGTGCCTTTCTTGGAGAGGAGAAAATCTGCAATTGAAGGAGTTCCACAAACAGTCAAACCTCCCAACTGTGGCCAATAGATACAAATTTCTCTCTCTCACACACACACCATTCAAATAGCATGTAAATATATACAAAGGGCACGGAGGAAAGGTTATGTGTTCTTTCTGTCATGCTATAGAAAATACTTTAGTTACCTGGTACAGAAATAAATTGTCCTCCTTGTGAATATTCTTAGTTTGGGGTGTGTCTGCACTTAACTAACTTTTATTCTGTGATTTTTTTTTCCTTTCTGTTTCCTCTTGTTAAACACTGCTTTTTCTAAAGATACCCAAAATGTTAGTGGGATAAAGTCAGGAGAGGCAGTCAAGAGAAAGATGTTGGCTCAAACATTGGGTCAAAACCTGCAGGCCTCCTTCATGCAGGATGCTGACTGTCATCAGGGTGAGCACTGAGGGAGTTAAATCTTCTGTGCTTGTGCAGCACCTAGCACAATGGGGTACTGGTCCATGACTGGGGCTCCTAGGAACTACAGTAATAAAAAAAAATAATTTGTGGTTAGTGCTGCTGATAGCTGCATGTGCAATTCTTAGGCAATGTTCTGCATTTTTTTGTTACCTCATCCTCCCCCCCCCCCCTCCCCCTTTGTTTGTCTTGTCTTATCTCCTAGACTGTACATTCTTCAGGGTTGAGATTATCGTTACTTTATATCTGTACAGACTTTAGCACAGTTGGGCCTCAAGCTTCTTGAGGCTTCCAGGAACAGTTGTGTAAAAAATTATTCAACTTGATGTAAGCCAAAAGAAGAATCAGTGCAAACTCAGACGGGATAGCTCTCTCAGGGCACTGAGATGCTGTGCTCCTACACCCTTTGCATTGCTATTTCAACCTACCAGGTTCTATTTCACAACATGGAATGACAGGTTGCCAATTCATCAGGAGGTACAAAGACAGTACTTATGATTAGTTATGTTATCTCTTTTTCCTTTGTGAAGCAATATTTTTAACTGTCCAGAAACCTGGATGGCTTTTGCCTGCATGATCCAGGCATTACCCTTCAATAAAACTTACCAACTATTCATCTGAAATCTTGATAGGAAATATATTTCAAAATGAGTGATGTGGGGGTTGAAAGTCCTCTGACTCTAGTAATATTCCCCTTATTTTGAAATCACAAAGCTAAAGCTCAGTTTGCAGTTAAGTCTCTGAAACACAGATGGCACAGCTCCATTAAATACTCTGTTGTAATTTAGTGGTTCCTCCCTTGGGTTCTGGAGTATAGTGTGAATGAGCTGTTAAAGCTAACGGTGCAATATAAGTGCTGAAAATAAGACACAGGATTTTTTAAATCATATTCTGAGTTTTCTCCCTCAGAATAAAATGCTCTACAAGACTCTTCTTACTGTTTGTTACACAGCCCCTAACAGAACACTTAAGAAAAAGCTTCCACATTCTTAGCTAGCTAGAGAATCAAAGGTTCACAGTTCAAGTGGTTAAAATATATGTATTGGTAAGATGAAAACAGCTTTAGAAGTTTTTGAAATGATAAACTCACTCAATAAGTTCACCAGCTACTTTGTCTAAGAACTAATGTTCAAGACTTATTTTGTAGGTTTATAGTTGAATACTATTTAATAAAGACATCACCTTAATACTGTATGTACACTTAAACATACAAGGCGCAGATTTCACAGATTCCAGTGGTCTTACACCAGAGATAAGCTTGCTTGTTGAGCTTTTAAGATATGGATTTTAAATTTGCCTCTCAAAAGGGGACTTTCAAAACCAATTCCTTTGCTTGGCAGGTTCACCTCCTATAGCAATTTGTATCTGTGCCAAGTCCCTTATATTTTAGACCAGTGGGTTTCAAACTGTGGTCCATGAAGTGGTTGCAGGCTTTCTGCTTTCATCTCATGGTGTTGAATGTGAAACTGAAACAAGAGGCAGACCTGCCATCCTAGAAACTTTCAGCTGTTACATAATTTAGTGTTCAAGCAGAGCCCTCTTATATTCTTCTGCCCCTTTGTGTTGCCAAGCAGGAATTGAAATGTGTTAACAAGGCTTTCTTTCTCAAGTGTTTCTCAGAGGTAAACGCAACTCACATCAAATTTGCTGTTGCCTCCAGAATTGGAGGCCAAGAAGACTTGAATCAAAAGTAATCTAGAGAGGTTGAAACAGTTGAGTCTCCAGGCAAGGAGAGAAACTTGGTAGAAATCTCTGTAAGGTCCTACATCCATGAAGAGGAATCAAGAAAAGATAGAAGTATAGGAGAATGTAACATATCAGCCAAACCTATGTTTTATATGGGGACAGATACAAGAGGATTTAGGAAGCTGGGAGCAATCTGGTTGAGTATGCACGACACAATGTATGGGAAAATTTAACAGATGACATGGGGGCTGGGACACTTGTCACTTTGTAGAGTGGAGAAGGATTTTATAATCTGATTAGGGAGTCAGGTTGTGGGGTTGGAGCTTGTATTAGTGTTTGTATACAATATACAACCAGCCCTCTGTCAATAATGTGAAATTTTTTCCAGCGTCTAACATTGCACACTGATTGAATCCCATTCCCACCATTCTGCAGTCAATAGACTTCCATTCAACTGAAAATAGCATGGTCACAAACAACACTTACTGCTTTCAGCTTTGTAGGCTGCACAGATTCTGTATACAAGATGCCAGTTTGCCATCAATGATGCAGAAATATGAGAAGGAAAAAACAAAATACTCTGTCTAATGGATCCCCAATAAGCCTGAATAAATGACTCCTAGTATGTGCTCTACACATGGAGCAGAAGTGACATGTTAATGTTTAATTTAGTATTTGATACATTGACAGCAGCGGAGTTCTTTATGAGGAATCATACAAAGGTGTTGCACGTATACTAGACGTACATATTTGTCCATTAGTACTTGTCCTCATAATTGATTTAGTCCTTGTGCCAGAGCCACTGTTATACCTTTCCCATAAATCTGAATTGCCTTCCCACTTAGACACAACTAGACAGAGGGCTGGTCTACACTAGGGGGAGGGATCGATCCAAGATACGCAACTTCAGCTATGCGAATAGCATAACTGAAGTCGAAGTATCTTGGATTGAATTACCTGGGGTCCACACAGCATGGGATCAATGGCCATGGCTCCCCCGTTGACTGCGCTACCGCTCGCTCTGGTGGAGTTCCGGAGTTGACAGTGAGTGCATTCGGGGATCGATATATTGTCTTAACGAGACACGATATATCGATCCCGGATAAATCGATTGCTACCTGCCGATACGGCGGGTAGTGAAGACGTACCCAAAGAATTATTTCAGCTGGAATTAGACAGTTACTTCCACACTTTGGCCTGCATAGCTTTCTCCTTCTTTATGGTCTCTTATATTCTTTCCTTTAGAGATGGAAAGACCTATTTTGTTTAATTTTCAACCCACTCAAATGTTTAGCCATAGAATGGACTTTGCAGTGTACCGGTTCCATTTAGACAGTGAAAGTTGGTTTTAGAGGAGAAAGGAAATGTGATCATAATGATATTGATGATGTCACATAAAGACCCTCCCACCTCCTTCTTATACGTTGTCAGAAAGGGGGATTGCAAATTGGGGGTGGGGAAGGAAGAGAAGCTCTATGTTTTGGCATCAACTTGGTATGTTTTGCTGTGTCCCCCCAGGCATTTTTCTACCTGTCTTCCGATTGACTTGGCATTACAGGACATTTGTTTTGAACAATGAATGTTTGGGGATGGAAGGATCTTCCACACCTTGTGCATCCAAAACTCCAGTTGATTTAACTGGATATATTGCATGTGAAAGAAAGGTAGGACTAGGTCCTATATGGGCAGTGACAAAAGGATGATTTCCCCACCACCACCCCCGAGGCCGTGTTCCAGAGGTGGCAATAGCAGACTTCTAAAATTATTATATCTTTTTTTCTTTTCTTTGTTCTAAGGCAAATATGTACTGAGTACTTTGTGAAATCAGTGCAGCAAGTTGTGAATGATGTATGACATGAAAAATCCTCCCGTGCACAAAGTACATACTTATTAGAAAACATTATGGGAAAAAATTACTATCCAGCTGCAGTAGCTGCTTTTTTATAACCTTAATTATAATTGAGGTTGTAATATAATTAGCAGCTGCACACCTCAGGCTTTGAGCTTCTCGGCTTTCACAAGCTAAGCAGGTTCAGATCTGATCAGTGCTTGGATGGGAGACTGATAAAGCTACCTCCTAAAGTAAAAGAGGTTTCTAAAATAAAGCTGGTATCTGAGATCCTCTAAAGAGGTCAGCAGGGTAATTCACAGGTTATGTTCTTGCTTATTGAAGGAGCTCTAAAATGTAGAGGGTGGGTTAGCTGGTGGTAAGGATAAGCTGTTAGACAGAAAACCCCACACCCACACAACTATCTATTTATTTATTCATATAATATAATATTATGGTTTACATTGGTATAACTTATGTTATTCAGAGAATGGGAAAAGAGAGGAAGGATGGTTCAGATGATAGGATTTCAGAGATCTAGCTTCTGTTTCCTGGTCTGCCACAGACTTCCCCTGGGCTCTGACTTAGGGAATGGAGGCACAGCGAGACTATATGTTAAAATGGGGATATACTCCCCACTATCTCACAGGGGTTTGTGAGGGTAATTGTATTTAAAATGGTGTAGCACTCAGAGATAGTAATGGGGCCATGTAAGTAGATTAAAAAAAAACATATAGAATTTTCAGCTATTCAAGTAGTGCCCTTTAAAGTGGTTTGTCCTTTGACCTCAGTCAAAATCCAACACAAGTTAGTAGTTACCAAAACAAAAGTTATCTGGTAGCCTATGGGAAATTCCCTGGCAGAAGAGGACTCTGGAGTGCGCACAGTTCATCTTCAAGCTCCTAGATACTGCTTTGGCATGGACACTGAACTTTAATAGTGCTGGATCAAGTCCCCTTCTGGTTCAGATGGTCTGCCAAAGTGTGGGTGGAAACAGGTTGCCATCAGGATTGCGGTTGGCAGGGGCAGACTGGCACTGTCCCTGCTGTTCTGTTGATGAACTTCACCCATTGTGAGTTCTAAATTGCCAGGAGAGCACTTCCTCTCATTTGACCATTGTCCCATGGACCTCAGCCATCACCACCCAATTTTATTGCAATGAAGCCTGCATTGCCAGTGACTGTGCCTCCCAAGGGGCAGAGCCTTTCAGTCTCTGGGACCTTTTCATGTGCCCTGAAGTCACCTAGAAAAGGAGCAGAAGGAAATCAGCAAACATTTGTTTCTCTTTGCACTTTCACAATCTAAGAATGACCCATTAAGGGGGCGAGGGGAACAGTTCCCCCAGCACAAGGAGGCCTTAGCAAGCTTTTACATGGGTGAGGATTTTCATTGCAAAGTTACCAAACACCAGCTGGGAAAATAAAACCCACCCAGGCCAGCTACAAGAAACCACCACCTCCCTCCTGTTCCATAGCGCTGTCCATCTTCCACTGAGTCCTCCAGCCCCTGTGGCTGCGGGGCTGTTAGTGGAGGGTGGAGTAGGTGCCAGGGCGTGGCTGTGCTCATCTCTCTTTGTGTGTCGTCTTCTCGCTCTCTTCCAGCAGAAGGAGCCACTCCAGTGAAGGGACTAGGGGGAGGGGAGTGCGGGGGGGGAGGGAGCTTAGGTGGCTCTCCGCTCCGAGGCACGCCGCCTCTGTTTGTATACAGTGCGCTCTCCAGTCAGCAGGGCTCTGTCCTCTCTCCCTTCATTGTTCCCTTCCCGGCAGAAGCCCCTGCAGCAGCAGGCGCCGGAGGAGGCGGCTGTCACCAGCCCACTGGTAGACAGGGGGGAGCGCCACACACCCAGCCAGCTCCCGAGCGCATCGCCGGACCAGCCCCTGCTCTGCAAGCCGTGATGGACTTGCAGCGCTCAGACTGTGAGCTGCTCTGCCTGATTCCGGGATCTTATTAGTAAGGGAAGAGGCAGAACTCAACCACCCGCCAAGAGAATTAGCCTTATTCCAAGGAACCTCCAGGAAGAGGACATCTTCTTGCTGAGTCGCCTGGTGGAAGGTTCCCCCTTTCTTCCTCCTTCTTTCCAAACGAACCCCCCCGCCCCCTGCCTGGGCTCGCCCCTGGGGGGAGGAAAAAGGATCACGATGAGCCGCTTGCTGGTCGCCTGGCTTTTGCTCTGTTTGAGCCTCGGGGGGCCGCAAATCACCCAAGGTGAGGAGGGGCGTGAGGGCAGTGGGGAGGGTGGGGGGTGTCCGTGGGGCCACGGGGAAGCCAAGTGATCCCAGAGTCAGAAGCGAAGTGCGCTGTGTGGAGTGAGAATTGACGCAGGCGATCTTGGGGGGGAGGGGGAGAGACGAACTATTGGAAGCTGTGAATAATACAAAGCTGACAACGTGGGTGTGTGTGGTTTTTTTTTTTTTAATGTGTCTGTGTCGGATTAGGTGCCCTGGCCTCAGCACACATGTTCTGTTTAGTAACTATGCTTAATTAGTGGGAAGGAGACGGTAAGAGTTTAAATGTAATCCAGATGAGAGGTTGGGAAGACTTCATATCCACAAGAGCTGTCCACATCTTCCCCTTCATTTTTTAAGGGTGTTAATTCGGTGCTGAAGAGCCAGCAAAATGCTGAACAGTTTGCAAACACATTCACGGGCTTTAATACCGCTCTACTAATGAACGCCTGTGTCAATCTTCTTTTTGGCTGGCTCTCTAACTAGGACATTCTCCATCTGAAATGTGGGAATAAAACACACTCCTTAATCCGATGGGTTTTTAATTCATCCCCACCCCTCTCGTAGTAAAAGTTGCAGGAGCTCATCTTGTCAGGCTCTTAATGACCTAAGGATGCGAGAAGGGATAATAAAGTAACGAGGATTGTTGTTGTTGTTGTTGTTTTAATGCAAAGCCAGCGAAGGCTTGGTCTGATCTTCATGGGAACGCTTCGGAGAGGAGGGATACTGGGAAATACGAAGCGCTGCTGGCTCGGTGTATTCAAGTTTGTAGCGACAGGGGAGGTTTGGTCCAGAATTTGAGGCGCTCTCCCTGGCAGATTAAAGCATCCTTTCTGTGCAGTTTTCAAAAGAGAGATTGTTGGGGGAGGGGGGGTAAAGGGGTGTGAAAAAAGCCTCCCACTGTGCCGGGTTTGATTGAAATATCCCCATCTGGCTGCAGCCCCAAGGGAAAGGTCCCCCCCCCCCCCCCATCAGAAAAGGTGCCTGCCATTTCCCCTGTACGGAGCTGGAGGGATTCACCCAAAGCAGTTCTGTTCTGAGCTGAGCAGGGATTGCGATCTGAAACTCCTCCTCACCCTCATCGCTAGGCTAGCCCACAGGATCCGGGGGAGTCAGGCAATGTGCATGTGAGGCTCTCAAGTACCTTTCCTAGTATAATGTTCGCAATCGGCAGCCTCCTCTACGGTGATGGGATGAAACCCGATGTGTAGTTAGTTTCTCAGATGCAGCGAGGGGTGTTCCTCGTATGGTGATTACCCACCCCCAGTGCTGTTTTCTGCACTGATTGTCTCTGCACTTTGATTCTAAAGCAATGAGAGAAGGAGCGAGTGGGTGGCTGCGTGAACCTCACGCCTGCCTGTCCCATAGGTGTGGAGATGGGCAGCCCCCGTTTGGGTGGAGGCAGGGAAGAGTTGGATGCAGCAACTGCAGCTGCCGCCCAACCCAGTCCCGTTGTTGGGAGCTCTGTGCTGCGGTCATTCACTCACACTCACCTCCCCTGCCAGTGCTGCTGCTGCTCCGTGAATCATACCCTCAGCCCTGTAACACACACACGGCACCAAACTCAGCAACTGCTAGGGCTAAGGCTAGCCCAGCAAAGGGCAGCTGGTGATCGAGGCTGATTCTAGAATTGCTTTTTAAGTCCCCACAGACAATGATCTGGCAGCTGCCCGCTCCCTAGTATCTAGCACTGTCTGTTTTTTAAGTGGAGGAACCGACAATGAAATGGTACTTTCCCCCACTTTCTTCTCTTACTGTAATTTAAAGCTCTCTGCGGGGTCATCATTGCAAATAGCTACCTGTGCAAGATGAGTTTCTCCTCAGATAGTCCCCAGCCTATAAACGCAGCGCGAACTTGCTACCAGTGTCGTTGTATCCAACCGATTTTTCTTTTCATAGGCTAAACGGCCATGTGGTAAGGGTTAATGCATTGAGATGCACTAAAAAAAGAAATGCGATTTTGTCAGACTTGTGTAGAGCAAGTATTAGCTGAGCATGTATCTTGCTAATTTCTTTAACATTTAGACTTGGCCCCTTTCATTAATCATTTTTATTTTAAAATTAAACCAATGCATCAGTCAAATTGAATATTTTATTAGCTCTTAAATTATTCATCGCTATGGGTTGCTCTCAAAATCCAATAACGGTTCATACAGTTGCAGCAAGCATGTGATAGCTTATGCAATCTGTCCTTGTACCTGCAATTTCTGCCTAAAGTCTTTTAAGCAAAAGGTATTATATCTGACAAAGTCTAGACATGTCTTAAATACTCTGCATTGGAATTGTACATGACTGCCTGATATACATCTAAGCCTTTTTCTTCTAGTTACAGCAGGAGATTTTTTTTTTTAAGTAACTGGAGGACTAAATGAATATCATTATTTTTCTACAGAGCAACATACCTTGTAGAGACAATTTGCCCATTTTTGCATAATAAATTGAATTGTAATTGTTAAAGTAAAATATTTTCCAATTATTTTAAAATGCAGTGATAAGAGCAAATTGTATTGAGTCTTCATAACATGGTGAAAATTAAATAAAATGGTTCTTAAACAGATCTAAGTTAATTTTGCTCTCTGGCATAACACTGTAATAGGCACTCTCAAAATTAGGAGGGTTGTAAGAGTTACAATTACTTACAGTGCTTCCAAAAAGTTTTCAAACAGTCCCAAACTTTTTCTATGCTTTGTTAAACTTCATCTTTCTCAATAAATATCAACTTCCATAATAAAAACTATGCAGTGGTACCATCATTGCAGTGGTCAGCTCTGCATTATTTTGCCTTTGGGTCAATACCAGCTACAGATGGAAATTAAGTAATACGGGTCGTTAATGAGTGTGTTGCTGGTCTACCATTACATTCTTCTACTCTTATAGCATGTGCATGTTAATATACAGTTAGATTTCCTTGGAAATCATTTAACTGGTATACAAAAGCAACTTATAGTTTTTATATATGCGTGCTGAAAACTAAAGAGAGATATCAAATTGTGATGCCTTTTAACTCATATTGTCTTTAAAAATGTATGTTTATTATAAGTTTTATATGCAGCAGGTGTATACTTAACTAGCACAGTTGTTTAGTAAATCATTAAGTTATCCTTTATAATACACAATCATAATGATGGAATAGTCTGGTCATTACAATAAAAAAACTGATTTTTCTTCCATTTTATTTTGTCCAGTCTGGCTAATTTTTTAATGTCATACATACATTGGCACAGCAGTTAGATATTCAGATCCATGTTATATGCAAATATATGTGGAAACTAGGCTATAGGAGCCGAGTGGCTTCTTGTAGCATTTAACTTTCAAGCAGATGTGGATGAATTGTTTGAAAGGGAGTTACTGGCTCTTTTGATATCTGTTTCTAAACCACAATAAAGGGTTTACCTTTCTTGTTGTTGCTGTTCTTTGGTGAAACCTGAGCAAAAGAAATCTGATGTTGTGTCATTTATTGAACAGACAGCAGCTACAGTGAAGAAACAGATGATTTATGATGGAGTAAAAACATTGTCTCTTCTCCATAGAAGCAATACAGGGATATCAGTTTGGTTTATACTACTTTTTAGAAACGAATCAGAATGAAGAGTAGTCTGATGAAATCTTGTAAGCAAACTATTTGCTCTAATGGTGACTAAAATTCTGTGTCTATATTTTGAATGTCAAAGATCACAAATGAATGTAAATGATCTTGAAATGCTCTGTTTAAGCTTACTTTTTAAGTAACTTTAGAAACAGGTCATAATGATCTTTTTGTGATGATTTTGTGTCCTTTTGTGAATTTCAGTAATATGTTGAAGAAATACATTATAGGAAAAAAAAATCATATGTGATGTTTTCAATGTTTCATTGTCTCTCATGTGGATAAACCAAGATCTATTAAAAATGTAATACATATTTAAGCATAATGTTGATGAATGTCAGAAGAAAACTATGAAGAAGACTTTATGGTACTGATTTGTGTTGAGAATGGGCTGTTAATCAGATGCACACTCACCAGTAGGTGTTAGAAGTGTCAGTGGAGATTATTTAGACAAACAGACATAAATCACTACCCAGAAGTAAATCATGTGGTCAAACAGGTAATTAGCCATCAGGACTATCTCATGGAAAGGGGTTGATTAGACACGTCTTAACTTTACACTAATATTTAACAATTACTGTAATTATGTGGGGTTTTTTTAATCACATTTTCAAAAGGAACTTTCTCAGTAAATTCAACTCATGTGGTAGATCTTTTGTGGGAAATAGACACTGATCTGTGTAATGCCCCTGCATTGAAACAGTTTCTGCTCAGAGATTATGGGAAGCCTTTACACAGAGGCTTAGCAAACAGATGACATTGGCATTGCCAAAAAAGTCTGCAAGCTTTTTAGTCTGTGTCTGGGGAGCCTGAGAAGATATTTTTAGACTCCCAAGAAACTTTTTCAAAAGATGCTTGCTTTTTCTCCGTTACAATGCAAAAACATAATTTACTCCAGTGCTTGGAAGCTTCTCTAAAGCCTGCTGCTACAGCTGGAATGAGCAGCGTGGTGCAGCAGTGCTGAGAAACATCAGAGATAAATAGCAGAACATGATTGTTCAAATCTAACAACACTGGAAGACTGAAAACATCACACAAAGACTTCTTAAGATTTTCCTGTTTTATGTCTCAGTGAACCTTTTGCATCTGTAGACAACATCCATTTCTCTACAAACAGCTGACAGTGTGACCTGGCATAGTGGTTTCTCACTGTTCTTTAACAGATTACCTTTGTATTCAAATTTGTTTCCAGTGCCTGCTGGGGTAGCCCTTAGCATATAACAGATGCAGCAGGGTGCAATAATGTAAGACTTGTCAGTTTTGGACAGTAGCAATGTCAAGCCATGCATTGTTCCAATGGGGACGCCTCTTTTTTTAAGAGTCCTTTTAAATAAAAATTGAATGATGTTTTATGCGAGGCTGTGTAACAAAGACAACATTTGCAGGAATGATTATTGAAGTGCCCCTTTCTGCTGATCTTGTAGCAACTAGTTAAAATACATGAGAGTTTAGTGCACTCTGACAGTTCCATCAAAGGTAAATCTCTTGCCATTAGGGGCCAGATTCTGATACCCTTCCTTACCTTGGAATAAGGAGCTTACTCCACAAACGGTCTTACTGACTTCATGGGAGCACTCGGAGAATAAGGCGCTACTGAATATGAGTAACAGCATCAGAATCTGGTCCTGAGGAATTTGTATTGAAATGATTACAGTGGTCCGGAATAATTTACTTTAGAAAGATGCATGAGCGCTCATACAAATTCATTGCCCAGGTGTAGGGTTGCTTTCTTTTACCACTTCTAATTTACTCACTGTTCATGCTTCTTTGAGAACAGCAAAGTCAAACTTTTACAAGCTCAAGAGCCAAGAGTGGTGTTGAAATCTTAGAAGATGATCATAGGGCTTGATGTTGTACTGAGAGTCAGTTTTGGCATGTTTGAGGTATGCTTGAGGCTTGGCTAGTTACAGTGTCAGACTGCACATGGAGGTTTGAGAGCATGGGATGAGCACCCAAATAGTACTAATTTCTTTCAACTTTAAAACTTTGTCCAAGAACTGGGGAGAGCAGAATGTGAAGTAGGAGTCTAAATTCTTTCTGTCCAAAATCATCTAAGATACTTGAGAAGAATTGAACCAGAACAGATATTAAAGGGGCTGATCCTATCACTCCTAAAGAGGCAAAGACAACATTAAAAGCAATAGAATTCCTTATCCCAAACTGCAAGTCTTCAGTGTCTCTCTCACTCTCTCTTCCAATGAAATTTATGATAACAAGAAGTGGAGGGAAAGGAAACATGAACTGAACTTTTAAGTGCTTTATTTCAGCCGGAGAGAGTGAAAGATGGTGTGGCCCCAAACCATTTTAGTTATTATACTCAGTTATTATGTTGGTCAAGATCTTACCCTACATTAGGGATCCATCATGCTGCTCCAGTGGTGATAGAAGCCCTAAAGCTGGTTTGGCTAGCAGCTGGGAGGGGGAGCCAGCATAGGGGAATCTTCAGGTGGTATACAACTGTCATAGCAGTTTCTATACCACCACTAGCTTAGGGGAGTGGCCAGGAAAAGAAGGCACAGAATTCCTGATGGTAGCATGGTTCTTCAGTACTGGTAAAGCAGCAACAGAAATGGCAGTTGCAAGGCTGAGGAAATTTGAAACCCTGGCTCTTTGGGGCAGGAAATTATGTCTTTGTATGCATTTGCGCTGTGCATAATCTGTGTTCTGAGCAGAGGTCCGATTGGGACCTCTGAATGCTAAGGTAGTATAAATATTTAATAATCATGATATATATCGTATTCCTTGCCTATAAAATAGTTCCGATTTAAAAAGCGGAAAAATCAGACTGACCTTCGGTGGCTATAAGCAAATTATTAGTCACAATTAGAATATGTAATTACCTCAAAGCTGATTATTATAGAATCTATTCAGAGTTGAATACATTATCATACAAAATCCTTATAAAAATGTATTAAAGCAGCTATAACCCATATACATTGTCTGTAGGTCAGATCCTCAGTTGGTGTAATAGCAAATGGGGTTAGATCATAGGGTGCTAAACTTCATATTTCAAAACAATCAGTTATAGGAGCCAAAAACTGCATTGGGAGCAACAAAACTTCGAGGCTTCTTAGGTTTTCTTGAAACTCAAAAGCTAATGAACAGTGCCCCTTCACCCTCCACCCTCACCCCAAACTGCTTATTAAAATGTTTCTTCCACGCTATGGCTTGTATGCCAAGAAGCATTTAGAAGTGCTTTTTTCACCACATAGGTAAAGAGTACCTCAGAATATGTGGTTTTAATGGAGATACCTGCACAGTCTTAACTATAGCATTGCTGTAATGCAGAAAGTAGGTCACAAAGTAGCTTTAAAAACTTTAAAAGCCTTCTTGCAACTTGGGCAGTACCATTTTCCTGCTTTGAATGTAGTGCTTGGCTAGCGTCAGAGAGTGGCATCCGATGGAAGGTAAGAAGTAGGCATACTAAGAGCTGCCTCTGTATGTAGGAGTCAGTTGTGAGTAGAACTGGTTCAGAATTTTTCGATGAAAGCTTTATTATTATTATTTTTTTAAGTTGAAACAGAAAATTTCCGCAGCAAGGTTTAGGGTCTGAGAGTGAGGGAGACAGATGCAAACCCATCCCAGAGCAGCTGATAGCCTAGGAGTTAGGGCACTCATCTGAGATGCGGAAGACCCATGTGGCTGCTCTGCCTCATCTGGAGCAGAGAACCTGCATCTTGCACATCCTAGTTGAGTGCCCTAACCACCAGCCTATGAAGTCAGTTTTTATCTCAATCATGCCTGTTCCACTTTGTATAAATAATTAAATATTAATTGGGCAAGAGAGAGTGCAGTACTCAACTGGGATGTGTGTAGCCCAGGTTCAAATCCCTGCTCTGAATCAGGCAGAACCTGGATCTTCCACAACCCAGGTGAGTGACCCCAACATTAGGCTATTAGCTACCTTGGGGTGGATGCATTTCTCCATTTGTGAAAAATTCCAATAGCCTGTGTTTTGTACTAGCACAGAACAAAAACAAATTCCGAACTCTTGACATTTTTAACTAAAAAGAATTCTTATTTTCTGGCCAGTTGTAAGGCCTGATGCACGGCCATGCCAAAGAGTAAAGGGTGTGGTGAGGAGCCTACGTCACTGGGGTCCTTGCACCGGCTACTTGCATTGTTGGAGTCTACATGGGGAGGAAATCAGTTACCTCACTGGGCTGCCACTCCCCTTCCTGGGAAGGTGGGCTGGGCATAGTGGTCAGGCTGGGTTGTAAGGCTACAAATCAGCTTTTAGTGCCCACGTTTAAAAAAGCGATTCCCAAACTATTGCTTGTTTTGACAGAGAGCAAAATGTTCTGAAACTGCTCATCACCTTAATCTCTTGCCAGTTTCCAGCATCAGTCAATATATTTGCCATATTTTTGTGCCTGGAGACGGACAAAAATCACTACAAAACTACTTTTTCGGTTGCTGTCAAGAAGCTGCTTCAGCCCTGTAAAATTAGGGAGAATTACTGTGGCAATTGGAAAATAAGTGATTTCTGCCCAGTGATTACCTCAGTCCTTATACTTCCTCCATGGTGCAGCCACTATGGACAATATATTGGGATGATTTTGGAATATAGTTTTATATACCAAGTTTACATGTGCAAATTGAAAGTAAAAGGTATCTTAAAACAGTTGTATTTTTCTGTGTAGCTGTTTATCATCTTTGACAGCATCTATCAGTTTGATGTCATTACACACCTCCAGTCTCTTTAATCCAGGCTTTGGTTATTCTGTTATAGTTCCACAACTTGTGTTACTTTATCTCTCTACCATGTATTTTGTCTATAGGTATTACACTTTTCAGATATTGCCGGGTTCTCCTCTCTTACCTTTTGCTGCTCGTTCACTTCAAGTTTTCTCAGCAAGGTATTATTTATGTATTATTTATTATTTTCATAGCAGTCATTGCTGAAATTTAATTCTTTATGAAATTCACAAAGTCCAACACACTTAGGGAATTCACAGGAAGCCTGTTTTGGGATAAATCTGTTTTGTGGTGGAAATCTGTTGATGAGGAGCAACTAAAGCAACCCCAGAAACCTGCTGGATAAGAAACAGAGGGGAGAGTAAACACTGAGTAAAGTGGATTCTTAGACCAGCAACCAGCATCTAGTAAGAAGAATAGTGGCTCAGAAATGACCTCTTCCTTGTGAGGAGTTTGGTAGCCTCTACCAATGGAGGCAGAGATTTCAAAATCTAAAATAAAAATGCTAGTTCTCCCCTGCCTTGCACTGCTGTAGTCACTTACACCTGTGTAGTGTGACTATACAATCTGTGGCTCCGATTTGGTAGCATTTACACCTGCTTTTGTGCAATTTCTTTGCATATGTGTAAGTGACTATGCAAGAAGAAAGGATCAGGTCCTTAGAACACTGTGTCTGCAGTTACCCAATCCCCAGTGGCTGTGCTACATTGGCCCTCCTGCCCAGCTAAGTGCTGGCTGACTTCAAAGCCTGTCCTGATAGGTCACTTCAACTCTGGGCCAGATTAAGACACTTTCTCCTAATTTCTCTGAATGATTGAAATAGCTCTTGCCACACCAACCAATGAGGAACTGGAGCTCTCCTTCTACTTCCAGCAGAGGAGGGAGAGATGCACTCCTCCTAAATCCCCCTCATGTATTAACTTCAGGTTTAGCTAATTCCTAGTCAGGCATGCTGATTTAAGACATCTGTTGGGTAGGCTTGATTCTAGCTGTAGTCCTGGCCTGGCTGTGGCAAAGTACCCAGGCTGTTTCCTGCAGTCCTCTTCTTGGGACATGCTTGGCTCTGCAGTTTCTGAAGCCCATCCACTCATACAGTGCAGTTTTCTTGCAGCCCAGCCCTACAGAGTTTGTAGAATGGCAGCTAGCCTGATGCTTGAAAAATGAAAACAAAAATCTTTTTGGTAAGACATTTAAGAAAACTTCTACTTTTCTGAGGGGCATAAGAGGGGTATCCCCCCACACACACACATTTTCCCTCCTCCCTTTTTTCAGTGGCAAAACATTTGTGCTTTTGGTTTTCCAACAAATAACAGTGGAGGGGAGAGGATTAAAAAGTTCCTATGGAAAACTTTCCTTTAGGAAAAAAAAACATTTTCTGTTCTCTTTCTTCCCCCTTCCTCCCCTCCCCCCCAAAAAACACCAAACAAACAAAAATCCAATGGAACACTTCCAACCAGTCTACCTGTAACCAATTACATGCCCTTGCTTGGGCAGGGCTGAGCTCCTATGCTGGAGTGACATCCCCTCCTCCAGTGGGAGAAGGCTAGTACCAGAAAGTTTTGTGGGTGAGATTTTCTGCCACCTGTCTAATCAACCAGGGCTCTGGAGGTTGTAGAGGGTAGCTCCTCCCCTCTGCCTGCTTGGATTTGAGTGTCAGGGCTGGCCCCTTCAAAGCACTACTGTGCTACATGGGGTGAAGGTTTCAGCTGCATGCTGAGGTTTATCAATATTTTGTTGTTTAAATGGGTGTATCCTCCAAAGAGGATATGCAGTTTCTCTCAAAATCTAGAAACCATGATATATGAAGACCAAGAGATTAGTTCAATAGAGATATTCCTGATGTTAAAAAAACTGCTAAGGAAAATCCGATGGTTGATCTGTTATGTTGGGAGTTATGATGTCAGACCTCATTGTTAATATCACAGATACTACTGTGGAAGGGTCAAGAGCAGCTCCCTGTTAGTGTGAGACATCTCCTCAGCCAGCATGAAAACTATGATCATTGTGATCTCATAATTATACTTACTCCCAAACGGAATCCGTTCCAGACATCTTAGAAACAGATGATCTATTGTGAAATTTGGAATCACTATTTCAGGTAAAATGTTGGCTAATTTAATTTAATGTTCTCATCTTATGACTGTGTGTGTATTAGATTCTTTTTTCTCTTCTATTTCCGAACTGATGAGCTGTAAGTTTCTTTAAAATGCATATTGGAAATGGTCACAATGTGTTTACAGCAAGGTATATGTGTTTATCACAGTTGGAATAATTTTAAAAAGCCTTGGGTGTAAAGAGACAGCACAACTTTTCTGTAGAAAAATTATATTCAGAAGGGATATAATTTTGTTCTCCATTTTGCTGTTAAGCATATAGCACAGAAATTGCTGGAGGATTAGACTTATTACACCTGTTCTTTGAGGAAGAAAGAACGTGACTTGCTAAAAGATTTTAAGAAACATACTGCACCAAGTTGTAATCTAGTCTGTAAATGACTTTATGAAAGATATTTTAAATGGATTTAATGAAATACTAATGTTGGGCCCTGGTCACACGTGACTGAATGAGGGGGGTAATTGCACCTTTTACTCCCTAGTGTGGCCATGTAGGATCTACCCTGATATTAGTTTTGGGTGTGAGGTATTCTGCCTTCATACATACATGTTTAGAGGAGGGGGGTAGGGAGTAAGGGAAGCCATGTCTCTACTTCTCCAGTATGCTGGGCAGTGGAGCTGACTGAATGCATAGGGCAGAGTGGAGATCATACTGCATCTTATAAAGGGCTGACATAGGATGCATTCACTCCACCCCATGGAAATGAGGTAAGGAGGAACTGCACCTTGAAGGTGTATGTCTGGGGCATATTCCCAGTGCTCTTTTTGGGGCAATGCCCCTATGTGTTGCTCCATGCTCCTGGTAGAGTTTAAAGGCTCAATCTAGTCCTTTTATTAATAGCAATAAAAATACATTCTGTCTGGGGCAAAACTAAATAAATAAGACTTTTTTTTATCCAGTATTTCACATGGATTTTGGGGTGACTAATTCCCAGGGAAACTTGAAAGTACAGGTATAAGAGAGGAGATTCACAATACAAGGATTTCATGTGACATATTAACAAAATAAATCAAGGTGACTGACAGGATGGTTATGGAGGAAACAGCAGGCTACCTGCATACTTATTTCATAATTCAAAGACCAAAAAGTCTATGCCAGCACTACCTGGATGGGAGGTGGCTGTATTTATCATAGATATTCCTGAAATGCCTATATGAAAATGGGGACTTCTCATTGGCCACTTAGCATTTGTAGCCCACAGTTGCCATAGTTTCATAGTTGTGATAGGGATTTGGGAAAACATGGTGACCTTGTCATTCTTCTTTGTTTTTGACCTTTTGTCTTTTCAGATCTATGCTGCTGCTGAGGTCCTATTCTCATTTGTTTTGTTTTCTTAGGAACTCTTTATTCCTTTCCTTTGAAGAGCTCTCAGTGCAATCCTCTATTTCATGAATTGAAAGCTTTCAAATAGTCTTGAAAATTATTGGTATTGTATAGCCTAATGGACAAGTACTAAGATCAACTGCAATCATAGTACAATTAGACCAGGAACTATATGCAAAACACCCTGCTGTGTCAAGCTTGGTGTGTAGTTTGAAGGTGTTGTCACAATGACAGTTTATAATGTATGGTAAGCCAGTACTTATTTTCCTGTGGACCGCTATTTTATCCACCTTTAATGGTTCACTAGCTCTAGTTTGACCCCTGTAATTTCAAGACTTCAAGTCATGGAATAAAAAGCACAAAATCCCAGAATATTTTGATCAAAAGGATGGCTTGATGTTGAATGTAGGCTATTTTTAAAGTAACTCTTTTAAGTGCAATGGCTTTGTTTTATTTGTCCTGGTTTTAATAAACAAAGAGGCATTAGTTTGCAAACACTGTCGAAATTACAAAACCAAAACAATATAAAACTGTCTACAATATCGCAAAAGCAATCATTTGAACAAAATCCTGCCTGCACATTGCAAACTACATATTGTGCAAATTAGGAATGTGCAATTGCTCTTTATTCATATAATTTAGGATTTTAAGGTTTCATAGAATCATGGATTCTGGGGCACAAATGTAGAGACTGGGATAAGATGTTTCTGAAAATTTGGTTCTAAAGTTAACTTTTCAGATTTGGTCTGGGTTTTTGTCACAAAAGCCAAAACCTGAATGTATAAAATTAGGCGCCTTAGCCCTAAACCACAACACACTATGGGGTGCAAGATGGGGAGCCCTAATCTATTTTTGCTAAGTAAAAGACTTGTGTTTTTGAGCTGAGAGTGATCAGCTCTTGCGAAAATAAGGTGAATTTTATTTAGGTGTTTGCCTTTTTGGAATCCATATGTAATGGGACCTATGGACAATATAGCCTCTTTGAAAAATAAACAAAAATTGTGGCAAAACTATGAACTTTGCCCAAGGAAGGCATTCAGAGTAAAGAGAGGATTTTTTCCTCGTAAGTAAAACAATGTAGTAACTAACAGAAGTGTTTTGCTATCCACCTATTTTTTTTTTTAAAAGAAGACCCATTACAAGTGTGAGAGATTAAATGTTGCTCTGTTTTACTTTTTCATTCTGTACGTTCCTTTGTTCGGATTTCACTTTGGATCATTATTAGAGCCAGATGAATACTGCAAAACTTTGCAAGTATATTATTTCACATTTTATAATGTGAAGAAACTTGATCTGGTAGCCTTTATGCTTCCCCCTCTCCTCCTTTCTAGGGGAAATTGACCCCCAAATGGAAGGTCAGCCCAAAGGTTCACATCCTATGTAAGCTCTGCTGTGACTACTTAAAATTGTATATATATATATATATATATATATATTTATACTGTTAGCCATCTCTGCATAAGGCCGAATTTAATTCTCTTTGTGAATGTTAAAGTGATGAAGCTTCACTCGCGCAAATGCTAGCAGAATGCAAATCTACAACCGCAGCCACATATCAAAAAACAGTTAAGTGTTTAAGATCAGCTACAGTGTAAACATGCTGTTTTTCTTTGTTTCCATGTTTGCTGATTTACCTTTAATTGGTACTTATTATGAACGGAATGGATTAAGCAGTATAAAATAAATATGCTGAAATTTCCAGGAATTAATTGTCAGGTTTGTTTATGCAGTGTTTGTTGGGCTATGTAAGCTGACAATGGCAACCCATGAAAAAAAGATTTACTTAGTAATTAACTTCTACAGCTATATATTTTTATATTAAATCTAGAATGAGATATTTGATAACTCAACTGTACAGCTTTCACTCTTCTGTATATTTCACTTCAGAATTTTAATAGTAGAAAACTATTTGGATTTTCATGTCCAAGACTGCCACAGAAAACCACAGTTCTTAACTATATGGGGTTGAAGCCCTAAGTACTCAAACTAGGGGTTAAAAACTAGCTGGTTTGGCACAAGAAATCTCAGATGGATGTCTTTTGCTGAGAAGTCCCAGATCTGGGATTCAGTGATCAAGTAAAGAGTTTAATAGCTCTCCTGATAGGAGTGTTAAGGGAGGAAATTAAAGTAAAATGAATTGATGAATCATTTGGTTGCACTCTGGGGAAAGGCCAGACATTTTCCAATAATTAATTACCTAATTTAAAACCTACCCCTCCCCCCCATTTTTTTGTTTGTTTGTTTGTTAAAGTAATAACTTGGATATTTCTACAGTAAAGCAACAGATCTTAAACTAATGTGAAGCACTGTTATACTTTTCAATAAAGGTATAACTGCTGTAATATAATAGATGCCACCTAAAAAAAAAAGAATCAAACAAATGAGCCCATAAAAAGTAATGTGTACTGCATTGCTTATTAATCAATGTGTAACTAGAACTAATATAAGTATATAACATCAGGATTAAAACAATAGTAATTAAATGTATGCATCAGTTATTAAAATAAATGTGCTTGATTACTGACAACTAATCATGAGCTGTTTACATCTGAATTAAATGGATAGTATCTTTAACTTTAAAATGAATAAATCCATAACTGTGTGTGCCAACCTTGCCCTCAGAATTGTTTCTGCAAGGTGCTAAGCACATCTATGAAGCTCTGAGCACAGCTCGATGAAATTTTTCAGCTGAAACTTTTTTCAGTGAAAAATGCAGATTCAGTGACACTGAAACACTTAATTTTTGTTGTTTTGAAATGTCCTTAATTTTTTTAAACAATTTTATTTAAAATATTAAATGGTTAAAATCAAAACAAAGTTTCATTTTGGGTAAAACAAAATGTTTTGTTTGACCCAGAATGGTTTCACTTTTTCAGAATTGTCAGAACAACAACAAAAAAAGTCTGTTAGCCCAACTGTACTGAGTGCCCCCACTTCCTTCACTGGATATAGTTATTCAGTAGGCTGCAGGATTGAGTCATCTTATCCTATGCTACACTGGAATTTACAAATAGTGGCTGTAAATTTTCTGACTCTTCCAGTAAAACATTATCAAGCTATTTAATTTTAAATGATGCTAGATATTTGTGTATAGATTATTGCATTCTTTAATGTTGCACAGACGTTCTCTTCCATCAGTTCACCTCATTGTGAAAGCCTGCGATTAAGGATATGCTTTCAGTTGCCACTTTTTAACATCTTCATGATTAGTCCTGTGAAGCAGTTTCTGTGCTGCTGACACTCCACTGATTCTGAAATGGAAAACATTGGAATATTGCATGCAGCATGTGTACTATGTCTGGCAAAACAGCAGCTTACTTTTGGCACTCATACGTGTTCTATTTGACAGCAGTAATGAAGTTACTGTATAAGTAGGGCCATTGCCAGCAGATCGAGGAACGTGATCGTTTCCCTTTATTCGACATTGGTGAGGCCTCATCTGGAATACTGTCAGGGCCGGCTCTAGCTTTTTTGCCGCCCCAGGCAAAAAAGCCGCCGGCCGCCCCCCCCCCCGGGGGGGGGAGGGCGGCCAGAGCCCTGGGAGGAGAGCGGCAAGCTCCCCCCGGCGGCTGGGGGGAGGGCGGCCGGAGCCCTGGGAGGAGGGCGGCGAGCCCGGCCGTGGCCCCGCTCTCCCCGGGGGCCGGAGCGCCGCGCCGCCCCCCTCCAGGTGCCGCCCCAAGCACAAGCTTGGTGGGCTGGTGCCTGGAGCCGGCCCTGAATACTGTGTCCAGTTTGGGGCCCCACACTGCAAGAAGGATGTGGAAAAATTGGAAAGAGTCCAGCGGAGGGCAACAAAAATGATTAGGGGTTTGGAGCACATGACTTATGAGGAGAGGCTGAGGGAACTGGGATTGTTTAGTCTCCAGAAGAGAAGAATGAGGGGGGATTTGATAGCAGCCTTCAACTACCTGAAAGGGGGGGGGGGTTCCAAAGAGGATGGAGCTCGGCTGTTCTCAGTGGTGGCAGATGACAGAACAAGGAGCAATGGTCTCAAGTTGCAGTGGGGGAGGTCCAGGTTGGATATCAGGAAACACTATTTCATTAGGAGGGTGGTGAAGCACTGGAATGCGTTGCCTAGGGAGGTGGTGGAGTCTCCTTCCTTGGAGGTTTTTAAGGCCCGGCTTGACAGAGTTCTGGCTGGGATGGTTTAGTTGGGGTTGGTCCTGCTTTGAGCAGGGGGTTGGACTAGATGACCTCTTGAGGTCCCTTCCATCCCTGATATTCTATGATTCTAAGTTAAAGTGTGTCTTTTTGGAGCTGCTGGTCTAATTTTCATTTGGGCAATTTAACTGTTAGAACTAAGCTCTCCTATAGCAGCTTTAATCCAGAGTGAAGTTGTTTTGTAAATATGAAGCCTCACAAAATTTGAGATAAGCAAATAGTATTCTACTATTTTGTAGATAGGGAAATTGAGGCACCAAACAATCTGCCCCTTGCACAAGGTCACATAGCAAGTCCCTAAAAGAGTTGAAGAGTAGCATCTATAGGGTAATATTCCCTGTCTTTTATTCTGACAAGTATAAATACTCTTCTTATTAGTTAGGGTAGCTCCTTAACCCATTGCAGTGTGGGGTTTTTCCACCCTATCATAGAGCACCAATACAAATAAAATCTTGGCAGTGGAGTACTGTTGATAATGAAATAAGGGTTAGTGCCTTATTTAAAGGGGTCCATAAAAACTCTTGCAGTCAAACTGTTGATGTTTCAGGGCCAAAAGTAAGCAGTACTGGAATGAGGTTCTTGGGGTATCCTTTAGTAAACCTAGCTCACTTAACTCCTTCTGCCAAAAATATTCTGGCAAATAGCAGACAATCTAAATTAAGCTTTGATGAGAAAATCCCCATTAAATTGTTTAAAAACCTTCTTTAGCTAATGCTCCTTTTAATGACCTTAAGTGAGAAACACTTATCCTTCCTTCCTGGGACAAATTATTAGTGCTGAAGATTTTGTCTAAGATGGGTTGAGATCATCTGTCCCTTACAGATCAGACAAGATTTCTTGATGCAAATGATCCAACAATCTCTTAATTCCAACTGGCAAGGAAGTTACAGAAATATCCTAATTTTGGTATGCATATTCTGGTTCGCCACTGAATGTCATGTGAAGTCTTAAGTGAAAACCGCTATCATACCAGTTATTCATATCAGTGGGGTGAAATGTATGTACAAATATTATTTAAGAAGTTATGTGTGTATATATATTCTGAAATATATTCTTAAAGTCTGTAGGTACTGGTCACCAGCAAAGGTGAAAAATAGGGTTTCTGTCAGATAAGGATGTTTGTTCATGTGTCACATGTAAATCAAGTTCTTCTTCGAGTGATTGTTCACGTCCATTACACATTAGGTGTACGCGCGCCGCGTGCACGGACGTCGGAAACTTTTTCCCTTAGCGGCTCCCGTCGGGCCGGCAGGGCCCCCTCCTTCCCGCCAGAGCGGCGCCCCGCTCCAGGGTATATATATCCCTGCCGACCTGACCCCTCCAGTTCCTTCTTACCGTCCGTGGCGGCGTTGGAACAACTCTGTCTCTCGTCTGAGAGTGTCCCTTAGCAATAGTCATTAGTGTTATTTAGCAGTTATCAGTTAGTTGTAGTAGTGTTGAGCCAGTAGTTAACAGCTCATTAGGATACTTAAAGTTCCTGCTGTGGTTGTTTGTTCAACCCCGGCACCGGCCCTGGGCGGCGGGGCATGCCGCACGCCCAAGGCTTCAAGGCTTGTGCCACGTGCCGCAAGCCTATGCCATTGAGCGACCCCCACGCCTCGTGTCTCCGCTGCCTGGGGGAAGCTCACCAGAAAGAGCGCTGCAAGATCTGCAAGGCCTTTAAGCCCAGAACTAAGAAAGAAAGAGACTTTCGCCTTAAGCAGCTGCTCATGGAGACGGCATTACAGCCCTCCACTTCGGCGGCACCGTCTGCCTCCGTGCGGAGCGCCCCGGCATCGGTGCGGGAACCGGCGCCGGCGGGTCACCCGAAGCCCACGGCACTGACCCAACGGGGACGTGTACGACGCCGGTCGTCTTCGCCGGCAAAAGCGAAGGGCCAACCTAAGGCCCGAGGACGCTCCCCGAACAAGAGGGTGGCATCGGTGAAGACCTCGAGTGCCCCTAAGGCCTGTACGGCCCCAGCACAGACCCCGGTAGTGGCTCCGGCGCCGAAAGGCCTGTCGAGCCCCGGGATGGGCGCGTCGAGTGAGAATGAAGGGCTGGAGGAGCTCTTGGAACAGCCCTCCACTCGGGACACGTTTGAGGCAGCTAAGGACCTCATTGCATTGTCCGTCGAGGCCCCTACACGCGCTGAGGACGCTCCGCCGAAGCTGCCGCACAGAGGCAAGCCGGCGATGGTGCGCCCATCACGGTCGCCGTCTCGGCACCGTTCCGGGAACCGGTCCCGGTCGAGCTCCGCCTCGGTGGACTCCCGGTTGCCCTCGGCGCAGGAAGCACCGCAGCAGTCAGGCTTCAACAAGCGGTCGGCACCGACTCAGCAACCCAACACGAGTCGGCACCGCGAAGTGTCGGCGGTACGTTACCCGATGCCGACCAGCCGTAGTCGTTCCCGGTCCCGCGATCACCGGTACCGTTCCAGGTCCAGGTCGGCGAGACGCTATTCCAGGTCCTGGTCGCGGAGGCGCTACTCCCCAAACCCGGACCGGCACCATCCTACGGCTCCGCCGTGGCCTTCCAGGTCACCGTCCGTGGTCTCGGGGACTGACTCGGACCGGTACGGCGAGTATGCCCATAGGTCGCAGGCCAGCAGGGACTACGGCCATTCCCAGTGGGGCCAACCGAGCCAATGGCCATTCTGGACACCCTGGGCCTACCACCAGCAAGGGCCCCCATCGAGGGCCTCGAGATCCGGGCCATCGGGGTACCGATCCCGCTCCCCGCGGCACCGCCCGCCATCGCATAAGGAGGCAACGGTCTCTAGACCACCGGAGTGGGAAGGAGTGGACTCGGCACTGAGTACGGTACCGTCCCAGTCCCACACTGCGGGTCAGGCCCCAAAGGAGCAACTGGTCGATGCCGGGTTGCAGGACAATGAGGATGGGCAGAAGACCCCGACCTCTTCCTCCTCGCCAGACGAGGCAGTAGCGGGCACAATGGTGTCCGGCCCTCCCCCGATTGACCATCGGGCGCACCAAGACCTGCTTTGCCGGGTAGCCCTCAATCTGGGCTTGCAGCGGAGGAGACCGTAGACCAGGAAGACCCCATGGTCGATATCCTGAGCCCGGAGGGCCCCTCCAGAGTCGCTCTCCCGATTATACGGACAGTACAGTCCAACTATAAGACGGTGTGGCAAACGCCGGCCTCCAGTGCACCGACTGCAAGAGGCGTGGAGAGGAAATACTTCGCCCCATCTAGAGGGTTTGACTTCCTCTTTTTACACCCGTCCCCTTGTTCGCTGGTGGTCTCGGCGGTCAACGAGAGAGAGCGTCATTGCCAGCAAGCTCCTGCCCCCAAGGGCAAGGAAGCTAAGCGATTGAACTTGTTCGGGAGGAAAGTCTATTCATCTGGGGGCCTTCAACTGAGGATCGCCAATCAGCAGGCGATTCTAAACAGGCACAATTTTAACTCTTGGGCATCAGTCGCCAAGTTTAAGGACTCCCTCCCACCTGACGTGTATCAGGAGTTCACGGCCCTGGTGGACGAGGGGATGGCGGTGGCCAAGACCTCATTGCAGGCCTCCCTCGACTCAGCCGACGCTGCGGCTAGAACAATTGCATCAGGAGTCGTGATGAGGCGTTCAGCGTGGTTACAGGCTTCAGGTCTTCCGCCAGAGGTGCAGACCACACTGCAGGACCTCCCGTTTGAAGGTTCGGGCTTGTTTTCCGACCAAACGGACGCCAGGCTACATAGCCTTAAGGACTCGCGAGCAACCCTTAAGTCGTTGGGTATGCACACCCCGGTAACGCAGCGTAAGCCCTTTAAACCCCAGCCACCGCAAAGGCAATACCACCCTCGCCCCCGGCACAAACCATACCGCCGTCGAGGCAGGAATAACAGGCGGAGACGTAACAATACGCCTAACCAGGGCCAGAGTCACGGCCAGGGCAAGCCGCAGCCAGGGAATAAACCAGGCTTTTGAAGCTACGCCCGAGGACAGCATACCACATTCTATACCAGATCCTCCTCTGAGTTTCAAGGACCGCCTGTCCCATTTCTACCGGGCATGGTTGCGCGTAACATCGGACCGCTGGGTCCTGCGCACAGTGAAGGCGGGCTATACCCTCCAGTTTTCCTCGCCCCCTCCCTGCCATCCCCCTTCCCCGTCCCTCTTCAGGGACCCCTCTCACGAGCAACTTCTCATGCAGGAGGTACAGACCCTTCTCGCTGCAGGAGCAGTAGAAGAGGTCCCACCAGACCTAAGGGGAAAAGGATTCTACTCCAGATACTTCCTGATCCCCAAGGCAAAAGGGGGCCTCCGTCCTATTTTGGACCTGCGTGATCTAAACAAGTTTCTGATAAAAGCGCGCTTCCGTATGGTCTCCCTTGGAACTATTATCCCATCCCTGGATCCGGGGGATTGGTACGCTGCCCTCTATATGAAAGATGCCTATTTTCACATCGCAATCAATCCGGCCCACAGGCGGTTTCTGCGCTTCGTTGTCAACCAGCGCCATTTCCAATTTACGGTCCTGCCCTTCGGCCTGGCATCAGCACCACGAGTGTTCACGAAATGCATGTCCGTGGTAGCAGCCTTCCTTCGAAAGAGAAGGTTGCGTGTGTTCCCGTACTTGGACGATTGGCTTCTCGCGGGCAGGTCGGAGGCCGAGGTCCGATCTCATGTGACGCTGGCCTTGCAGACATTCGACAAGCTCGGCCTGCGGGTCAATGTGCCCAAGTCCACGTTGGTCCCCACACAGAGACTGGACTTCATAGGTGCGACCCTGGACTCGGTGGCCGCGCAGGCAAGCCTACCAGAGGCACAGTTCCTGACAATTCAGAGGGCCGTAAGCTCAGTCCAAAAATTCCCCACGACAACGGCAAGGTGTTGCATGCAGCTCCTGGGGCATATGGCAGCTTGCACACACGTGGTCAGACATGCTCGCCTAAGGCTCCGGCCTTTACAGTTGTGGTTCGCCCAAACGTACCGCCCCAACAGAGACCCATTGGATCAAGTAGTAACAATCCCAAACCAGGTGTTGGGCTCGCTCCGCTGGTGGCTCGATCAACAACGGGTCTGCGAAGGGATCCCCTTCGCTGCCCCACAGCCCACTCTGACGTTGGTAACAGATGCATCGGACCTGGGTTGGGGAGCGCACCTGGGGGAACTGCGGACCCAAGGGCTGTGGTCCAGAGAAGACAAGCTGCTTCACATCAATCTGAAGGAGCTAAGAGCGGTTCGCCTCGCCTGTCAGACCTTCCACGCCACCATAGAAGGTCACAGCGTAGCAGTCCTGACGGACAACACTACCGCCATGTTCTATATAAACAAGCAGGGCGGGTCCCGGTCTTCTCCCCTCTGTCACGAGGCACTCCAATTATGGGACTTCTGTATAGCCCATGCGATCCACCTCATCGCGACGTATCTTCCGGGGATCCAAAACGGCTTAGCGGACCGCCTCAGCCGATCCTACCGAATGCACGAATGGACGTTGAGGCGAGACGTCCTGCATTCAATCTTCCGGAGGTGGGGCTTTCCCCGGGTGGATCTATTCGCCACCAGGGACAACAGTCAATGCCCTCAGTTCTGCTCATTCCAGAACCTCAGCCGGGGATCATTAGCAGATGCCTTCACGATCCCATGGGGAGGGAGCCTGAGATATGCCTTCCCTCCGTTCCCACTCATACACAAGGTTCTCCTCAAGACCCGCAGGGACAGGGCGACAGTCATACTCATAGCCCCGGCCTGGCCACGCCAGCATTGGTTCACGTCCCTGCTGGAATTGTCCGTAGCCGACCCAATCACCCTCCCCCTCCATCGCGACCTAGTCACACAAGACAAAGGTCGCCTACTCCACCCGAACCTGTCTTCGCTACATCTCACGGCATGGTATCTCTCTGGCTGAACGATGCAGAACACAGGTGCTCTCACCAGGTTCAACAAATCCTCCTTAATAGTAGAAAGCCCTCTACAAGAGCAACCCACCTGGCAAAATGGAAAAGGTTCTCCCACTGGTGCGAGCCTCAATGCATACAGCCTTTACAAGCCTCAGTTCCATCGATCTTGGACTACCTACTGCACCTCAAGAATCAAGGACTTGTGCCCGCCTCGATTAGAGTGCATTTAGCCGCTATTTCGGCTTTCCATCCGGGAGAGTTGGGAGTGTCAGTGTTCTCCAACCCCACAGTGGCCCGATTCCTCAAGGGGCTGGAAAGGGTGTTTCCCTACTCGCGCCCGCCTGTCCCGGCGTGGAGTCTGAACCTAGTCCTAACAAGACTCATGGGTCCCCCCTTTGAGCCCCTAGCTACTTGCTCCCTCACGCACCTCTCGTGGAAGGTGGCGTTTCTCGTGGCCATCACATCGGCCAGAAGGGTATCGGAATTGAGGGCCCTCACTTCAGAACCACCCTATACAGTGTTCCATAAGGATAAGGTGCAACTGAGGCCGCACCCCAAATTCCTTCCAAAAGTGGTATCGCAGTTTCACATGGGGCAGGACATTTGTTCTTTCCTAAACCCCATACGGACCCTCACCACCGCAGCCTACATACCCTGGATGTTCGAAGGGCGTTGGTATTCTACCTGGAACGGACCAGGTCGTTCCGCAGAACACCTCAGCTGTTCATTGCTATTGCGGAACGTATGAAAGGCTTGCCTATCTCGACACAGCGCTTGTCGGCATGGATTGTGCATTGTATACGCACCTGTTATGAGCTCGCCAATGTTCCGGCCCCAGAGATCCGGGCCCACTCGACTAGGGCCCAAGCGTCCTCGACGGCCTTCTTGGCGCAGGTCCCTATCCAGGAGATCTGTAAGGCGGCCACCTGGTCGTCCATGCATATGTTCACAGCCCACTACGCGATCCATCATCAGACCAGAGAGGATGCGATGGTCGGCCGGGCTGTGCTACAGTCAGTTGTACCTTGACTCCTACCCACCTCCAATGGTAAGCTTGGGAATCACCTAATGTGTAATGGACGTGAACAATCACTCGAAGAAGAAAGAACGGTTACTTACCTTCTGTAACTGTTGTTCTTCGAGATGTGTTGTTCACGTCCATTACACTTCCCACCCTCCTTCCCCTCTGTCAGAGTCTCCGGCAAGAAGGAACCGGAGGGGTCGGGTCGGCAGGGATATATATACCCTGGAGCGGGGCGCCGCTCTGGCGGGAAGGAGGGGGCCCTGCCGGCCCGACGGGAGCCGCTAAGGGAAAAAGTTTCCGACGTCCGTGCACGCGGCACGCGTACACCTAATGTGTAATGGACGTGAACAACACATCTCGAAGAACAACAGTTACAGAAGGTAAGTAACCGTTCTTTCTGCCGTATTTACAAAGGGCTTTCTATCAACAGTCTGATCTGATTGGAAATGAAGGATTGTGGGGACGAAAACAAAAAATCTAACAGGAAGAGAAGAAAAGCAGGGGGAAGGGAACCTTATCTGGTAGGTGCACTTCAAAGATTTTCTGGACTATATTTGGGGAACAGAGAAGTCACCATGCCATGTTGCACCTAGAAAGTAATTGTACAGCTGCGGATCTGTCCCTTGATTTACCCAGACTCCACAATCTAGCGTAAATCAAGGGACAGATCCGCAGCTGTCCAATTACTTTCTAGGTGCAGGATGGCTCGGTGACTTCTCTGTTCCTCAAATATAGTCCAGTGCAAAGGTTCAGGTTTAGATTCAATTGTACCAATTCTTGTGAGCTTTCTCATGAGACTTCCACCATTTTGAACTACATCCCAAATAGATCCAAAAAACAGGCCTCTTCCAGTTTTGTAGACAAAGTAGAACCAAGGAAGTAAGGGTAGGTTTGGTGATAAGAGGATTGAATTCAAATTTCTATTACATTCAGGAGGTATAGATTTGAGGTTCCAGTTTATGTCTTTCTCTTAAAAGAAGATATAGGCAGAAAACCTTAGTTGCTCAGAAGATCAGAGTAGAAACTAAACATAAGAAACAGGAGAGAAGGAAAATCAATTTTTGAATACTTATCAATGGAAACAAAATGATAAGCAAAACAAAACAGAATAGCTGGAAAATCATTGCATGCAGATCACATCAGTATCCTTGGCCTTCAGAAAGCAAAGCAGTGGATGACTTAATTGAACTGACTTTTGAGAAAACTGTCTACCTAAAGCAATATTTCTGGATGTATATATTCTGACCATAATATATATTGAAAGGGCATACTGAGTACCAGACTATTCTGGGTGGGGGAGGGGATCAGATACTAAATCAGGCAACAGTACTACTTGGAGACTGTCCTTCAGATTTAAAAAAAGGACCTCTAAGGCAAGATGTGATGGGGCAGCAGATCTTGATCCTGCCAGACAGCAGTGTGCTAACTCAGGCCAAATGGATATCACAGGTCTCTATCAAGAAAACTCTTCTGTTTAAAAATATATAAATAAAACTTTGAGACATTTTGTTGTTATACTTGGCAAAATTGCTTATTAACATGTAAAGAAGCAGCATGTCTTATGAGACTTTGAAGAAGTCAAGAATTCATGAACTTGGACAAAAAAAGCCCCCAAAATGGTGAGATGGAGGAGAATTTAAAATGGATTTTACCAATTTTCAGACTAAATAAAAACTCCACATCTGCCCTTTATGGGAAGATTTTCACAACCGGGCACCAAACTTCCCAATGAGTGTCTTTTTATTTTGGGGACTTATCTCCCATTTGTGCCTTTGAAAACTGTCTTTATTTCACAGAATCATGTGATGGGGAGGGAATAAGCAGCCACATATTTTTCTCCACAGTCCACTTTTTGTAATGTTTTATTGAAGTGTTTTATGACTGGTGAGTATATTAAGGAAATATATTCAAACTTCTCAGAATGATTTTCAGTCAAAACTATACTTGATTATTTTAAAATAATCATAATATATACAGAAGGGTTAAGTGAGAGAGCCTTACAATCAGATATAATCTTTGGCCACAAATGAAGGCTGGAGTTGAGCATTCAACGGAATATATATCCATCTGTTTGCTTCCTGAAAGTTGTTCAACTGATAAATAATGTTTCTTAAGAAAATTCCACCTCTTGATCCTATTATTATTAAAGACAAACAATATTAAGAGAGATAAATACATTAATAATAAAGCTCCAATATAAACTGCCATTAAAACAACAACAAAACAACCTGTTCTCCATGTTCTGGAAGAAAATAAACTGAAATAGTAATGAATGGTCTAGAGCTGTGCAAAGACTTTGTAAGATGGACCATATGCATTGAGTAAGAATACCTTGAGGATAGATCATTTTCAAGACTCATTATGATACTTTGTAGAGCAGAGATCTTCCTAACTATCCATTCCATTAAAGACAATGGGAGTCTTTCCATTCACTTCAATAGGACCGGGATCAAACGATATATAAAGTTAGAGGCAGCAGAGCTGCATCATCTATAAGGCATTCTACAATACTTGCTAGGAACTCCCATGGACCTAGATTGCCTTCCTTTTTTTGTGTGATGCAGCTTATGATCATTGATGTGACAGCTGGTGTGTGAGGGGCAGAGCTAATGTCTCTACTACTCACTGTCTGCCCAAGGATGAGGCTTCATAAACCTCCTTACTCACCATTGCACATGTGCATAAGATCAATGCATAACTTGGTCCTTAGTTACTGGCATCTATTTGATACTGACCATTGTGCAGAGTAAACCATGGCCTAACAGATCCAGAAGGTTCTTAAGTAACATTCCAACAGCATTAAGGGAATCTTTTCAGCAATATAAATCCATACAAAGCAGAGTCCTCTGGAAGAGATCTTACATAGGATTGAATGAAATTACTAGCCTACAGAAGAACTGGAATTGGAGTGATGGCTGAGAATCAGAAGGAGCAGATCAAAGAGGTGGAAAAACACTTCAGAAAGTCTTTAGCTTTAGGCTGTTTGATATATTTATCTACCTGTTCTTCTGCCAGCAGCTGGTGCTTTTGGGCTAGCCACTTTTCTCTTTGGTTAGATGCCAAAGGCTAGATTCTCAGCTTGTGTAAACAGGCATCATTGGAGCTGCAATGGTATAGACTAGCTGAAATTCTGGAGTTGGAACTCTTATGAGAATCGAAATCCTGAAAACTTAAGCTTTATGGCAAAATTGCTGCTAATAAAATAATTGTGTGGGGCTTCCCTTCCTTTCTTTCCTTTTGTCAGTGCGGCATATGGATTATTAGGGACCAAGGACCAATACCTTGCTCAATTTGCACAAAGAAACATGGGGGTTTCTGGTTATTACACATATAATAATAATTAGTGCTGTTGACCTGATTGTGTTTCACACGTCCAATAGCTAATTATAAAATACACTTCCTAGTGTATATACCTCATTGGTCACTGAAAATTACAATCCAAAGTAGTGATATACCACATCACAACTTGCAATCTTGAGAAAAGAAAGAGGAGATGTGGTGAATAGCTATTAAAATATCAAGCAATTTTCTAATAACATCAAGGCACTCTGGAATGTGATGAGACTGTGAAATCTTATTGTGCCTATGCTATTTGAAACATTGAAGTGTGGAGATATTTTGCAGTATCAGTACACCTTGGAGTTCTCCTGGCTTGAGCAATGGAGCCTGTATTCTTTAATGCCACCCTACATGTTCACTTTTTTTTTTCATAAGTAAGTTGCATTGAAGTTTGCAGCAAATCAGGTTCTAGGATATACATTTATATGCCATTTTCAAAAATATATATATTAAAGTTGGCATAAGAGGATATCTGATTGACAATGGACATAAGCAAAATTGTACCTTATCAGCTTTCCTAATATGTTCCTGTCTTGGAAAAAGTGTTTGACGGCAAGACCCTTTTCTTGAGCTAGAACACTGGTTTTTGTTTTTCGTTTCAGATTAATTAGAAGCCTGCTTTATGTTGTCATGGAAAAACTGTATTCCTGGGTTGACCTCTTAACTCATTTGTGTATTTGAGCTGACTGTAATGTAGTAAATAAATTACTACATGATGCACCACAATAAATGGGACACTGCCAGAAAGAATGTAATCTGATTCTCGGCCCAATCTAGACCTTGGCATAAATCTCAGCAGGTCATGTAAATTAGGATGGCCTATTATGATAGAGAGCCCAATGTTTGAGTGGCAGGAGGGCCTTTGTCACTGTAACACAGGAGTACATGGAATGTGCACAACTCATGCAAGCAAGCTCCCTACCACTCCCCTCAAGCAGACCTAAAAGTATCCTCTACCTCCCTTAACCCCTGTTGGGGGTGAGGGAGATACTCTATCTCTAGGGCTATAAAACCTCTCCAACAGGTCTGGGTGGAGGAGAGTCAGGACTAGGGTTATTTTATTTTAACATAGTAAAGTGGGATTATATCTTCAGTTTTTAAGCGAAAATTTCCCATGAATTCAGTGAGTAGTTCTGCCAAAAAGTTGATGGAGATGCAGTGGAATTACTCTATTTCTCTGCCTCCAGTTGTCTGTCGGTGGTGGTGGTTTATGCAGCCTCACTTCCCTGACCTACCTTGGATCCCTTGGAGAGCTGTTTTGGAGCTATCAGCTCTTGGTGCTTTTTGGACCTAGTGACCCTATTCAGTTTATCCCTGGTTGGCAGGCAGCTGGGGCCTAATCCCACAAGATGTTGCATTGTCCTGAACTCCCATTGGCTTCAGGAGGAGTTGAGATCACTGTATTTCTCAGGAAGCTCTCATCAGCTCACAGGATTGTGTTCCTGGTGGGAAGCCTGCATCCCTCCTGGGAAGCCTGCATGATACATTCTTTGATAAGTGTTTCCAGCACCTAATGCTTACATGAGGAAGCTTGGCTGGGAGAAGTGCATGACTCTGCCACTGGGAAGATAGAAGAGTTGGGTGAGCTTTTCCTTCTGTTTTTGCATTAGCATTGGTAGAGCTCCTGGAGCCTCTGCATTACGAACACTACTGGTCCTAGGGTTTTGCTCAGTCTTTGTCTTTGTCATGAGCAATTCTATGACAGTTAACCAACAGAGAAAGAACCTTCTGAATAGGAAAGGCAGAAGTCCTATGCAGTGCAACCTTTGGCTGTGTGACTCTCCATGAGAAGGAACAGGTTAAACAGCATGGCTCAGTCCCCACTGAGAGGGAATTCTCTCCCCACGCTCAGAACAGGGAGCAACATTGCTAGCCAGATCCATGGGGTTTTGTGGATCAGTAGTTGCAGAGGCTGCTTTCTGTTTTGTGGAGCCCACAGATTTCAGACTGCAGCTTGTAGGAAGAGGGTTTTTTTAAATGGCACTCCATAGATTTCAGTTGTGCCACAAATGCTTTTCTAAAGCCACCTTTCTGATTTTTAGACTTCAATAGTTATGAAGTTAAGGAACTAAATCAAACTGATTACAGGCTTCTGTTCTACAAAAAAAAATGTAATTTTCTGCATCCATTTTTCATTTTAAAATTAGTGTATATGGTGAATAAGCTTAAAAATTGCAATTAATACCATTGAATGATATAATAGTACAGCTGTTAAATGCAAATCTAACTTGGCACACTCAAATAACTGTGCACAAACTAAAATTAATATTTCTTCATAAATAGCCAAGGCTATTGCCTTTATTCCATGATAGAAAATGCGGAACTTTAGTGGTCTAGTATCCCAAGGTTTATTGTACTTCAAGTAATAAAGTATTGGATTGTGATTGGTGAGTTTGAACTAGTAGTATTGACCACTTGCCAAAAATACCCAAAGCTGAGTATCTTTGATCCAGTAAGAGGAAAGAAAAGTCTTCTTCCAAGATTTTGAATATGTTTAAAAACTTAAACAAATATTCATAGATATTATTTGCAGTATTCCCCTGACTCTGTTATTTGGATGGGAAATGGATTTTTGGCTGTTCTTCAGAAGGGTCTTTTTCATCTTGAGAATCTGTTGGGTTTTTTTTCTGTACTTGGTAGTGATGTGGTCTTTTAAAATGGAATGATGATGGTATGATTTTTTTTTCCCAGTGAAACCACAAGATTTTAAATGATCTGGCACTATTTCAGCTGAGGACTATTATAACCCAAAAGTCTTAGGACAGCAGAATTTCTGGAGTGATAGATTAGGAAAATGAGTCAATAGGAAAAGATAAGCTAACAAAATAGATGCTAATAGTATATTTGGTCTTTTTTTTTCTTTAAGTCTAATCCAGTTCAGATGCAGCTGCAATTAGTTGTTAGAAGATCCAAATGCAGGTTTTTTTTTGTTTATTCAGAAATAAATAGCTGTTGGTTGCATGAACTGTTAAATTTGGCAATAAAATTAAAAGTTGATATCAAAAGCAAAAAAAACCACCAAATTTAAATATGTATGTGAAGGACTGACCTTGATCCAAAGCTTTTGTGTTACAGGGGTGCTGTATAAAAGAGAGATGTCTGTATATATATACATAGTTGATTAACCAGATAAAATGCTCAAGAATATGCAGTGTTGCTCCTGGCTTTTGTAAGAGCAATAAAACCTTTGTTATTCATTGCAAATGGCTTCCTTTATGCCGCTCTTTACGTGAACTCTTAGCAATGGACTCTATCTAGTTCGGGCCCTTAATGCATAAAAGTCAACTGTAAGGTTAATTAAGGCTGAAATGTTTCAAATTTTAGATGGTGGCATAATCAATGAAAATGAGTTGATTTATCTGTTCCATCTGCTATTCTTATCTCCTCTACTTTCCCCATGTAGGCACGGTGGGTGCTTTTGTAGTGAAAAGCCAAAGTTACCCCAATGTGATGTATTGAGGACTGTTGGAATTGGAAGCTATCACTTTAACTTTAAGAGAGGTGTTTCCTGGTCCTGTTTGTGAGCAAAGGGGCTCTGGAGCAAACATCAAAAGAGCCAGCTTAAAGTAAGGTGGGTTGGGATGAATTGTGCTTCGTTGCACTAGGGAGCAGCCTGTTTTCTCTCTGAGTATTTTTGGTCCTTGTGTTTTATCCTGATGAATTCTAAGAAATAAAGTAGTGTTACGTTGCAACCTTCCAGCAAGAACATTTTTTTTTTAAATCTAATTTCCCTAAGTTTATGCTGTGAATGTAACACCCAGTTGAGTGACTTTCTTGGAAAAGCAGAGGGGCCTGACAATGCAGAAACATTGACAAAGTCACCAAATGTTACTTGGTGGCTTATGTGGAGCACCTGTGCAAGGTCCTTCACACAACTTGGGCTACAAGGCATAGGTTCCTCCACATCTCTGCATGCAGCAGAGGTGTCTCCATTCTCTCCAGAATGGACGTTGGAATCAAATGAGGGAAAGGGCCATAAGGCCCCACATTTACATATCCACTCTCTTTCTCTAAGACCCTCACAAACAGTCTTCATTAAAGGGCTATGATTGCAATTCCTGTGCCCAGACTTTCATGGCCAAAGGGGGACTGCCCTGTTTTTGGTTTTATTTTTTGTTATAGCTAAGGTAAATTTGATCCATAGTGCAATAAGTAGCCTTTCATCTCTGGAAACTGGGTTCAATTTCTGGTTTAGGGAAGTAGTGTAAACGTCTTTGGTGATATCATTCTAGATCATATGATCTTAAAACTATCACTCAGCTTGACATGCGTAGTACCATCTGTTCAAAAGAGAACAGTTATACAATAGCAGATACATTGCAGGTCAAGTCTGACATATCTGACAGAGTTCTCCATGGAAACTTGCATGTTTGCCCTGACTATACTTGACTTCTCAGTTTAGTCTTTCACTTTCATGATCTCTAAAATTCACGTCCCTCCCAAAAATAATTATACACTATGAATATGACAAAAAAGACAAGAAACATCAGTGTTGCCAAATGGGGAAGGACAAGATTACAAAGGAAAGAGGTGCTATTTTCAAGCTTCAGAATGGAATTCACAATCAAAAGATAACTTTTTTTGAATATATAAAAATTTACCTGATGTAAGCAAAGGAAATAGACTATACAAGTACAAGTGACATTTTCTGCCTCTCCACTATTGGCTTGGCTTTATAATAATTATTATGGCTTTATAATAATTGTCAGAAAAATATTTGGATACCCCCTATTTAGCATTCCTCTGACAATTCTGCTTTGCTTGTCCATTAACTGATCAGATGGTAAGGTGGCAGTATTGTTGTGGAATCAGTCAGACCTGTAAATATTCTGTGCTGCATAATTAGTAATTCAGAACAGGGAGAGAGACGAACTGTTGTGGCACTGTGATAAAAGGGAGCAGTGAAAATAGACATGTAAGTCTTTTCTGCCTTTCAGAATGTGATAATCACCATCAAATGTGGCTTAAATGCTCAAGTACCCACACAGAAAAAATTACAGTGGGTTAGATTGAAACTTGAACCAGCACTGGAGAGTGCGAAATCCCCTTGTAACCCAGCACAGACTACTGTGCTACTCCAGAGCAGCTGGGCTGGTGGAACCTTGCTTTTGCCCCTCCCTTCCAACTCTCCAGTCAGTGTAGCACAGACAGACAGAACAGGGTGGTGGTGTAACTCCCTGCTAGTATGTGCCAGCAGTGAATTACTATCCTATGGAGCAGTGGGGAAGCAGGGTGTAAATTGTGCCTCCCAGAGCTAATCCCAGGGCTGTGCCTAAAGGCACAATCTAGCTCTGTAACTTTATATGCTATGCTTGCTAATTTTTGTTCTTGTTCCTAATTTTTACTGTGTTCCTCTTCCTTCATCCCCTTAGTTTAAGAATGAAATGAGAAGGGCGTAACTGGAATGGAAGAAACTCGAATAGAATCTTGGGAGGAAAATTTTAAAGCTGCACTTCACCAAGTGCTTAGCCATAGTGAATCAGCAGGAGGGGGGGACTGTCATAAAAAGATCACCAGGCTGTTTCAGCTGCGTAAAATCAAGGAAGCTTGTCATGTTATTGAACGCAAAGCAGTTTTCAGAACTCCCCATCCCATCTTGCTAGGCATTCTACACTCTATAAACCCAATCAGAGTGTAAAATATCTAAGGTAATCTGACAGTCTCATTTGATGTGAAATCATCTATTTACTTACTACTTTGCTGTCATTGTAAAACTGGTGATTAGTCATTGTTGGTCCTGTCTACAGAAATCTTCACACTTGGGTAATGTTAAATATTAATTGTGTGTACTATTTTGAATGTATGTCCATTTTTACAGTACTAGCTCCTTCCTGAAAATAAACTGACTAAATTTAATAGCTGTACTTAAATTATATATCTTTTTCTAGTAGAGAAAAGAGTTGTCTCTCAGTAAATATATGACTCAGCAGTTGTTGCCCTTTCTAGTAAACTGATAGTCTTGGTCACTTAAGGGGTGAGATGTCGAAGAATGAGACAGTGTTTCTTGTGCAGTACTCTGGTCACTCATGGGAGTCTGTGAAATGAATAAAATAAACACACTACAATTTTCAATATATGAGCATTTGGGATTTCCATTTTATTTATTTTGTGATAGATCAGTGGATGGGTTTTAGAAGCTGAGCTGATTAGTCATGTTTGAAGTGTAAACATTATTTTGGAAAATACTAATTATTAATATATACTTTACATAATTTCATTTTTGGGTAGGAAATGCATCTAGATATCACTTTAGATGTATTGTGTTTATCTATGGACACACCATTAATATTATAACTTTGCTTTATATCTTATTTAAATGATTCCATTTTAAAAATCTTGGGTATAATTATATTTGGTTTCTGTTTGCTTGATCTTTTGAGAAATGGTTGCTATACCCGAATAGTCTTGTGTAAAAGTGTGTGTGGAAGTCACCCCTTCCACACACTCTTTTACCATTGGATCATTCTCCACAATCATGTAGGCTAGAAACGTGTTTTTAAACAAAAGCTGGGATTCTCATGGGATTCTGACTCCTGGACTGGGAACTTTAAGAAAAATGCCAAATATATTGAGACTTATGTTTAAATATTTTGAGTTAGCAATAGTGTAAAGTCTTCATATGGTGCTTAATTAGTTCATTGGGTGTATTTAAACTCATGTGATGGGTGTATTTCATCCAAGTGATGGAGGTATTTTGTCCAAGCTTTTTAGAAATCAGCATTTTACTTTGCTGGTGAATTTGCTTCCTTGAGTAGTGGAAAGGGATGTGGAAGGAGTGAAAAAGTTGGTGGTGCAGAATGAGAGGGAGTGTTTGGGGTAGGAATAGTCTCTGGAAATGAATCAATGAGATTACTCATCTTGCTAAACATTACGCCCAACAGCAAATATTTCTAGTATTGGGCTCTAAGATGAGGATTGATCCTAAAAATGGCCTAAATCCTGCTTGCCTTGCTGTTATGAATAGCCCCATTTGACGTTGGGCATACTTCTGTGAATGGGTTTTGGTAGTAAATATTGCTTTATCTATTCTAATCATTTATGTTTGGAAATTTAGCATTTTGTGTGTGCGCTTTATATAAGCATTGTGCATACATATGAAGTATTAATTTTAATTGTGTTTTAAGTTAACTTTTTCAGAGACTGACTATATGCTTAGCAAAAAAAGGAAACAAGGACACTATTTGCATAGCTGCATTATTAGGACCCTGTTCATACATTTCAACTGGATGATGATGATTATTTTTTGTTAGAAATTATTCGGTAAATTAAAAATATATATTGTTCCTTGAAAAAAATACTTAAAATCTATTAATATATACTGCATGAACAGGAGCCTAATTATGCAGCCATGCAAATGGTATTGCCATTTTCCTTTTGCCGAGTTGCTGCATTTGCACCAATTTGCCATAAATCCACTAAATGCTGCATTTGTGAACCTTTCCACCTGCCACTTTGCCTGCCTGCCTTCTTCCTTCACATCTTTGTTCTTTGTTTTCCTCTCAAGGGGAGAACTCAATGGTACCTGTACTCTTGTTGCTACTTTTCTGTCTTTTCAAAAAGAACAGTGAAGGGAAGATCCTTCCAGACTGAGGGCAGCAATGAAGTGAAGAATGAATATTCACCCACCTGGACATTCTCTCAGAGAGGGGGGTCCTCTTTGAGTGTCAGTCTCCAGGTCAAGATCACTGCTTTAAAGATATATGTAGCTCCTTATATGGTCCGGATCCAAAGCCTATTTAAGTCACTGGAAAGATTCCTGTTGGCTTAAGTGGGTTTTGGATCTAGCCCTACATGAGCAAGTGAAACAACTAGGCATTTCTGATTCAGTCTGTCCCCATCATTTAATACTATTCTGGCGTTAATTAAGTGGCACGTCTATCTGAAGAACTTGCGGTGTTTCCTTGTTACCAGAGGGTGCAAAGTATTATTATTTTTTTATTATTTTCATTTTAGCAGAGGGGAAACAGAGATACAGAGGGAGGAAGTGACTTTTTTAAGGCCATGGAGTAGGTCAGTGGCACAGCCAAGAGTAGAATGTAGATTTCTGATGGCCAGTTCCATGCATTACCACAGGCTACCTTTCCTTAACCTTCACCGTTTTCCCTCATTCTCAATCCCAATCTCTTTCATCCTTTATCCTCTAGCATCTTCCCTCTCTATCCATCACATGGTTGTTTCTTCTACCACATCAGTCCCTGATTCTCTTCCATCCCAACCACTCCATTTCTTCCTTTCCCTACTATCCTCTCTCTCTCTAATTGGTGCCACCTTGGATCCTGATTTTCTACCCCTAATTTGGGTTGCTCTTGGGTGTTCCACATGTAAATGTTTGGGCTTGGGCTGGAGCCTGAATTCTGGAACCCCATGAGGGGGGAAGGTCCTAGAGCCTGAGCTCCAGTCTGAGTCAGAATGTCTACACTGTAGCTTTATAGCCCTGCAGCCCCGAGCCCTGCAAGCCCAAGTCAGCGGAAATTGGTCAGCTGCAGGTGTCTGATCGCAGCATAGACATATTACCCACTGTGGCTGCATGGGTTTAGCTATTCCTAAACACATATGTAGCCTCCTACAACTATGAACACACTCCACTCTTTTCATGATTCTGGCTCTGTGTGTGTGTGTGTGTGTGTGTGTGTGTGTGCACGCGCGCACGTGCTTTACCTGGATCGGCTGGCACATAGGACAGGTTTGGGCCTGGCATTGTGTGGGGCCAGAGTATCTATGATCAGGTGCCATAAAGCTTGCATCCAGGTGCAGATTGGGTGGAGTGCTGTACTGTAAAATGGTGTAGACTGGCAAAGGGTTGGGGTATGAATTACATTCCTCCTGAAACCCAATTGAGATCTCCTGTGTTCCCCCACAATATACTGATTAGTCAGGCTTTTTACAGGGAGTGAACTTCAGCCATGGGGAAGAAAAACTTTATGTAAAGTACTAGGAATGTACCTGACAGTTTTGAATACAAACAGCTTTAAGGACACAAAAATTGCAGGCACTTAATCCTTTGAATGTTTACTTATTAGGGTAAATAGCCAATATATTTAGCTGAATAAGTCACTGCTTTTCATGCTGCTTTACAACACTGTGAATGACATCATTAATGACTTTGCAGACAGGGTATCACAATTTATCATGTCACAAGGACCTTCAAATCTAATACAAAGTCTACGAAAGTGACTTCTACAGCATGATTGCAGCTGCTGCCATTTATGCAATGAATTCCTATTGGGAGGGATAAATGTGCTGAACTGATATGATAATGAAAGATAGCGGGGAGGAGAGTTATGGAGAATACTGTATTCTGTCACTTGCATTAGTCATTACAGTTTCACTGCATATGTCTCAAGTCCAAAAAAATGGCATTTTGTAATTAAGCTAGAAGACATGGACAAGCTGTCTGTTGTCATGGATATCGGCACACCTCTGGTATATAGGGAGTACAAGGCAAAATGAAGCATCTCTGATCAGTCCAAAAAGAGCCAACATCCATTACATATGTCCATGGGAGCCCTGTGAAATTATGGTATACATCTTGAAATTTAGACAGAACAATTTTTAAAAAATATTATTGCCTTCCCTGTTTCAGAAAAGTTCAGTGAGGATCAAACATTTTTAATTTCACAAAAGCAAATACTTTAAAGCAAAATCTTAAAATATTCAGATTCAAGAGTTTTTACAACAGCATTTCTTTCCAATTTTAGGCTTCCCTTTATTTTTTGCTGGAACTGTTTCTTTGCTACTGTAGCATGGGGGTGGGGAGAAGGAGGAGAGAGAGAGAGAAATGGCATTCTTCTTCCAACTGAAAGAACGAAGAAAGAGAAATGGAAGAAGGCAGCAGACACAACAAAAGAAATGACAATTGTTTGAAAAGACTTAAAAAATTATTATTTTTTTTTAAAAGAGAGGGAGAGAAAGCAGCTGTCTAATGCCCACCAACCACTCCTCAGAGTCTTCATCCTGAGATGACTTCTCGGGCATTAGTAGAACTTTTGGGCTACGTTGCACTTCATCCACAACTCTGCTGTTTCTAAATAAAAGGCTCTGCATGTTGCCTACAGCATAGCACTCATCTCCTACTAAGTACCCCTTGTGCGCTATGTACTGATAACTTTGCCCCACTCCTTAATGTGCACCTCCTTCTCACACTTACCTTTTCTTCTCTGTGCTATTCCGTATGCCTGGAACTGTCTCCACCAGGCAGTCTTGTGCACCTGATCAAATGCCCCATAAAAATTCACTTTCTATATAGCATACCACAACTCCCTCTCCATTGTTGTTCTCTTTCCTCTCCTTGTAACCCTTTAATTCAGATCAGATTAAAATTTTAATTGGGGAGAGAAGCACGTATGCCAAACATAATTGTTCGATCCCTTTCCTTGTATGTTGCATCTCTTTTTTTAGGGCCCAATCCTGAAAATGCTTACTCGTGTAGCTGAACCCTTACTTATACAGGTACTCTCATTGACTTCAATAGACCAACATGAATAAGAGCTTGACATGAAAAAGCATTTGTTGTATTAGGTTCTTGGATTATAAGATTTTTGGGGAATGATCCTCTTGCATGTGTCTAACGTGTCATGTGCACTAATGGTGCAATATAAATCATAGCAATACAGTGTCATTTAAATAATATCTGAATCAGGAGATGTTTTATAGATTTATTTTTAAGTGGGAATTAAAAGCAAAGGGTGAAGTGCTACAAAAGTGTCAGCTGTATCAGTTTCACTTTCCAACTCTGAAAAGTGTATATTTCTATCAGTATCTGTATGACATTTTGCTATACTTCACCACTCGCCATGTTGCTTTTGACATTATGAAAACTCTTCTCTTCCCAGCTCAAGAGAATTAAATGTCCCCTTTCTTATTCAGTTGTTTTAATTAGAAAGCACAGTTTTAAAATTGGCACAGTTATCTGAGGTAAAGTGTTGTCAAAAGCCAGTTCTGGTCTGTCTCTCTGTTGGGGAGGAGCCCTGAACTGGGAGGGTGAAGAGCCAGTCCAAGGCTATGAAACAAACACTCACAGGAACTAACGAGCATAACAAATATCACCATCTTCCATCCATTCAAATGCAAGGTGCACTTCTTTGAACTGTCTTCTTTTATACAAACATCTATACATATAAAAACAACCCCAGAATTATTTTTCACTGTTTTTCTTCATCAAAGTTGACACTTTAAGCAGGATCATGCTAGTTTCAGAGAGAGGTTACTTAAACCTAGGATATAATTTCAGGTGGTGGGTGGGTTGTAGGGGAGAGAGACCCAGCCCAGAATAGCCAGTTGTCTGCAGATCTTGGGATATGGGAGACCCAGTTTCATATCTTGCTCTGCCTGATTCAGACCAAGGACTTTAACCTCAGTCTGCCTCATCCCAGGTGAGTGCCTTAACCAGGGATATACACACACTCACTCACTTCCCCAACACCCCTACCCTCCCAGTTATATGCAGTGTTGCCAATTTAGTTGTTGGTTGGAAATTTGAATTGAAACGTTAATACACACTTTAAAAGCATATACAGTATATGAGAAAATACTTGTACCCGAGAAAACATAATGGGTTTGGAAAGTATGAACAAAGACTAGCTTCGTCATACAGCTATTATTTATGGCCATATTGGCACATTTGTTTTGGCTATATTGGCCTACCTAATAATTTCAAATTATGATTTGTAAGCAAGGTCTGAATAAACTCTCCTCTGACAGATAGTGATGAGCCAGAGGAGGGGGGGAAAGGCTTCAGGACCAGACTGTATTTACAAGAACACACCTACTCTGCCTAGGTATCTAGCAGACAGAGCTGTGCTGCCCAAGTGATCAATTTTGGCTGGTGTTGGGTTACAAATCACATTAGTGTTAAATGTTGGGGTCATGAAATGTTATCCTTATTGTATGAGTAAAGAGCAGCAGAACTGTACTTAGCCTGCCTGAATGAAGGTGTCTCCCTCAGTCTTAATTTGTGCTAGGGCTTGCCAGGGATGAGCCCCGGCACTTTTAGGCTTGACAGTTCATAGCCCCGGCACTTCTGGGCTTGCCACATCGGTTATGAAAGTAACAAACTTGCTTGAGCCCCAGCACCTCTTTCATTACAAATTAAGCACTGGTCACTCTCAATTCAACTGCACTCCCTAAGCAGAAGGTTTTGATGCCATATCCTAGTGAAGAGAGAGGTTGGGGCACAGGTGTTTTGCTTGGTTGTGTGGGCTCTGCCTAAGGCCTGGTCTACACTATGAGTTTAACTTGAATTTAGCAGCATTAAATCGAATTAACCCTGCACCCGTCCACATACCGAAGCCATTTATTTCGAAATAAAAGGCTCTTAAAATCGATTTCTGTACTCCTTCCCGGCGAGCAGAGTAGCGCCAAAATCGATATTGTCATTTCAAATTAGGGTTAGTGTGGCCACAATTTGATGGTATTGGCCTCCGGGAGCTATCCCATAGTGCACCATTGTGACCGCTCTGGACAGCAATCTGAACTCGGGTGCACTGGCCAGGTAGACCGGAAAAGTCCCACGAACATTTGAATTTCCTGTTTGCCGAGCACAGGTGACCACAGAGAGCTCATCCGCACAGGTAACCATGCAGGCCGATAATTGAGAAAGAGCACCAGCATGGACCGTACGGGAGGTACTGGATCTGATTGCTATATGGGGAGAGGATTCAGTGCTAGCAGAACTTGATTCGAAAAGACGAAATGCCAAAACTTTTGAAAAAATCTCCAAGGGCGTGATGGAGAGTGGCCATAATAGGGACTCAGAGCAGTGCTGCGTGAAAGGCTTGTCTGAGTTCCTTGACTATCGGAGAACAAAGGAGGCAAACAGTCGCTCTGAGTCAGAGCCGCAGACATGCTGCTTCTACGCTGAGCTGCATGCAATTCTAGGAGGGGCTGCCGCCACTACCCCACCTCTGACCGTGGATTCCGAGGGGGGGGTGTAATCTCATCAGCCACACCTGAGGATTCTGCAGACAGGGAGGAGGACGAGCTTGCGGAGAGCACACAGCACTCCGTTCTCCCCAACAGCCAGGATCTTTTTCTCAGCCTGACGGAAGTACCCTCCCAAGCCAGTACCCAAGACCATGACCCCATGGAAGGGACCTCAGGTGAGTTTACCTTTTAAAATATAAAACATGGTTTAAAAGCAAGCGTTTTTTAATGATTAATTTGCCCTGAGGACTTGGGATGCATTCATGGCCAGTATAGCTACTGGAAAAGTCTGTTAACGTTTATGGGGATGGAGCGGAAATCCTCCAGGGACATCTCCATGAAGCTCTCCTGGAGGTACTCCAAAAGCCTTTGCAGAAGGTTTCTGGGCAGTGCAGCCTTATTCTATCCTCCATGGTAGGACACTTGACCACGCCATACTAGTAGCAAGTAATCTGGTATCATTGCATGACAAAGCCTGTCAGTGTATGGTCCCGGTGTTTGCTGGCATTCAAGCAACGTCCGTTCTTTATCTCACTGTGTAATCCTCAGGAGAGTGATATCACTCATGGTAACCTGGTTGAAATACAGGAATTTAATTAAGGGGACAGAGGTGGCCGTTCCTATTGGGCTGTTTGCCTGTGGCTGAAAAGAAATCCTTCCCTGAAGTTAGCCAAGCGCGGTGAGGGGGGGAGGGGAATTGGCGCTGAGCTTTTCACCTTTGACTAGCAGGGATCTTCCCTGATTCCAGCCACGCGGTGGGGGGAGGGATAAAGCGATCATCCCAGAGAATTGGATGGGGGGGGGGGGGGGGAGTTAGTTTGTTTTCTGCTGCTGAAGGTTAACAGGAAAACCGCAGCAGTCAACGGGCTTTGCTTGGTATGTTGGAAAGGAGAGCGCAGAAGCCGAAAGACAATGGCTTACCATGGCCGCATGCAAGCTGAATTGTGTTGCTCGGACCTGCGTCTGTGATCTCTAACACCAAAGCCACAGGCACTCAATATTAAGTTGGAAAATGCAACCTTGTACTGAAATCACATGTGCTATGTAATGTGAATAGTGTTGTTCACCGTGAAAGAGTATAAGCATTGTTCTGTAAAATGTATCTTTTTAAAAACTTCTCTCCTTTTTTCCATCCCTCCAGCAGCTGCAAATTTTTCAAGCCTCCCTCCTCCATCCCGAAGGCTATCTCAAATAAGGCGGCGGAGAAAGAGGAGGTGAGACGAGATGTTCTCGGAAATAATGGAATGCACCCACAATGAAAGAGCTCATTTGAATGAGTGGAAGGACATGGTATCTAAATTTAGGAAAGATCCCAGTGAACGTGAGGTCATGAGGGACGCTCGAGATGAGAGGTGGCAGGCTGCAACGCTAGGGCTGCTGTGTGATAAAACGGACCTGCTCCGGCGTCTGGTGGAGCTTCGGGAATGGCAGCAGGATAACAGAGTGCTGCTGCAGCTGCTGTATAACCTCCCTCCCCCCTCACCATGTTCCATAGCCGCCTCACCCAGACGTGTAAGAACGTGGGGGGGAGGCTCCGTGTACCCTCCCACTCCACCCCAGTGGACAGCCCAACCAAAAGGCTGTCTTTTATATTGAATTTTTTCAGTGGCCTTTTACTTCCCTCCTATCCTCCTCCCAAACCTCACCCAGGTTACCTTGTCGGTTCTCTTCCTATGTTTATAATCAATTAATAAAGAATACATGATTTTTAAACGATAGTGACTTTATTTCCTTTAAAAGCAAGCTGTGATCGAAGGGGGAGGGTGGGTTGCTTACAGGGAATGAGTCAATCAAGGGGGTGGGTTTTCAACAAACAGAACTTTCACACCATAGCCTGGCCAGTCATGAAACTGGTTTTCAAAGCTTCTCTGATGCGCAGCACTTCCTGGTGTGATCTTCTAATCGCCCTGGTGTCTGGCTGCGCGTAATCAGCAGCCAGGCGATTTGCCTCAGCCTCCCACCCCACCATAAAGGTCTCCCCCTTACTCTCACAGAGATTGTGGAGCACACAGCAAGCAGCAATAACAATGGGGATATTGGTTTGGCTGAGGTCTGACCGAGTCAGTAACAAGCGCCAGCGACCTTTTAAATGGCCAAATGCACATTCTACCACCATTCTGCACTTGCTCAGCCTGTAGTTGAACAGCTCCTGACTCCTGTCCAGGCTGCCTGTGTATGGCTTCATGAGTCATGGCTTCATGAGCCCTGGCATTAAGGGGTAGGCTGGGTCCCCAAGGATAACTATAGGCATATCAACATCCCCATCGGTTATTTTCTGGTCAGGGAAGTAAGTCCCTTCCTGCAGCCGTTTAAACAGAATAGTGTTCCTGAAGACGCGAGCGTCATAAACCCTTCCCGGCCAGCCCACGTTGATATTGGTGAAATGTCCCTGGTGATCCACAAGTGCTTGCAGCACCATTGAAAAGTACCCTTTGCGGTTTATGCACTGGGTACCCTGGTGCTCCGGTGCCAAGATAGGGATATGGGTTCCATCTATCGCCCCACCACAGTTAGGGAATCCCATTGCAGCAAAGCCATCTACTATTACCTGCACATTTCCCAGAGTCACTACCTTTTGTAGCAGCAGCTCAGTGATTGCTTTGGCTACTTGCATCACAGCAGCCCCCACAGTAGATTTGCCCACTCCAAATTGATTCCCGACTGACCGGTAGCTGTCTGAGGTTGCAAGCTTCCACAGGGCTATTGCCACTTGCTTCTTCTGTGAAGGCTGCTCTCATCTTGGTATTCTGGCACTTCAGGGCAGGGGAAAGCAAGTCACAAAGTTCCATGAAAGTGCCCTTACGCATGCGAAAGTTTTGCAGCCACTGGGAATCGTCCCACACCTGCAACACTATGCAGTCCCACCAGTCTGTGCTTGTTTCCCGGGCCCAGAATCGGCATTCCATGGCTATAACCTGCCCCATTAACAGCATGATCTCCAAGGCCTGCGGTTTGATAGAAGTCCATGTCCTCATCACTCTCGCTGCCGCGCTGCCGTAGCCTACTCCTCGCCACCTGGTTTTGAGGTTCTGGTTCAGCATAAACTGCACGGTAACGCGCAAGGTGTTTACAATGTTCATGACTGCTGTCTTGAGCTGAGAGGGATCCATGCTTGCCGTAGTATGGCGTCTGCACTGTTCACCCAGGAAAAAGGCGCGAAACGTTTGTCTGCTGTTGCTTCCCTGGAGACAGGGGAGGATGTACCCAGAACCACCCGCGACAATGTTTTTGGCCCCATCAGGCATTGGGATCTCAACCCAGAATTCCAGTGGGTGGGGGAGACTGCGGGAGCTATGGGATAGCTACCCACAGTGCAATGCTCCGGAAATCGACGCTAGCCCCAGTACATGGACGCACTCCGCCGAATTAATGTGCTTAGTGTGGCCGCATACATTCGACTTTATACAATCTGTTTCCAAAATTCATATTATATAAATTCGGATTAATCCCGTAGTGTAGACATACCCTAAGAATCACAGGCATTATTTGATCTGCCCTTCTCTCCTATTTAGAGCTAGAGCTGATTAGGCTCTATAGAGAGTCTTTTGGTTTAAGTGACCACTAGAGCTAAAATCACTGATAATCAGGTTTAAATGCTTAGACCTGCTATGAAGCAGTGTTTCTGTGGAAGAGACAGCTCAGCCTGCACTAGCAGCGAGGTTCGCCCACTAAGAGCTGAAATCACTGAGAGCTCGGTGGACCCTCTAGGGACCAACTCGCAGAGGTCCTAGTGGCAGGTGGCAGTAAAAGCCGATGGCGCAAGGCCATTGGGGACGGAGTGGTGGAGTGAACGGTGAGACGATGAACAGCGGGCAGAGCATTTGTTTGTTTTAGTGACTTCACTCCAGAATGTTAGATTTGTGACTGGGGAACTTTTATATAAATATGTTTCCTAGTAGATCAAGATTTTTAAAATGCATTATTTGCCAAGGTGGTTATCTTACATCCTTGCTATCTCGAGAGGTCATTATCTTGGGGAGTGTGTGTACTAAACTTTATTATTAAATTATAACTAATTTTTATGTAAGAATGGCCATATTGGGTCAGACCAATGGTCCATCTAGCCCAGTGTCCTGTCTTCTGACAGTGGCCAATGCCAGGTGCGTCAGAGGGAATGAATAGAACAGGGAATCATCAAGTGATCTATCCCCTGTCGTCCACTCCCAGCTTCTGGCGAATAGAGGTTCGGGACATTCAGAGCATGGTGTTGCATCCCTGCCCTCCTCCATGAACTTATCTAGGGTTACCATACGTCCGGATTTTCCCGAACAAGTCCAGCTTTTTGGTCCTCAAATCCCCGTCAGAGAGGAATTTCCAAAAAGCAGGACATGTCCGGGAAAATAGGGAGGCATGGTAAGGGGACCGCCTCCTCCCCGGGCTCCAACTTTCTCGTCTCTCACCGCTCTCCCCAGCGCAGCAACAGCCGAAGCCCAGGAGGAGGCGGCTGCGAGCTCGGATGCTGCCGCCAGCCGGCGCCGCTTGGCCAGAACTGGGGCCAGGCCGCAGCTGTTGGGACCGAGGCTGGGGGTACTCAGCCGCTGGCCAATGCCGCTCAGCCAGGGCTGGGGCTGGGCCGGAGCTGAGCCAGGCCAGAATGACCGGGGCTGGGGGTGCTCGGCTGCCAGCCAGCGCCGCTCAGCCAGGGCTGGGACTGAGCTGGAGTCGCTAGAGCTGGGGCCGGAGGTGCTCAGCCGGGGCCGGCGCCCCAGGGCTGGAGCCAAGGCAGGCCGGAACCGCCGGGGCCAGAGCCTCTTGGCTGGCCGCCGGAGGGAGCCACTCGGCCGGGTTGGGGTCGGACTGGGCTGTGCCTCCTCGCGGGCGCCCACCCTCTTCCCCCCCCCGCCCCCCCAGCTTACCTGCTGCCTGCCTGCATTTGATTCGTGGGAAGCAGGGGAGAGGGAGGAGTAGGGGGTGGAGCGTTCAGGGGAGGGGCGGAGTTGGGCGGGGCCAGATCCCCTTGGAGTGTCCTTTTTTTTTTTTTCAGGACTGCAATATGGTAACCCTAACTTATCTAGTTCTTTTTTGAACCCTGTTATAATTTTGGCCTTCACAACATCCCTGGAAAAAAGTTCCACAGGTGACTATGTGTTGTGTGAAGAAATACTTCCTGTTTGTTTTAAACTTCCTGCCTATTATTTTTATTGGGTGACCCCTGGTTCTTGTGTCAAGTGAAGGGGTAAATAACACTTCCTTATTCATTTTCTCTGCACCAGTCAAGATTTTATAGGCCTCTATCATATTCCCTCTTAGTCGTCTCTTTTCCAAGCTGAAAAGTCCCAGTCTTTTTAATCTCTCCTCATATGGAATCTGTTCTATACTCCTAATCATTTTTGTTGCCCTTCTCTATTCCTTTTCCAATTCCAGTATATCTTTTTTGACATGGGGTAACCAGAACTGCACACAGTAATCAAGATGTGGGCATATCATGGATTTATATAATAAAAATATGATGCAAAATGTGATGTTAATTTGAACAGTGTTATGATTCTGGTTTTGGTCATTTACATTTTAGAATCGGTTGTTTTTAAAGGGGCTCACCTGAGCACAGAGACTGCATCCTGCTAGGGAAGGAGAAGGTAGGCAAGAGATTGTAGCTTCTCCATACACTCACCCAAGTGATGGCAAAGTAAGGCTGCAGCATTTTCCCTGTTGGGATCTTTGAGAGGTATTTTGCCTTCCTGAAACACAATGTTTCCTGGTGCTCTCTCACAGGTGGTCTGATTTATCTTTGCCACCTACTGACAGTTGTATCTTATTGGCACAATCCTCAATGTATACATTCTGCTCAGAAGTGCAACTGGAGGCATGGTGTGTGGGTTTTTTTAAAGGAGCCTAGAAACTTCAACGATTCAATTCAGGGTGAATTCACAGGTTTGCTCGGTTATCTCTAGAATTCTGTTTGATCATCAAGTCCATCTTTCTGCCACTACAGGATTGTTTTTCTGCTGAATGTTCATTAATCCTTAATGAGCTAATCTGGTTTTAAAGTCCTAAACAATATGGCCTCCACCATTCACCTTGGGAGGCTATACAAAACCTGATGCATCTCCCTGTCAGACAACTTTTTCTATTTCTGAAAAGGCTAGCAGAGTTTGGAAATCTTCTTTTTCTAATTAAATTGGGATTGTTCAGTGAGACTAGAGCACTGAAATATTAAGACTTTTCAGCCACCCCCTCTTCGGCTGGCAGAATGTCTTTCTTTTCTGGAATACATAAATAGGCCACCCAGATGGAAAATCTGTGCCAGTCCCCAATATCTGCTCTTTACATATCAATTTGTATCCAGTTTGGTTGTCTCTCCTTACTTTTGAGTTCAGCATCACATTCATCTGTATCAAGTTACTTTTAATTTATTATGTATGTTACTTTTCAGTTCATATCTGAATTATCTAGCTTTTTAAACCTTGAATTCAGTGATATCCTCCAAAAGAACTCTTTGAACAATGAAACCTTCTGTTCATCACATGTGAATCAAGAGAAGGAGCACTTTTAGTGTCTAAAAAATTCGGATAGTCCCATCCTTTGATGCATCGGGGTGAGCTTTCTTTGGGGTCTCTACCAAGGGCACTCTACAGGTCTGGGGTCTAAGTAAGGATGGGGCGCAGGTGGGATATGGGCATAAATGCAAGTTATCCCTGCTGCTCCGCTAGTGCCATAGAGCTTACCTGGAAAAGTTAATGTAGCCTGATGCTGTATTATATTTTTCTGTAACAGAATTGATCAGGCGCCCCCTTCCACCCACCAGACTGCTGTGAGGGGAATCCAAGCCTCTGGATGACTGGTGGTTTGCCTCCAGAGTCTGAATGGAGTCCAGCCGCTGCCCTAATCTTGGGGTCCCTAAGCACAATTTCAGTGTGCAGACCTTTGTCTACCACCCCATCCTCGGAGCAGGAACCCTCTGTCACTTAATTACACCCTTTCCCAGAATTCCACCCCAGGGTGTGAGCATCTGGTTTACACCTTAACTTTCTCAGGAGACACATAGTAACTGAAGCATGTGAGGCAGAAGTGCTTTGCATAGAACTCCTAACACATTATTGCTCTCTTACTTAATCATATAAAGCATAATAGCATACACATCATTAGAAAACAATCGACATCCTAAACACAATGCCTATCAGTAGCTCACGCTTTCCTTGGGAATCTTTGGGGGACCATCAGGGTTTAGGAAGGCATGCAGGCAGGGTTTCTCTGGCCTCACAAGGCTGCATCAGTTCCCATCAGATTGATCAGCTGAAAATGGCCAACCTCCATCTCCAAATAGATCAGATCCTCCCTTTTTATAACCACCTATTCTTCTGTGTCAAGTGATTCCCTTGCCAGCTTCACCAGGTGACTTTCTTGCCAAGGTGACCTGTTTCCCAACAAACCAGTTATTCCGGCTAGGAGTTATCTTTCTGTCTAGAGTAATTATATTTCAGTTGCCAAGCATTTTAATTCAGTGATGCGCTTTTGTTATTTTTTTGCCACCAGCCTTTGGAATTTCAGCCTATCGTGGACGTAGATAGACAGTAGAGAAGGCAAAAGGCTGGGTATTTAAAATGGAGTTTGCAGATTGGTAAAGATACATATATAGATCCCCTAATATCAATCAGAATTCATAAGTTCCACAAAGAGATTCTCCCATTTGCCAGAGCTCTCCTTCTACATGATGGATATCTCTTTAAGGGAGAGTCCCTGGAGGCAACCATAGCTAAAGAAGTTGTTGGTAGTATAGCATCATTGGAGCTTCACTGCCAGGGGAGCATGTTGAAAAGGGCCAGAGTTGCAGTAGAGGCACAAACCCTGTGTCCAGCAAGTTCTAATCTCCTGTAGATACCCTGCAGGTGAGTGGATCCTTATGAAGACTTCCTGCCCTGCTAATGGATGGCTCAAGGTGACTTATGTCCCTTGAAGTTGAGCTATTGTGAGTTCAAGCCCTACCCTTGCCGACTTTCAGAATGGGTTGAAAGGAAAGATGTTCAGTGGTTGGGGCACTATAACCTAAGACTTGGGAGATCCAGGTTCAGCTCCCTGTTCTGCTACAAGCTTCCTGTGTGACCTTGGGCCTCTCTCCATGCAACAGTTCCCCTCCGTGGGGAGGGGATCATAGTACTTTGTAGCTCCCTGGAGATATAAATATGTTAGATTGTGAGGTGCTCAGATACTATGGTAATGGGAGTCACATAAGTATGTTAGACAGAGCCTTCCCACAAGCCCCGAGTTTCTAATGATAGGTAAAGCTTCTGTAGGTATAGGAAGGAAGAATACCGGTAATACCTAGGAGACTTAACTGTCTCATTGTAAGGGTGTCCTTTCTATGCAGAATGCAGCTATCTTTCTGCCTCTGGTTATAACTGGAATCAGATTTCAGACAGTCATACTGTAATTGAAAATTGCTTTGACTGACAGTTTTTTATGTTTTTCTTTTTCTTTTTCTAAATCACTAAAGGTGATAGCAAATATGTTCATCAAATTAGCAGGATAATACTCAAGGAGTTTTTAAAACTACTCGAGATTAGGAATTTAGCTTCAGGCCTTCGGAATCCACAAGTGTAATCAGTTTAATTAGTTAGATGATGCCACTTTGAAGAATTTTTGAATTCTCTAAGCATTTGGCACTTCTTGCTATGCTATCTACCTTAATATTCTTTCCTCAGTAAGTGTGTTCCACATAACAATCATGGTTTTATTGATTACAGTAACTCCTCACTTAACATTGTAGTTTATGTTCCTGAAAACTGCAACTTTAAGCGAATCCAATTTCCCCATAAGAATTTATGTAAATGGGGGGGGGGGGGGGGTTAGGTTCCAGGGAAATGTTTTTCACCAGACAAAAGACTATATTTTATTCTGTGTGTGTACACACAGTATAAGTTTTAAATGAACAATTTAATACTGGTACACAACGATGATGATTGTGAAGCTTGGTTGAGGTGGTGAAGTCAGAGGGTGGGATATTTCCCAGGGAATGCCTTACTGCTAAATGATGAACTAGCAATTGGCTGAGCCTTCAAGGGTTAACTCGTTGTTGTTAATGTAGCCTCACACTCTACAAGGCAGCACAAATGGAAGGAGGGGAGACAGCATGGCAGACAGAGAGACACACCCTGTGTGTGTGAGAGAGAGAGAGATGTGCGTTGCTCCTTTAAGTAGGCTGACCACACTCTAAGTACATTGCCTTTTTAAGTTAATCAGCAAGCTCCCGTGGTCCTGAGCCCTGTCATGTGTCCCCCCTGCTCTATGGAAGATGGGGTAAGTGGGGTGCAGGGGGCGAGGGGGGCACCCTGACATTAGCCCTCTTTCTCCTCCCTCCCCACCCCCAGCAAGCAGGAGGCTCCGGGGAGCAGCTCCAAGGCAGAGGGCAAGAGCAGCACATGGCAGTGGGGGAAGGGACAGCTGAACTGCTGGCAACTGATAGCCTGCTGGGCAGCTGTCACACAGGGAACTTAGGGGAATGGGGAGCTGATCGGGGGCTGCCGGTCCACCCTGGTTCCAAGCCCCCACCAGCTAGCTGCAACGGGCTGCTCTTCCTGCAAGCAGTGGACAAAGCAGATGGCTGCAAAGTGATTTATAAGGGAGCATTGCACAACTTTAAACGAGTATGTTCCCTAATTGATCAGCAACGTAACAATGAAACAACATTAACTGGTTCGACTTTAAGTGAGGAGTTCCGTATTTTAATGATTTTTTAAATAATATTTGTCTCTTTCTTACTGAAAAGAGGTTGGGAACTGGTCAACTTTTCATTTGTTCTATCCTTGCAAGAAGACTTTGCGATCTTTTCTTTTCAATTTACTGTATGTGCATTTTCAATTTTTATGGCTAAGCAGTGTGTTCTATAGTGTCTGTGCCAACATTTATAGCTCTCTTCCCATTCATCCACACTAATGTAAGCGGGGGAATGGTCCCGCTATTGTGGGGAACATTCCTGGCTTCTGCACTACCCCGGTGAAGTGGGCTAGCGAAAGGATCTGAGTCCTCATTCCCACTCCCTTTACCCAGAGGCCTTCCTGCCCTTGAGGGCTCCCCTTCCACTCTCCTGTCTGGCAAAGTTCTCGTAAACCCCGACAAGGCTGGACCCAGGATTCCTGGGGGAGCTCAACCCCCAACCCTGCTGTGGTCTCCTAGGACAGGGGCTAGGGTGTCCCCACTCTGGGGTACTCTCTCTGCACTGGGCACCTCCCTGACCCACTGATTATTCCATACAATTTAAAGCAAATACAAGTTGTTTAATTAACAATTAATCTAAAGAAAAGAATAAGGAAAAATGGGAAAGGTTAAAGGAAAACACATCACCCCGCTCTGTGGCAGGGAACATCACAAACAGTGTCTCTGGACATCAGGGCACTTCGCAGTCTGTTCCTTGTAGGTCCCAGATTTTCTTCTTAGGCCCTGACTCTGCTGCAGGGATGCTGCGGGTTGGACACTTGCAATGGTGGTGGCCACACACCTCTGGGCTTTGAGTGGTGGGACCCTTCTTCCCAAGCGTCAGCCCCCCGTCAGGTTAAGGTCCCCCTCCCGGTCTGGCCTGCAAGGGCCCTTGGCTGGGGGTGTCTTTCTGTGCTGGGCCCTTTGCCCAAGGTCCCCCCTTGGCTGGCCCCACTTGCTCACCACACCTCTGTGGCTGCAGCTCTGCTCCCAGCACAGGATCTGCTCTCCCTGGGCTGCGTCTCTGGCTCTGTGGCTGCATCTCTGCTCCCAGCACCGGATCTGCTCTCCCTGGGCTGCGTCTCTGGCCCCCCAGATCTGGCACGGTTCTGCTCTCCAGCTCAGCTTGGGCCCCTGCTTTCTCCTTAGCTCGGCCCCACTCAGTCTGACCCAGGCAATTCCAACTCACCCGGAGGACGGGACCCACCCTGGCCTCCTGTCATGCTGATTAGCCTGCCCGCCCTGTCAATCAGGCTGACCTGGAGCATTGGCCTCTCGCCATTGTTCCTGGGGACTGTCAGTCTCAGGGTCCTTATTTCCCATTGACCCCACCCCTTTTAGTGCTGGGAGCTAGCCAACCAAAACACCCCCACTGAGTGTTAGTAAGGGGCAACAGTCCCCTTACACTAACATTGTTTTTAGATATTACATTCACAAACTAGAATAACAGAACCTTGTTAAGGTTTCAAAGTCAAGTGCTCAGTCATTAGGAAACGCTAGAATCAAGGCTGCCCATGCTACCTTAACTTGGCCCTCTTGTGTATACGCATTATCATGGTCTTTAATTACATGATCACATTTTTCCACAGCACCCCTGCCTCCATCAGTTCTCAGGATAGATGGTGCTCACTGAATGAGCAGCTGTTCAATATTTTGTTTTCTCCTTGATATGCAATAATTGTATGAATATTCTATGCAACAAGGTCAGTGAAGTGATGTGACTGTAAACTGTGGTGTTAGACTTTCCTGAATGAATGTATTGATCTAGCTTAATATGGGGCTCTTATAAAAACAAGCAGGAAGGCAACACAATGTCTTTCAGAAAAGAACATCTGGGCACACACCTGAAAGGTGATAGCTATTAGCTTTGAGAATCCCATATCCCATCTCCAAGGAAGTTGCAAGCCTTGTTTTGCCAGTGTGGGGAGCTAACAAATCAAAGGGCTATAGACAGTTAAAATGTGACTCATTCTCTGAGAATGAAGGTGAGGTGATCAAAAGACTAAGCATGTTTTAAAGACTTGCTCCCCAAAGCAGAGAGGGGGAGAATGGTTTGGGAGTTAAGGGAAGAGATTATGCTACCTGGATCCTAGAGGTCTTAGGGAGTAAGCAGGTGTCTACAGGAAGCTTAGATTTATCAGGATCTCCATGTGAAAAATGGGTAGATGCCTGGTAAGGAAGGCCTGTTGTATAATCTCTTTATTATTTTAAGACTTGTTTTCACTTACATGCGTTGTCTAAATAAATAATACTTTGCTTTAAGAAGGCTGTTTGTCTTAGCTCCTGGAGGGAACCAAACTGCAGCTACTGAACCTAGGTCAGGCCTGCTGAGGTAATCATGGTTAGAACCTGGGGGCTGCATCCTCATCTAAGAGTGGAAAAATCATGTGATTTCACCCCAAGAGAGGTTACTGTTCAAAGCCTGTGACCTGAGATGGGCATGCACTGCAAGGGACTAGGAAGGATTAGAGGTGCAGTTAGCCTGGTAACTGTAACAGCCCTATGCTTCATTTACTGCATACTGTTCAAACCCTGTATTGAAGACGAAACTATTAATTTCCTCATGGGGTTTCAATGGTCTTCATCACTGTAGTATTGGAGTGCTACATGAATATTAATTAATTTATTTTTGTAACAGCCCTGTGAAGTGAGAGAGTGAAATTATTCCCATTTTTACAGATGGGGGAACTGAGACACCAATAAAGATCAAAAGTATCAACTGATTTTGGATGCCCTATTTGAGTTGCCTGGGCCCTGATTTTTCAGAGTGCTTAGCATTATATAGCACTTCATATGTTCAAAGCACAGCTCCCAGCGATCAGCACATCTGCAAATCAGACCTCAGCATCTCAAGTGAGACACTCAGAAAATGGGGAACATACCATTAGTGTGGGTGTTTCTCTCTAACTAAAATATATAGCCTCTCCTTGGAAATATTGTTATTAACAATGCAGACATAGAAAAAAACTAGTTTTCTATATGCAACTTGTCTTTAAAAATGAGTTTTAATTCTGAGTATAACTGACTGATTTACCTTTATGCAATTCAAAAACAGTTTTTTTGCTTTTGTTTTAGGGTTGTGGGTTTGTGGGGTTTTTTTTTGGGGGGGGGGAGATTGCATTTCAAAATTCATAAACAATAATTCTCTAGTATTCCAGATATTACATTTAAAACCCCAAGGTTATTAACCAAGGGTGTCCCATTTCTGTTTTATTACCATATTAATGACCTTTGCAGTCATGCATAGTTGCAAACTGTCCTACTTAAAATCTGGACATACTATCTGAGCAATGTTTAAAGTATACATGGAATACTCTGGTAACTCTCTCTTTTCTAATTTATTCTAATGGTTTAAGTGATGTCAGTAAGCAAATGTAAACATTTAACTGCTTTTGAATCAAGTGTTTTTGACATGACAGTGTTGCTGCTCATCATTCACTTTTTGCTAAGGTGTCCTGTGTCCCCATGAGGCTGCACTGTCAAGAATCCTCAATTCTGTGTAACACTTGATTGTCTGAACAATCAAGATAGTGTTTTATGTAGTGTCTACAATGCAGAGACATTGTTTGTTCACTAGCATCAGGGATGATGTTGGGGCACTTCTGAGAACAGTGTTTAAATGCTGCAGCAAAGCTGTCAGGAGGATCATAAATACTGTATTTTTGTGAGTCCCTTGAAGAGAGTGGCTGTTGTTGTTTTTCATGATGGAATCTAAATATCAGCAGTCAGTTTTTGACATTTTCATGGGTGGGGGGGAAATGGAGGATTGTTGACGCCTCTTTAAATACAAACAGGATAAAGAGGTGTTAAGTATCAGAGGGGTAGCTGTGTTTGTCTGGATCTGTAAAAGCAGCAAAGAGTCCTGTGGCATCTTATAGACAAACAGACATATTGGAGCATGAGCTTTCGTGGGTGAATACCCACTTCGTCGGATGCATGTGGGTATTCACCCACGAAAGCTCATGCTCCAATACGTCTGTTAGTCTATAAGGTGCCACAGGACTCTTTGCTGCTTTTACAGGATAAAGAGGGGGTTTCTTAAGCTGATTCATAATGTGACCAGGGAGGTTTCCACAACACAAGTTATTAATATATGATCATTGGTGATTGAATAACATATTGGAGTAACCACATCAATTGCCTACATGGAAAAATAATGTTGTCCCTTTTGGTCCAAGCAGTCAACCAATATTTGGGACCTCTTGTGGATTGTTTTTCATTAGGAGGAGAAATTTATGATAGTCACACATTTCTCTGGTGCAATCCTGTTTATTCACAAAGAACACACATAAAGTCCTGTTCCTACAAACAGCAGTAGGCAGTGTCCCTGATCAGAATGCCAAGCCTGCTTTTCCACAGAGGACTCTGCCCAAAATGTGTGCGCTCTCTTGGTTTCACTACCAGTGCTTTTCTGGCTTTCTCACTGCTCACACCGGCACTCCAACCAATGAATGCCCCAGCCTCTTCATTTTGCAATCAGTCATCAAGGAAACTCTTCGGCCCACATGGCTCAGCCATTGTCCATTCCTTGCATATGGCCAATGCTTTGGGTGGTGGCTTCTGTTGTTTCAGCTATCTTGCTCCACAAAGGAGCTTAATTTCATCTTCCATTTAGCCAGAATGTAGTGTGACTAGCCTGCCCGTCAGCTTAAATGAGGCTTGTGATTGCCTGTAAATCAAGGCATGGTTGCTTTTAGCTACCAACTCCATCCAGCATAACAATAATATTAGGAAAGTGTGAGTGGATTACTTTTAGGTGAATTAACAGCTGGAAAAAAGGAGAGCTGCTGGGATGGAGAAGCTTATATAAAACTCTATCCTTTGAAGAAGTCTGATTTTCTTATGCAGATCTGACTGTCTTGGAGCTTTAGAGGAGAATTTTAGAAATTCACATGTCTGATGAAAATGGTTCAACTAATAATAAGCATCTTCATGTGTAGACTAAGAACTAAGCACTTATTTCTCACAACATGTTTCCTTCTATCTTCCATACAGCTATATATTCTTCCCTTCTGTTCAAAACACCAGAAAAGGGGGGAAGGGAAACTGTGGTTTAGATTGTGGAAAAAGAGCCACATTCTCCAAGTGGATGGGAAGAATGGAAGGAGCAGGAGGTTGACCAAACTGGATTAACCCTGCGAAGTACCTGGACACGGTACTCCAGATGAGGCTTCAATGTTGAATTGTACTTCATTAGTTCCCTGAGATGGAAGACATTCCCACCGCCAAGCGGCAGGCAAAGCCAATGCCTTTAGCCCACAGGGCAGGGACTTGGCCCGGCTTTTTGGACCCATAACACAACAGAGAGAGGGGATTCAGTTGGGTTAAACAAGCCAGAACCACTCAGAAAGTCGCTAAAAGGAGGAATGTCCTGAGCTTGGGAAGTGCAAGGATTGCTCCTGCCAGCTTCGCAGGGTTAATCCAGAGGAGGGTGGAAACTGCCAGCACCAAATCTGTAGGTTTCAGTTCATCTACAGAGAGGGCTTGTCTTCACTGGTTCTTGCCTTAAATGAATGGATTTAAGCCTTGATTGTGGGGAGTGTCCACACTAGCCTTTACAAACCTGTTAAGTACCTGAGTTAATTGGCAAGCAATTAACTTGAGGGCTGTGTTTGTTTTTTAAGTCAGTGAAAAGGAGTCAATAGCAGCTGGTATTTTGATAGCCTTCCAAATTTCCTCCATCATTAAAACTGGCAGCCCAGCTCATGTGCCATCTGCATTTGGTTGTGTGCATTAATTCACCCTTTGAAGAGGATAAGCTGCCTAGCAGGAGTTAATGCTGCAACATGCTTCATTAACATATGCAGCAATTACCTGCATAAATTAAAGGCAAGTTGCGCGTGTAGTGTGCTGCAGAGAACAGCTGCTCTTTAGACCCACCCTCTTCTGGGCAGCCTCATTGTACATCCTGTGTATTTTAAAATGCACATTGTCATCTCTGTCCTGGTGCAAGATTACAGACAAGACCAAGAAACAGCAGGTAAAATACTTTCTCTGCATTGTATACAAGAGTCCCTCTCACCACTTCTTCCATAGGAAGAAGAGCGGGTTCTGTTTTTCGAGGCTGAATGTGGATAAAGATTCCATTTATACTGAGATAGCCTCCTCTTTGTGCTCAGGCACTCAGAGCTTCTAATTGCTTGAATGGGAGAAATTAGAAAATGTAGCTAAGTGTCCCATCATACTGAGTCACCAGCAGATCAGATAAGTACAAGCTTATGATTTACTCCAAAGGTGACCACAGTAAACATTTCAAGAGGATTCCTCCAGGAGAGATAGAAGGCTGGGCCCAGGAAGCTGGCACTTAGCCAAGACAATCACAGGGCTATAGGGGTATTCCTGCTACTTCCTGGGTAAGCAACAGCAGCCGGGATCTAATTTTATTTCCTGGTGTTTTGAGCCTTGATGACATCCAGAGGGTTGGCATAGCAATTAGGCTTTCAGATATAGGGAGGAAAGTGCACAGAAAAATCAGAGACACATATCACTGTAGTATCTTTATCTATCTCATTCCTGCCAGGAGCAACAGCTTCAAAAATAAAAGGAAATGTAAAACTCCAAGCCGGTCATCCATTGAGGAGGGAACACTATCAGAATCAGACCTACAAGGAGTCTATAGACGGTGCTCAGGGTGGGTTCCTCCTCCCAGACTACTCCAAAACCATGATTGAAAGGGTTTCTGAGCTCCAGAAGGAACAGAAGAAGCAAAAGACTTAAAGAAACACTGCAAGAAAGAGCTGGGTAAAGATATGCTGGGGGGGGGGGGGGCGGAAGGGGGAAGACTGGGAGCAGTCTGCTTAAAGGCAGGCAGGGCCGGCTCTAGGTTTTTTGCCGCCCCAAGCAAAAAAAAATTTTGGCTGCCCCCTGTCCCAGCCCTGGGCTCCTCGCCACACCCCCCTGCCGCCCCAGCCCTGGGCTCTCCCCCCCCCAACCCGCACCCCCCTGCCGCCCCAGCCCTGGGTTCTCACCCCCCCGACCCGCACCCCCCTGCCGCCCCAGCCCTGGGTTCTCACCCCCTCCGACCCGCACCCCCCTGCTGCCCCAGCCCTGGGCTCTCACCCCCCACACACACACCCTGCCGCCCCAGCTCTGGGCTCCCCCTACCCCCCCACCGTTGCCCCTCACACACACCTCCTGCCACCCCAGCCCTGGGCTCTCCCCCCTCCTTCCGCCGCAGCCCTGGGTCACTGGTAACTCGCTCCCAGGGCAGGTCATTCAGCAGGAATTTTGGATGTGCACAGAACAAAGACAGGATTGGTTCCCATATGGTTACAGAACTGCAGTAAAATGGAACAATTTTCAGCTTGTGTGATTGGAGGATATCTGGATGCATATTATAAGACTGTCCTACATAAATGAGGAAATGTTGAGGTGCCTTTATTATTCTTTTGTTCCATTCTTTGTTTCTATGGGGAATTTGCCAATGCAATATCACTGTCTTCCTTTTAAACAAACAAACAAAAATGGCAATGGCTGTTGAAAATAGCAATTCCAGTCCTAATAACCACTGGGAAGCATTTCTTGCTTAATTTTATCCTACTTTTTCTATAGCAAGTTACAGTGGATCAGTATATTTAATTTGGGAGAAATGAAGTAACTGAGCTTGAGCACTTCTGAATTTTGAGGTGTTCAAATCTGGAAGGCAGGTGTTGGGGGGGAGGGGAGAGGCTGTGGCTCCGCAGGGGAGCACGGCAGCATGTATGAGGCAGCGTGTCTGGCGCTGCGCGAAGCCAGACACGCTGGTCTGAGTGGCATGGTAAGGGGGCTGGGGGGTTGGAGAAGGGGTAAGGGGTTCTGGGGGGGCAGTCAAGGGACAGGGAGCAGAGGGAGTTGGATGGGGCGGAGGTTCGGGGGGCAGTCAGGGGACAGGCAGCGGTTTGATAGGCATGGGAGTCCCAGGCGTTTGTCAGGGGACAGGTAGGGGGTGGGGTCCTAGGGGGGAAGTTGCGGGAGGCCTCAGGAGGGGACAGTTGGGGACAAGGAGAAGGGAGGCTTTGATAGGGGGCGGAGTCCCGGGAGGGGGCAATCAGGGACCAAGGACCAGTGGGGCTTAGATAGGGGTGGGGGTCCCGGGAGCAGGTGATCAGGGGGGTTGGATGGGTTGGGGTTTCTGTGGGGGGCAGTCGGAGGGAGCGGATGGGGGCAGGGTGGGGTTACCCTCCCTCCCCGTGGAGTGTCCTATTTTTTGAATGTTAAAATATGGTCTCCCTACTCACAGTGCAGCTCTCCATTCATAGCAGGCTGCAGCATGAGGTCTCAGCTTCCTCACTCCCTCCCCCTCTTTCCTGTTGGTAGTGGCCAACGGAATGCTGGGAAATGTAGTTCTTTCCCTGCTCCAGGGCTGGCTCTATAGGCAGGGAGCTAACCAAGGAACTACAGCTCCCAGGGCCCCCTGTTGGTTCTCAGCTCCCAGGCTGGATCCCTGCTGCCCCTGCAAATGGGCTGTCCCAAGCACGTGCTTGCTTTGCTGGTGCCTAGAGCCACCCCTGAAGGCAGGTGCTCTTTGTCAATAAAGAAGATAAGCAGATCGAAGTTGTATAAACTTCAAAAGAAGGTTGATTTTTCCATTCAGATTTCTAAGGTGGATATTGTTGTAGCCTTTCTGGCAAAGAACATGAATGTTCTTTCACAATGGTACTTTTTTTTCTGAAAGACCCAATGGACAGGGATACCAGGTAGTCTGAGGAGAATGCTATGAAGTTTCTCTCAGGGTTTCACAAGTGACTGGTCTCTCTTTCTGCAGACTAGATGATTTTTAAGGATTCAGTCAGGGAAGTGAAGAAAACCTTCTCTGTAGTCCCTTTGCAACTTCCTTTGTTTGATATTGCTGAGATTTTCTTTCAGGGCTCTCGATAGGCACCTGCTAGGGCCAAAGCCTCATGGGTAATATGACTGTGTAAGCACAACTTTTGTTGAGTTGTCACATAAATTCCCTATTTGCCCTGCAGAAACCCACAATATTTTTTTTTCTTTCTGTGCTCTCTGCACATGAGCATATTAGCAGATCTATCTTTTCAAGGCCAGTCGTGCAGGAGCAGGTACAGCAGAGCAGGTGGCAGCAAGAGTGTGATCCTTCCAGATTGAGGACAGCTGCAAGAACATGTGACAATTAGCCCATTCAGACATTCTCCCTAAGGTGGAAGGTTTCAGTTCTCTGTCTGGACTAAAGTAAGGGGAGCTACACAGAAGTAAGAGTGTGGCCTGCTGGAGGAGTAAGAGACAAGGAAACCCAATATTAGAAGGGGCTACAATATTTATAGTGACATACTTCTATTTCACTTGCTAAGCAATAGATTACATCGTTCCAGTGCTCAGACATGGATCTGATAAGTTGCTAGAGAAGCTGCTGCCCAGGAGAGTGGGATCAACCACTACGGACTAGACATAATGGTGTCATGCACAGAACTGACCACAGGGGGCCATGCAGTTCATGAGTTCCTTGCAGAGATAAGTTCTATCAAAGTGATACCCACACCTAGAAAGATAGATCAGAATCCCAGTTAACTTCATTCATGATGAGCAAAGAAAACAAAGATCTGTGTGTCCATGTAGGATCCTCTCTGGGATAGTTCTTGTGACAAACAGGATTCTCTACAGTTGGAGAGCTCATAAGGACAATTCTTAGAATCATAGAACTTGAAGGGACCTCAAGAGGTCATCTAATCCAGTCCCCTGCACTCAGGGCAGGACTAAGTATTATCTAGACCCTTCCTCACAGGTGTTTGTCTAACCTGCTCTTAAAAATTTCCAAAGATGGAGATTCCACAACCTTCCTAGGTAATTTATTTCAGTGCTTAACGACCCTGACAGTTAGGAAGTTTTTCCTAATGTCCAACCTGAACCTCCCTTGCTGCAATTTAAGCCCATTGCTTCTTGTCCTATCCTCAGAGGTTAAGAAAAACAATTTTTCTTCCTCCTCCTTGTAACAATCTTTTACACACTTGAACTGTTACCATGTCTCCTCTCAGTCTTCTCTTCTCCAGACTAGACAGACCAATTTTTTCAATCTTCCCTCAGAGGTCATATTTTCTAGACCTTTAATCATTTTTGTTACTCTTCTCTGGACTCTCTCCAATTTCTCCACATCCTTCCTGAAATGTGGCACCCAGAACTGGACACAATACTCCAGTTGAGGCCTAATCAGTGCGGAGTAGAGCCGAAGAATTACTTCTCGTGTCTTAGCTCACAGTTCTGATGGCCACGAGAGAGAAGTCTGACTATCAACTTTCTGGAAATGAACAGTTAGTCACAACACACAGACCCTTCTCTTAGCCATATGATTGCTGAAAGATGGCTAAAGTGACACCGGATGTTCAGTTAGGATCATAGGCATTTTATATGTCAGAAGACAATCTGTCAGAATACATACTACAATTCCAAAGATATAAAGATCACTTAAAGAGAACAGGTAACCAACTTAGTCCTCTGAGACATAATTGGTTACCTCTATACTTCCAAACTGTACACTGGCTTCAAAAGTGCATAGCATTGGTCTCACTCTGCAAAATGGATAACTCCCATTCGCTTTGATGTGAACTGATTTAGACTAACGGAAAATCCCACCCTAGGCTTTTCTTGTTAAATGGCAATTATAGTTGCAGAGACAGGATCACTAGCTGTAACAGAACAATACAGTATCTGTCAAAGTGACAAAGTGATACTGAGATTATCATCAGTTTTTTAGTCTAAAGTGCATTCCAGTTTCTTTAGAGATCAGAAGTAAATATTGCCATTTCTTTGTCCAGGGAAATGTGAAAGGGAATTAATCCACAACACTCTGGTGTCTGCATAAATTCTCAGAATACCACATAGGAGCTGTGGATTTCAAAAGGCATTTAAATCATCTACTGTCAGATGGATTTGCACCTAAGTACTATGGGAGTAGGCTAGATACTGTTGCTGTAAAGAAAAACTAGACAAAAAGGCAGGTGTGGAGTACAACAACTAGGTAGCATCCTTTTAAATTGTTTCTGAGCCCCCTAGTGACCCTCAATATCTTCTAAATTAAGCAGTTATAAAGCTATCAAATTCTCCGTGGACTCTATCATGGTTGTCTGGGCACCCAGGACTGAGAGTCACCTTGTTTCAAGGAAGGGGAAATCTTTCTTGTGGTAGCTGGGTGTCAGCTCTCTGACATCACTGGCTTTTCAGCCACTCAAGCACTCTCCTCTGGGCTATGCCAGTCTCTAACTCCACCTTAGAATCATAGAATATCAGGGTTGGAAGGGACCTCAGGAGGTCATCTAGTTCAACCCCCTGCTCAAAGCAGGACCAATCTCCAGACAGATTTTTACCCCAGTTCCCTAAATGGCCCCCTCAAGGGCTGAACTCAGAACCCTGGGTTTGGCAGGCCAATGCTCAAACCACTGAGCTATTCCCCGCCGCCACTGTCTGCTCATAGAAATCCCCAATCCTCTGCCCAAAAGGTGCAGTTTACCCCAGTTTTACCTTAAGCCACTGTTCCTGTAAACCACACAACACTTATGAGCACTTGTAATAAATCAAAAAGTGGGTTTATTTAAATGAGAATACTTAACGAGAAGTGAGAGAAAGTGATGGAAACAACTGGTTACAACACAAAACAAAATGATAAAATGTAAATCTGGGTCCACACTTATCAGTAGTTACCTTTCCTAAATAAAGTAGATTTCAACAGTCCTCTCTCTTCAAAGTTCAATCCATTGCAGAGCTGACTGTTTTTACAAGAACCAGAATCCAAATGTTCATGAAAATCCCCTGCTCCTTAAGGGGTTCACTCAGGGCATGATTACACTTACAGCGTGGCAGCGGCACAGCTGTACCGGTACAGCTGCAGCGCATGTGGTGAAGACGCTCTATGCCGACCACCCCCAAGAGCAGCAGAAGCTGTGTTGGCTGGGGAAGCTCTCCCACTGACATAGCACTGTTCACACTAGAGCTTAGGCTGGCATAACTTAAGTTGCTCGGGGGTGGTGGTTTATTTACACTCTTGAGCAACATAAGTTTTTCCAACATAAGTGGTAGTGTAGATATGGTTGCAGTGAGTGGATGCAGAGTGCCTTTCCCAACACTGTCTTTATTCATAACCAAGTGGTCTCCTGCCTTCTATAATGTTCCTTTTCACCTCCATGTGGTTTTGATCAGTTGCAGTTGTCTTGATGGTTTTCCATTGATTGTTCTATGATGCGGCAAGGATTGACAATAGAACACTGCATTACCTCACTGGCTGGCTAGGGAGGGGTGACAACTCCCTCTTGCTTCAATGGGTCATTACCAAGACATATTGCCCCGGTGACTAATTTCTATCCTAAGTCCATAAAGCATACTTGCAATATAATGTTATTCCTTAAATATTATACATACATCTCACAAATATTATGAATTCTAACAAGTTAAGAGCTTTCTGTAAAGTTCTTACATGTTACTCTTTATGGATGAAGATCCTGTAAGACATGTTTGGTGTAGTGAGTTTGCCAGGCCTGAGATGAGAGTTGTTTGCAAAGAACAGGGGACCCTTTGCCAAAGGTTCTCTGTCACAGACTCCATGTTGTCATCTGTAAATGGATCAATCTGAACTAGTCTGGCATTGCTCATGTGAGGTGATGGTTGTGCTTTTTGCATTTACTTTTACACTTCCTGTGGGTGACCCGATTTGTTGCCATTTCTGTGTGGTTTGTCTTAGAATTAACAATCCTTTGCAGGATTGTTTCCCACAATGAAAGCAGACTGTCTTTGCATGTTGTCCCTATTGTACTTTTTGCTTGATACCTAGTTTATTTGTTGTACACATTACACAATGTGGTTCCAGCTCCCTGGCATCTTGGGTAGCAGTTTTCATTGCCACAGCAATTTCTAGTGCATATTTTAGGGTCAAATAAAACTCAGACAACAACAGTTTTTGGATTGCTTCACTTTGCACACCACACACTAACTGTTCCTTTTAATGCATCTTTTCAACTCTCTCCAGACTGGCAATGCTCTGTTAGTTTCCTTAATTCAGCTTCGTAGTCAGAAACTGTTTAATTTGCTTTTTGACTCTGTTTATAAAAGCTGAAAGGCTCTGCAGTCACCAAGGGCTGTAGGGATAGGTAGTTTTGCAGAATTTCCTCAATCTTAGCAAATGTTTTGTCTGCTGGTTTAATAGGTGCTGTCAGGGGTGTGTACAAGGGGGGGAAGCAGGGACATGGCCCCCTCCCCAATAATCGGGGGGGGGCGGCACAGAACTCCTCCAGTCTGAGGGCTGTGGTGGGGGGAGTTGACAGCTCTTCTGGCCCCTCCAGAAGTCATCAAATTTTTATTCCTGTGCACGCCCCAGGTGCTGTAAATTACATGGCAGGTTAAAGTTCAGTATGGCAAACCTGATCCCCAAAGTTTAAAAAGCAGGAGTCCAAAATCATTAAATCAGCCCCCAAATCATGAGACTTGTAACAGGGATTATATTGTGGCTTTTGATCTATTTTATTTTTCAACACCTCCTTGTGCACAGTGTGTGTGTGTGGTGGTGGTGGTGGGCGGGGGGAGGAAGGGGGTGTAGGGGAGGTAGAGGGAGAGAGTTGCTAACTGTCCCAAATTTATTGAATAAATGATTTTAGCACTCAATGGCTGCCTGATGGTGTGAGGCTTCCAGCTACTCCCCAAACCCCTAAAGTCTAAATAATTCTTTGTCTCCCTGGCCCCCACATTGGTTCCCCCTCCCCCCCACACCTCACCTACTTAATTCCTATACACACTGGGTTCTCCCCAAAACGTTCAAGTTCATCCATAGCTTCATTTTATGCAAAAAGAACAGTTACAGCAAAAGATATGTGCAGCCACATCATCTAGTGTATTTTTACCAAGTACTGTAAAACTGACTTGTTCTCATCCTAAGAAGCAGCTTTTGGAACATGTGTGTTCAAGCTTGTGGGATAAAGTCAATAGGAAAAGTCAGTGAGGGGAGGGTAGTTCTGATGTCAATGTAAATCCAGAGAAACTCCCTTGCCTGCACCAAAGTAACTGGGATTAGAATGTGGCCCAGAGTGTATAAATGAATCCTATTTCCATAAAAATATATTTGGCTTTATAATTTTTTCATCTGTTTTTACACTTTGATGACAGTTTTCCCCCTTGTATGTACTGCTAGATTGTCTTTCAGTGTAGATCTGCATTGTACTGAGGGAATATGGAAGTTTGAATTGATGATTTTCTTAATGCATTAATAGCAATAGTTATTAGTATGCACAGTTTTGGATTAATTTCTTCTTGGGTGTTCCTCTTTGTAGTGACATGGCTCTCAATCACTATGTAACTTGCCTCTGGTACTACATGAGTATACACATAAACCTTAAGTGAGGCTGGTGGATTGTATTTTGTCAAGAAAGCAAATTAATAGTTAGACATATTTTCCTTTCTTACTGTGTGTCTCACAAATGGTGCGCTGAAAGAACAGAGAATAATAGCATTATTTCAAGCTTCTGGTATCTGATCAATATGTAATTTAATATAAATCATTATATGAAGAATATATTTTTAAAAATTTGAAGATATTCTATATTGATGTGTCTCATCCATATTGATACGCTCATCCATATTTACAGTTATTTGTAACTCATTTATTGGTTTTATAAGTCCATAATTCTTCCAGCAAGTATTGCAAATCTCCATGCTCTGTCTGAATGCATTATTTGGGATTTGGATCTCATCCATGCTCCCTTGAATTTGGCAGTTATTACTGCAAGGCTGGAATAATTTATACTTGCATAATCATCCCAAAATAGATGCATTTTGTTTTGTTTGTTTAGATGGTAGCTCCTGAAGGTCTGTTACTAGCTTACAACAACCCCTGTGAGTCAAATCACTTCCCCTTTTCGGGGCTCTGCTATTGCAAGGATAAAGTATTGCAGCTCTGGCATTATGCACTTTTGGGCAAGCAGGAGATGTCAAAATTTCATCAGATTGTGTTTTCCACTCAGAGCCTCCAAAGTATGGACTTCTCCTTCTCCAAGGTACATGTGAACCTAGAGGCAGAATTCTGTCCTTGATTCATTATTTTGAATCTGGAGGATTTATCTGATCATATTATAATAGTTTCAAGGTAAGTCATTATGATGCTTTTTAGGGCACCCAGGACTGAGAATCACCTTGTCATTGCCTGCCTCCAGCGTAAGGGGCTCTTGCCTGGGCTGGCTGAGTGTTAGTCCCCTAAGGATATGTCTACACTACCCGAATTGGCGGGTAGCGATGGATCGATTTATCATGTCTAGTGTAGGCACGATAAATCGAACCCCAATCACTCTGCCGTCGACTCCTGTACTCCACCGTGGCGAGAGGCGGAAACGGAGTTGCCGGGGGAGTGGCGGCAGTTGACCCCATACCGTGAGGACACGAGGTAAGTCAACCTAAGATACGTTGACTTCAGCTGTGCTATTCTCATAGCTGAAGTTGCGTATCTTAGGTCGATTTCCCTCCCACCCACCCCCCAAGTGTAGACCAGGCCTAAGACAGCCAGCCACTCAAGCAATCTTCTCTGGGTTACACCAGCCCAGTCTTTTGCCTTGCAGATTGACAACAGATGCTCCTGAGACCTGAGTCCCTTCAAAATGTCCTCCCAATTGCTGGATAGCCACAGAAATCCCGGATACTCTGTTCCCAAAGAAACAATGTACCCAGTTTACCCATTTCATCTTAGACCCCACCCCCTGTATTATGCACAGCACTTGAGTTCAGTTATAAAACAAACAAAATATTTGAGAGAGAATACAGATTCAAATAAAAATCAGTGATAGATGGGAACCAATGGTTACACATAAAACAAAATCACAGTATGCTTTTGAGAGACTAAACTTACGCTAACAACTTCTCCTGTCTATAGAAGCTTATCTCACCCAAAGTTCTTTCCAGCATTTTCACCCAAGGCTGGTTGAGATCCCTTTTGAAACAAACAAACAAACTCACCATCCATTTATATCCTAGGTGAAGGATGTGAGGGTGTCGTTTTTGTCCCTAAAATATACCAGAACATATCTTTGATGTTCACCTCAAGATAGGGTCCCTCCTCCATCCCTACTCTTTACCTTTTTCTGTTCGTTTCCTTCTAAAGTCCCCACCAACTCTTCATTAGTATTAGACTTAGAATGCTAATGGTGCCCATTAGAGAGAGATCAGTGATGTAATATCTTTTATTGGACCAACTTTTGTAATGATGCTAATGGTGGACTAGACAATATTCACTTTACAGATAACCACATAAATGCATTGTCCTCTCTTGCCTAGGGGGGGGGGGGGGGAAACCATTTTCACCTTTCCTGGTGACCAATCCACAACTTGCATATCTCCACCAGACCTGAAGAAGAGGTCTGTGCATACTGAAAGCTTGTCTCCTCCACAAACAGAAGTTAGACCAATAAAAAATATTACTTCACCCACCTTGTCTAGCTTAAGAACATAATTTTTCGTATATACATGTAACTCCTTACATAGTATCTGTACATACATTTCACAATTATTATGATGACCAATGTGACACAGGCTTTCAGTAGACACGCTTTGGTGAACTATTATGTATAAATCAGATCCAGCATCAGAGTCACATTTTGAGAATAATATCCTCAGCAGCCTTGTTTTCATTAATTATCAGTTTAGTTTTTAAAATGTAAATAAAAGTTTGTTACATAGAACATACAAATAAAAATAGATTCAAGCAAAAATGCCCAATATAATGAATACAGGAGGTTATCAGTTACTATTTAGTAAAGACACATAATATAAAAGAGTGGGATTATTCAGTCTAATTTACTATCACTTGTTCCATGCACAAAAACATTACTGTTTAGTGACTCTGCTCTATTTAATGATTTGTTAGCTTGAGGCTTTATTTTAAATACCCATTGAGTTAATTAGGTACTTATGTCAAGTGAAATAGGGTGAGAAAAACTTAGATCCCATTGTGCTTAAAATGTATAAAAAAGCAAAAAATCTTAACATAGACAAACCAACATGAACGACTTGAAAGGGATGTAACCTATCCTAAAAGTATTTCAGGAGGAAAGACTGACATTAGCTAAAAAGGTACATTTCCTCAATAATTGTACATCATCTAGCCTGAGATTGTAAAACCATGTCTTAGGCAACTGACCAAATGGCTGTTGGAGAGAAAAGCCCTCACCACCCCGTGGCTTGGCCTACTCAGGTCTGGGTTGCTAGTGGCGTGCAACCCTTACTCTCCACATACTCATTGTGCTATATAATAAATGCTCAAGGAAGTAGAGTTGCCACACTGCCTGTACATTAAAGATACAGTCTTTAGTTTCTGGTCACACACTTCCTGCTGGAGACAGACAAAGAAGCCTGGAACAGGGCAGTCACAGGCTGCAGCTACAAAGAGTAGTAGAAAGTTTTGTTTACCTAATTTTTGTACATAGTTCTGTTCATAATAAAGGATATATCTTGCCAGTGATCTGCTTGTCAGTAATGGTACATGGTAACTACATGGTACCAGGAGTGGAAGGCACAGCATGCTGGAAGATCCAATGAGAGTGGTAACACTGAAATGGCTGCTACAGAGCTTGTACTATTGCACATAACTCCTCCATCAGCCAGAAGAAATGCTAAATATGCCTGGAAATGGTTCAAACAGCAATTTGAACTGTGTATGAAAGCCATATGCACAAATAAACTGGAGGACAAGAAAAAGATTGCTCTGCTCTTAACAGTGGCAGAGAAAGAAGCCCTGGATGTCTACAATGCATTCTGTACAGATAGTGGTGGGAAGGAGAAGGAAACTTTGCAGAAATAGTGAAAATGTTTGAGTATCATTATGTCCTGAGGAAAAATGTTACTTATGAGAGAGATGTTCAGGATGAGAACACAAAATGAAGGTGAAACAATAGAGGGGTTTGTCAGAAACTTAAAACTAAAAAAACAGTCCTGTGAATATGGAATACCAAGACTCTCTCCTTAAAGTCCAGATCATCCTGAGGTATAACAGTAAGAATCCATGAACTGTTACTAAGGACGATGGATCTGACACTGGAAAGAGCAATATTTATATGCCAAGCCACAGACCGAACAGAAATGCATATAAAAAGCTTGGAGAAAGGCACAGAGCTCATGACTTTGGGTACCATAGCTAAATCTGCATAGGAAAAGTTCACAGCAATTAAATTGGCCAGTGACAGAAACATGGAAAGCAGGGGACAATGCCAGCAATGTGGTAACCAGCATGAGTATAGGAAATGCCCAACATTCAGACAAATGTGTAGAAACCATAATAAACCCAATCATTATGCTAAAATGTGCAGAGAAAGCAGGAAAGAACATGTGTTAAGACCGGAGAGGGATTCCTTAAGTGAAGAGGAAGAGCTGTTTTAAGCACAATAATGGAGGAGGCTGAAAAGTCAAAAGATTGACTAATTAAAATGTGCTCAAATTGCACTTATATGATATTCAAGGTAGACACTGGGGCACATGTAAATGTAATCACAAACTGAAAGAGATGTAAGAAGCACATACAAATAGAAGAGTCAAAAGTATCTGTAAAAGACAATAATGGAGGAACAATTCCAGTGTTGGGAAGGGCCACTGAGATTTAAATACAAAAGGAAAATGATAAAACAAGAATTTGTGGTGGTACGCAAAGGTGAACGAGAAACCAGAAACCGAAGCAAAAATGGCACTTCAGTGAAGAGGCATTTGCACAGGAAGTGAGTGAAAGGGACCTTGGGTATAAGGTCAACAAGGACATCAGTGGGGACTATGAAGAGTTTATCTCGCAGATAATCTCAGCAGTTAAGAAGGGAAAGGCATTAAAAATGCTGGGATGCAAGCAGAGGATCAGTGAGGAAACTGTGAACCTGATGGCGAGGAGGGCGCACATGAAATTAGAAGAAAAAATGGGCGAAGAATACAGAACACTGGAAATAGATTTGTGTGAAAATCAAAGAAGACTACGAAGACTTTAGAAAGAAGAAATTGAGAGAGGCAGACAAAAAGAATTGAGAGAGGCAGTCTAAAGAAGGTAGAAAGAGATGTTAGGCTGAAACAGATTATCCCAGCAGGGCTAAAAGATGAAAATGGTGAAAGGACATTGGAAAGGAGCAAGATGAAAGAAATATGTACAAAGCAACAGAGGGACCTGTGGCACCTTTAAGACTAATAGAAGTATTGGGAGCATAAGCTTTCGTGGGTAAGAACCTCACTTCTTCAGATGCAAGTTCTTCTGTAACCTGCTGCCTTAACAGTGTATGCTGGACATTGACATGCAAGGAGTAGAGGTCACTGTAGAATTTTGTACATATTTCTGGTATCAGAGGGGTAGCCGTGTTAGTCTGAATCTGTAAAAAGCAACAGAGGGTCCTGTGGCACCTTTAAGACTAACAGAAGTATTGGGAGCATAAGCTTTCGTGGGTAAGAACCTCACTTCTTCAGATGCAAGTCTTGTATGCGGTATGATATAACTATCTGATTTTGAGGCTGGAAATTCTAGTTCGCACAAATTAGAGTCCAATGGGTCCATTAATCCTAGTGGCATTTGTGCAAATCTGCAAAGCTCTTAGATATCATATCAGAAATTATTGTAACATCAGAAACAGCTTAATCTGAATCTCTTTTCATTCTTTTAATACGGTTAAGGGGTAGACAAACGTTCATTCAAAATAACCCCTGAATTTTATCAGGGCATGTGGACGATGTTTGGCCAGAATACCTCAAAGCAGGGGAAGATACTCTCTTCAAAGTGTTGGTTCAATGGTTCACCATCTACATCAATAGCAAGCGTGTCCCAGATGCATGGAAGAAATCAAAAACAATACTATTGACGAAGAAAGGCGGTCCAGAAGAACTGAGCAACCACCGTTTGATCACACTCCTCTCACGAGTGCATAAAGTCTTTACCCACGTCATACTCGATCGGATTAAGAAGGATCTTGAAATGCACAAAAGCAGAGAACAAGCTGGTTTCCGCTCAGGGTATTCGACAACTGATCACATCCACTCAGTTCAACATTTCGATGTGAGGAATACAAAGTACCATTGTGTATTGCATTTCTTGACTACAAAAAGGCATTTGACTCGGTAGAGATTAATGCTGTACTCAACGCTCTCAATTAAATCTGAATTGACCCGAGGTACATCAACCTGCTGGAAGAAATTAATTGCAATTGCTCGACAGAGATAACATTATTCAATGTCCCCTGCTTTATTACTATATGTAGAGGAGTGAGACAAGGTGACACAAACTGAAGCTGTTTGCAGCAGTACTGGAGTCGCCGTTCAAGAAATTGAACTGGGAAGAAGGAATCGGAATTGACAGAGAACAGTTAACCCATTTTCTCTTCGACAACTATGTAATACTGGCAAAGGACACAGCAGAACTGGAGAACAAATTGCAGCAACTGCAAACACTTTTACATGGTATCGGGTTGGAAGTAAACACGTCAAAGATGAAGAGGATGTGGAATGAGCATTGTGCAGAAGGAAAAATCACTGTAAATGGGAAAGAAATCGAGGAGGTCAACAAATATATTTACCTGGGTCAGCAGCTGAGCAGAGACAACTCATTCAAAGGGGAATGCAGCAGGAGGCAAAAGGCAGGATGGGCAAGTTTCAACAAAATAAAGACGTTTCTAACGAATGATGAACTTCCCACGAAGAAAAGGAAAGAACCGTTTAACGCCACTGTTCTGCCAGCAACGATATACAGAGCAGAAAGCTGGTCAACGATGAAAGCAGAGGAAGAAAAATTTGCTGTCACCCAGAGAGCAATGGAAAGGCGAATGTATAAGCTATCACTCCGTGATCATATACTGAATGAGGAAATCAGAATGCGTACAAAGGTAACTGATGTAGTGCAGGCAATGTATGATGCAAAGTGAAGATGGGCGAGTCATTAAGTCCACAGGCAAGACAATAGGTGGACAACCCGCATCAGTGACTGGATCCCCAGAAACGACAAGCGGCTGCTTGGCAGACCAAAAACGTGCTGGGCCAATCCCATGACAAAACTCTTTGACAAGAAATGGAAGGAACATGCTCACAACAAAATGGAATGGTGTGGCATCGACTTGCATTTGTGTAGGGACGGACAAAGGTGAGGTGATATAAAGGCAAGCAACAAGTCTTGGGCCTACATATGCCAGATGCTTCATCTCATTAAGGGGATGTATGCCACAGAGAGGCAAAAAGACAACATAGAATCAAGTATGAAATTATTTAATAGCATTATGTGAAGATGTATTCACAGGAAATGGGACCCTCCCAGTAACATACAAGATACAGTTAAAAGAAGCTATAGAATGGGGTAGGCAACCTATGGCATGTGTGCCGAAGGCGGCACGCAAGCTGATTTTCAAGGGCACTCACACTGCCCGGGTCCTGGCCACCGGTCCGAGGGGCTCTGCATTTTAATTTAATTTTAAATGAAGCTTCTTAAACATTTTTAAACTTTACCTTCTTTACTTTACATACAACAATAGTTTAGTTATATATTATAGACTTATAGAAAGAGACCTTCTAAAAACGTTAAGATGTATTACCGGCACGCAAAACCTTAAATTAGAGTGAATAAATGAAGACTTGGCACACCACTTCTGAAAGGTTGGCAACCCCTGCTATAGAACCTATGGTAGAAGCTACATGAAAAGTTCCACAAGCCTTCAGAAAGAAGCTAGAAGAAGACCTAGACCTGCAAAACATAAGGCATATGGTATTATTCATAAAAAGAAGAGCCAATAGATTGGATGCACTTTTAGTAACTGTAGCGAAAAAAAGGAGGGAGACTACAGCTGGGTGTGAACCGTAAAGAGCTGAACATGAACATAAAAAGAGAACGCTTCCACTTGCCCACAAGAACTGAATTACTGTGTGAGACAACAGGAGCCAAATTCTTCAGCAAATTAGATGCGTCATCTGGATTTTAGCAGATCCCATTGGACAACGGGAGCTACAAGATACCCATTTTCAACACGTTTTTTGGCAGATACTGTTTTCTAAGACTGCCTTTCAGAATCTGTTTCATCTCTAGATGTATTTCACTGTACAATGAGCCAGATGTTCGAAGGTACATGAAAATGTACATTGATGACATTTTGGGCAGCAAACTGAGGATAGTACTGGAAATTGTGAGAGCTAATAATCTTAAACCAAATAAGGGCAAACGTCCGCTTCGAACAATGGAAATAACATACTTAGGAGAGAGCGAGAGAGGACAAAGAGAATCTTGCCTGATGAGTCAGATTCAGGCAATACTGAACAGGCTGAGACCGGAAGATGAGAAGGAATTCAAAGACTGCTAGGCATGTTGAATTATGTCAACAAAGTCATACGTAACTACACAGTTCGTACCACTCACCTACGACATCTCCCCAAGGTCACCGAATTGGCATGGATGCCAGAGCATGAAAGAGAGAGAAACGATTTAGAGCGCATTATGAAATCAGCTCGAGAGCTGCTTTTTTTTTTTTTTTTTTTGACGCATTGAAAGAAAGCAAACTTTCCACAGATACCTTGAAAGGAGGGCTGGCAGCAATACTATTACAGTGTCATGGAACTGATTGGTTTCCAGTCTCATATGCGTTTAGGGCAGTGGTTCCCAAACTTTAACAACCCGCGAACCCCTTTCACAAAAATATCAAATCTCGTGAACCCCCTCCTAAAAATGAATATTTCCAGGGATTTTCTCCCTTACCTGAGCATAAATTATAGAAGCAGTGATCTTGGAAATATTTTTTATGACCCGCTTATTACACACCATTTATTATTACATTATTATTTATCATTACATTCATAATTTTATTACATTATGAAAATGGCAACACACTCTTCCAAGATTTCACTTCTGTAGCTCATATCACTTCAATTAAGCCTCCTACATGTTTCATCAAGGAGTACCAGATGTGAAACAGCATGAAGGTATTTAAGAAGCTAACTCAAATAAAGAGTTCTTCCCACAAGCATTCGGGTCTTGAGCAGTCTAGGCAAACAACTCACAACTACAATAAAGCTTAAACTTGTTCTGCCAGGAAGTCATGGTCATGGGGCTCGGGCTGCCAGCCCCTGCGCCCGGGGTCTGCCATTACAGATTTTTTTTTTTTGAGAACCCCTGATACAGTTCACAAACCCCAGTTTGAGAACCACTGGTTTAGGGCTATGACAAATGCAGAGACGATGTATGCATAAATTGAAAAAGACACATGGTTTGGCACATGGATGTATGAGATTTCATTACTTTCTCCATGGTCATAGCTTCAAAGCAGAAACTGATCACAAACCACTAATTGCCATACAAACAAAGGGAATTGGAAAAGCAACACCAAGTATACGGACACTACTTTTGAGAAATACAGAAATATAATGAGACCCTGGAGTTCCAACATGGACATCACTTAGTAATGGCAGATACATTCTCAAGAGCATATGCGCCATCTATTAGTACACAGTCTGATGATCTGGAACAAGTGGTAAGCATACATGTGAACATGGTAAAAGTGCCACATGCTCATCTCTAGGAATCTAGGATGAATTGGAGACAGAAACAGCTAATGATGTAATGCTGCAAGCAGTGACACAAGTGATAAGTAAAGGAGGAGAAAAATCAACACTTCCCAAATGCGTGTTCACACTGTAAAAATGAGCTTTCAAGTGATCTCAGAAATGCTCTTGAAGGGAAGACAGATCATGGTTCCCACAGTGATGAGAAGGAAAATGTTGGAATAAATACATAAAGGGAATCAGACAATGACAAAATCAAAAGAGAGAGCTAGAGAAGGAATATTCTGGCCACGGATGAATAGTGGCATTGAAGAAATGATAAGCAAGTGTGGAACATGTCAGCAGTACAAAGATTCCCAGCAGAAAGAACCAATGATACCACTCAAACACTTGAAATTCCATAGGACAAAATTAGTATTAGTATGTTCAACTTGGGAAGACGTGATCACCTGGTTATAATAGACTACTTTACCAATTTCCCAGAAGTCATCATATTTGTAGATATCAAAGCAGCAACAGTTGTCAGGCACGTTAAATCTGTATTGGGCATCATGACATTCCAAGAAGATTTGACTGAAGAGGGTTTGCAATACAGCATATTGGGAAGATTGCTGAAACGCCCTAAAGACTGACCACGACATGTTAAGATTGTGTTTCAGCATCTTGAACTGTTAAGTCTGTTGTTGTACTTTGTAATAGTTTCATTGTTCAATAAAAACAACAAGTAGTCCGGTGGCACCTTAAAGACTAACAGATTTATTTGAGCATAAGCTTTCCTAGGTAAAAACCCCACTGCATCTGAAGAAGTAGGCTTTTTACCCACAAAAGCATATGCCCAAATAAATGTTAGTCCTTAAGGTGCCACTGGACTCCTTGTTGTTTTTGTGGATACAAACAAACACAGCTATCCCCTGATAATTGTTCAATAAGTTAGTTCAGTCTGAAAACATTTTAAAAAGAACTACAAAAAAAAAAAAGAAAAAAGAAGTGCTATAGAATAAGTCCTCCAGGAAGTGTAGAAGTACCAGACTTCCTGTATACTTTAGAGGCAATATTTGGTTTCTTGTGACACACTTTCTGTTGGGGGCAGAAACAAAGAAGCCCAGAACAAGGCAGTCCCAGTAGGAAGTTGTTTTATTAACCTCGCTTTAGTATGAACAGGAACCATCTTAAAACCAGTTTGCTCATCAGTAAGATACTACCCGTCTGCTGCAGTAGGGCTGGGAGTGGTTGGTGCCTTGGCTGACACTCCTTCACGCACCCTGATCAGAACATCTGGCTAAGCACAGAGGAGAAATAAATTTCACCCTTTTGGGTCTGGGTTTTGGCAACTTATTTTCCTAACTGGAACATGGGAGGAATTGTGACTCTGAGTCTTACTTCCTTCCAGTGGTCCTTCCTGGAGTAGAGAAGTTATCCTGCAGCAATGAATGGTGGGTGACTTTACAGGCTTAATTTATCCTTTTAACAATATATAGTTCAGCAAACTTTATCCTTACTTTCCAAGAAATTATATAATAAATACTTGCTTTACTTAAAATATTGAGAATGCTCCATGTAGTAGTTATTCTAAAGTCAAGGGTTTTATAAAAGGATACTAAATTGTAAGAGTAGGAAATCTGGGTTCTAGACTGTTATCCATAGACACAAAAAGTTCCTTAGCTGTAATGGGAATCGCATGCGTGTGTCATTGTGAGAATCTCATTTTATCAGACTCAGTGAAACAGTCGTGTATGCTGTATGATATAACTGTCTGATTTTTAGGCTGGAAATTCTAGTTCACACAAATTAGAGTCCAATGGGTCCATTAATCCTAGTGGCATTTGTGCAAATCTGCAAAGCTCTTAGATATTATATCAGAAGTTACTGTAACACCAGAAACAGCTTAATCTGAATCCCTTTTCATTCTTTTAATATGGTTAAGGGGTAGACAAACGTTCATTCAAAATAACCCCTGAATTTTATCAGGGCATGTGGTTATTACTGTGTATTGATTGTAAGGTAATGAAATATTTTACTATGGACAATTTCTAAGTGTCATAATCTGCTAGAAGAAAATCTAGAATTATTTTTGTTCCAGAAAATTGTGATATTGGTATATGGATAAGAATCTCTTACAGCATATATGCATATACACAAAATAAAACACATCATGCTATGTCTTTGTAATGGGATAGTTCTCTTCTAATTCCGATTTAGGGATACACTGAGGTACCTAACAATCTCAAGCATAAAAATCTTTCTTGAAAGAGAGAGAAATGACGGTCACTAACAAATTACATGCTTTTGACATGATACAAATATTTGAAAGTGGTCCTTTTATGAAAATTTTTTAAGCACATGAGAAAAAGGCCTATTCAATACTGTGAATTTTCAAATATAAAATAGAGGATTTAAGTTGTTCAGCAGTAATACACTTTTGAATTTGGAAGATATAATTGATCTAAAGACTCATTTCATTGAATTTTGTTATTCTTGGTTTGTCTTTGCAATTCATTAGGTACTTTTAATTTCAAACATTTGTCTATTTTAATTTTAGTGTAGGACAAACACATTCTAATTTAACTCAAGTTGACTGCTTCCAAGACTGTACTTTGTTTGTAATTTAGATAGTTGAGGAAGTATCATTATACCAGAGAAACAAAACTCTTTCTTGAAGCCTTCAATGATAAATTTTCACTGCAACTGGGATAACTTATCCAGTGACCTGAGCCATTGGACAAGTGTAAGAATAGAAAACTAGGGAGTGATGAAATTGGACTTTGGTGTATAGTACAAGTGTTGAGTTTGACCAAGGAGACCTGTCTAGTGCGTCTAGAAAGAGTGTATATAGAAAATATAAATTAATTTGTAGCTACACAAAGTCTTGGGTCCTTATATAACACTGATAAATTCTTTGCTAAATCCAAAGTGCTTAAGAATGTGAAAAGCAAAAAGGCTACATATCTCAGAGACAGATATAGCTCTACAAAAACAACAAGGAGTATGGTGGCACCTTAAAGACTAACAGATTTATTTGGGCATAAGCTTTCATGGGTAAAAACCTCACTTCTTCAGACTAACACAGCTACCCCCGATACTTGACAGATATAGCTCTACTTTCCCATGGGTCGTTGTATTAAATTTATTATAACACACAGTAGAAATTATCACTAACCTCAGCTGTCTCATAAAACTAACATGATCCAAGTGAATGAACTGTAAGAAGAATTTATCTAATTGTGAAATGATCAGGTTGGTTTGAGACAGGTATTAATCCTTTTTAAGAAGTGGACTAGAGAAGGTTCATGCATGCAAAGAACTACAGTTCAGAGACTTGGGGCTTCTTGGCAATAAAAAAAAGGCAAATTTTATAGAATCTGGTAAAGACTCATATTAAAATATATTGTTGCTCAAGTTAAAAAAAGAAAAGAAAAAGTTGACTGGAGATTTAGGTGCCTGCAAAATCTGAGTAATTGATTTAGATGAAGTGTTTCCTTGTTTTAAAGTTCATTTTGTAATCACTTATGTTTCTGTGTCATCAAAGCTCTGGTTACCATATTAAGAAAGCTCTTCTGTTCTTTCTCTCTGTCCTGAGGAATCTAATCACTTATCAAAATGGTAGAAAATACTTTTTCCTGGACCATTGGTCTTATTCTAGAAGTATCCATAATATAAGAGAAAATGCTTTGTTTCCTATTAGAAAGATAGGTTGTCCGATAGCTAAATTTATCACCCCAGAAAAACATACAACTTTTCAGTTTCTCTGCTCTAATGGGATTAGAGAGCATTCTGGAATGTAAAAAATTAGCCATAACACCTGAGGTGGGGCAATCATTTTATGTCCAATACGAATTCCAAGTTACATATTCAATTCTTCAGTTGCTTAATCTTCTTTCCTTGGAAATCAGAAAGCATATGTTACATGCTGAATAATTATTGCTCAGTTGTAGTTAAACGTGAAAGTCATTGGTGTCAGAAAACATTGGTGTCAGCTTAGTTACATTTGGGTCTCATAATGATAAGGTTTAGTGCCTCCAGGGTTTGTAGGTTTTATAGCATTATTCCCCATTCAGATCTAGAGGACACAGGGGAGGAGTACCTTTTTTTAAAGAAAAGATACTTTGAAAAGAACATTCATAACTGTAGAGAGGAAGACAAAGCTAACCTGAAATAGCAATTAAACCATAAAATGAAACATTACATGCATCTTACATGTTTGATGCTTGCCTAACATCTGTCGGGGAATCTCCTGAATAATTTTGCTCACCTCAGGGCAAAATTTTTTTTGCATGAAATAGATTATAGATGTCATGACTTCGGAACAATTAGATTCACCTGGCATAACCACCCTACATCCAAGGAAACTTAGTTTTATTTCTATAAAAAATGATAGATGTAGTGCATTAGAAGGCATTTTCAATGTAGACATTTTCAGGGGGTTTTATTGTCATTTTGTTGTGTGTTGATTTAGAAAAAGCTCCCATGTGGATCACAAAAGACAGAAGTCACAATTTCATGTGTATGTGAGGAAAATGAAGCTACTAAGTTACTAGACAACCACACAATTTCTTTGCAACTTTTTGTCTTCTAAGTGAAATATACAAGTGCAAAGCTGTAGAAAAGCTTCAGTGAAAATTTCTTATGAATTTTTTGCAGTTGTGTTTAAGTGATTTCCACAAAATTTTACACTTTTCTGTAAAGTTTCATGAATTGCAGAGGTGTGTTTGGGGGGGTAGGGTGGGTTGTTTGTTTTTTTTTCACATTGAACAAATATCAACACTTAGATAACCAGGCAGAAAAATCTTTGAAGAGATTAATTAGATCAGTAAAAACACAAACGTTATAGATTTGAAATGCAAAACATCCTTTGTTCAAAAACAGACTTTCCATTACTCGACATTTCACACTTCAGGTAAAAAAAATTCCCCTTTTGGTTTGACAATGGGTTCTGTTTACTGGGGGAAAAAATCATGTTTCTACATTCTTTTGGAAACTGGACAGCTTTTGATGTTGATGTGTACTGAAAAATATTGAACAAGTGCTATGAAAACTTCACAACCATCCATGTGTAGGTTGTTTGAAGACCAGTAAATGTGCTTAGTCATGTTAATTAATCATTTTTCCATTTGGTAGATTTACTTGGGAAACAAATGTTGCAGATGCAACATTGCGTGTACTGTGAGTGTAAGCCAGAGAATAGAGCTAAAGACCCAAATTTTGACCCAGACATTCCATAAAATCAGGAAAGATTTAATAGTGCTCGTCTGAATGATATTTAGGCTCCATCTTCTAATTTCCACAGAGAAGCAACAGAAATTGACAAACAGTTACAGAATACAAAGTCCATAGATAGTGGTGCTATATCAAAATCATGCCAAGCTTCTCCTGAAACTTACATACATTTGTTTTTACTTTATTTCATTATATAACTTAGTCAACATTTAATCAACATGTAACAAGAATTCATAGCTAAGACAGCTGATGGTTTACTGCTCACAGCATAGCACCAAATCAAACCTCAGAGATCCACAAAGAAATCTTTTCTCATTTAGCTAGTAGTTTACATCATACATCTAAATAGGCTCCCAGAACAGCAAAAAACAATAGCAATCACCCTTTTGGTCATGATTGAGCAAAAAAGTGGTAAAATTAGTATAACAAATGACTCAGGAAGTAGAACTAGAAATTGGTGCCAACAAAGGGCACAAAGAGAAAGTAGTACAAAGTATAGGAAGAGAGATTGTTGCCTACTTGTCCATAGAAAACCTCTAGGTCTCTTTCCATACCCAAAGGAAAAACATGCATATTTAATATAAGAAATTCATTTAATTTTCCCCCTCATTCCTACCTGCAATCATTGTAGAACCATTAAATACAGATAAGTGAATGTCTGTAACACCTGAAAGCCACTAATATCAACAAAGCCAAAACCAAAGTATGCTACATTTCCAGGCATGATTCATATTTGAAGTCTGACTGCAAGTTGCCTGTCCGTACTGGGAACAAAATAAATTACTAGAGGCTGAAAAGAAAAAGACAAGACCTACAAGAACAGAGGATATAGTATATATTTAAAAGTGGCAAGTCATATTTGTAGATGGGGAGGTCTTCTACAGCAGCCTTTTTTGTTTGGATGATGATAATGAAGTCTCATCTTTGAATTATACAGAAAATCTAGGTTACTGTATTCCAAGGAACAGCATTGGAAGTTGTAGAAGGTTGTTATTCTTTGAAGTCCCAAGGCCTCAGATACAAGATCTGTACTGCAGATCTCCAAAATTTGGACATTGTTACATATTTCAGGGAACAGCAATAGTTTCCCCATCCAAATTTAAAATCCATTGTTAAGTCCTTATCTTTTAATAAGGATGGATTTGTAGAATGTCCTGACTTAATACACTAGTTTGCAATATAATAAATTTCCTCTAGATATGGACTGTTTTCCCATGTATTTGTGCAGCACCTAGCACTTGAATGAAGATCAGTGTAATACAAGAATTTAACAACAATAACTTTGGCATTTACAGATTGCAAGGTTAGGTGAATTAGAAAAGTTTCACCAAATCTGTTGCAGAGTCAATGAATGTCATAATACAGGCAGGTTTCTGTTGTAAACCTGCTGGCATTCCAGGGTTCATAGCTCCATGAAAAGGAGACATGGGGGCTCTCAGGGTCCCTGCACTGGAACCAGGAATCTGGAAGTTCTGGAAGCCCAGGGAGATCCAGATGAAGTCAGAGCTCTCAGGACTTCCAGGCTCCCAGCACTGCAGCAGGGAGCCTGGGAGCCCTGAGAACCCTGACTCAAGCTGGAATCCAGTCTATGGAGCCTGGAGGTCCTTGGCTCGCAGGTCTGCAGCTCTGAGGCAACCCAGGGTTGTGAGTTCAATCCTTGAGGGGGCCATTTAGGGATCTGGGGCAAAAAGCTATCTAGGGATTGTGCCTGCTTTGAGCAGGGGATTGGACTAGATGACCTCCTGAGGTCCCTTCCAACCCTGATATTCTATGATTCTATGACTGTCCTGGGGTCAGGGATACTAGGACTTCCAACTCCCGGCCAGCCAGTCCAAAACAATTTCTTTTCAGATTTTCCATTTTGGTGAGCGAACCTAAAAAATTTCAATTTTGGTTCAACCTGAACTTATTTTGTTTGTTTGTTTGTTTAAGCCCTCTCCCGCCCCCCACTGAAAATCACTTATTTGCTTACTTCTACTCTCAGTGATCCCCTGCAGAAGGGACAAATACCAGATGAGGGGAGGGAAAGGAGCAAACTGGAACAAGGCGTCAACTAGGACTGGGACTGGAAGGGATTGGAGAGAAACTGTGTCTGAGAGTTAGGGGGGGGGACAGGAACCAGTGGGTCCAGGAGAGTTGGAGCTGGTGAGGGAAATGGGGGAGGAGAGAATGACTGGGAGCCAGTTGTCTGGGAGGACACTTAGATCAGACGACGAGCTATGGGGGAGAGGCATAGCTGGAATGGCTGGACAAGGAGCCATGAACTGGGAAAACTGATCAAAGGGATGGAAAAAATAGATTAGATGAAAAGCTGGGGGCAGGTCTGGAACAAGAAGGCAAGAATGGGGAGAAGACAGGCCTGGAATGGGAACAGGGCAGAAAGGTCAAGCTTGGGGGAAATGGGCAGAAAAGTCTGTGCTCCAGCCCGAGGCCAAACAGCTAGCCTGCAATTTTATAGCACCAGAGTTCAAGCCCCATGAGTCTGAATCAGCTGACCTGGGCTGGCCACAGATGTTCTACTGGTTTTTATTGCAGTATAGACATTCTCATTATTTCCAGATAGGTTGGCTTAATTCAGTACTTCATCCTCTGGAATTCACGTTAGGAAGGCTGGGCTACTGGCTGAAAAGAACATGTATTGCCCCTGCATTCTGACAAATTTTTAAAATGGTTGTAATAGAAGCAATCATAGAAGTATCAGTCCCAATCCTGACATCAGATCCATGTAGGTGACCGAACACCTATGCTGAACAGTACTAACTTCACTGGGACTCTGAGTGGGCACTGGAGTCAACCTGTACAGATGAATTGCAGGACTGAGGCCTATATCAACACTGGGCCATTGTGACAATGAAAACAATGCTTTCCTACATTGGAGAGGAACTATTTTTGACTAGTATCAGAGGGGTAGCCATGTTAGTCTGAATCTGTAAAAAGCAACAGAGGGTCCTGTGGCACCTTTAAGACTAACAGAAGTATTGGGAGCAATTGGGAGAAGTATTGCTAGTCTTGAAGGTGCCACAGGACCCTCTGTTGCTATTTTT